>NW_016107340.1:7066646-7126964 GCF_001604975.1 Cebus imitator | reverse complement strand
TATTTGACAAAGGTTGAGTGAGTGAAAAATGATGAAGAGCAGAAAAGAAACCCAGGGCAATAAAACTACTCTGTTTGATATTATAATGATGAATACATGTCTTTGTATTTGCCTAAACCCGCGAAGGCATAATACCAAAAGTGTACCCTAATATAAAATATGGGCTAAGGATAATTACAATGTGTGAATGTAGATTCACAAATTTTAACAAATATACTACTCTGGTGGGGAATGTTCATAATGGAGGAAGTTACATATCTGTGGAGATAGGAGGTATACAAGAACTCTCTAGCTTTGACATCACTACCTTTGAATAGAGGAAGCCATGAGCCAAGGAATTCAGACAGCCTCATGAAGTTCAGAAGCCAAGGAAATTATCCCCAGAATCTTTAGAAAGAAACACAGACTTGCCAGTATTGAGTTTAGTTCACTGAAACTCATTTCAGACTTCTGAGTTTCAGAAATTTAAGACCATAATTGTGTTGCTTTAAGCCACTAAGGGGAATGAGAATGGAACCAGAAATGGGGAAGTTTTTCTTTTGCTTCATTATTTCAGGCTTTTGTTAATAATGCATTACTTTTGTGTTGTTGCATACTTTTCACTACAATTTAGAGGTATAAGAAATTCAAACAGCAGAAGTGACAAGCATTAAAGATGATGGATATACTGGTAGGTTTTACATAACTTAGTTGGTTCAGTTCAAAAATTGAGGGAAAGGGGTAAAAATGACTCAAAATATATATTGTTTTTACTGGAAGGTGTTTGTTATGTATTTGCGTTTATATACATTTCCATCTGCTGAGTCTGTCTATGTAAACCAGTAACAACATGTATTAGTGTCTGCACATGCACATAAACAAGTGTAAGACTCCCATAGTTGATACTAAATTATTTGGTCTGAAGGTGAATTTTTAGAAGTTTGGAATGCAGAAGGTCATTAAATAGGCCACTTATAAATTCCTGCTTACCACAACATCTTGAGGGTACTAATATTACAAAAATCCCCACTTACTTTAACAATATGAAGTAGACTTGAGAACATGGGACTTAGAATCAGACTGCCAGAGTTCAGACCTGAGTTCCACCACTTACCAGCTTTGAGACTGACAGGAAATTATTTGCCCTTTCTATACATAGATGTTTTCATCTGAGAGGGAAAATAATAGTATCTGGTTGATAGAATTGTGATAAGGAAAGAAAAATCTATTAGCAGATGTAAAGTCACCAGACCAATATCTGACGTACAGTAAGTAGACAGTAAATGTTAGCTACTATTATTGTCATTTTTCTGGTCTTATTTGGCTGCAGGTAACGTGCTTTGTGAGTGAAATCACTGTAATACCCTATGATGAAAAGCAAAAATAATTCAGCATACCATGTTAATCCTAGACAATAGAATGTAATTCGATTGTATCACCAATAGTTTTTCTTTGTGACTTTCATTCTGCTTACATATTATTCAAATATTTCATCAGAACAACATTTTACCAGTAATCTCTGAAAACAGACATCATGTTCCCTGGACAAAGTTAAAAGGAACCTGATATAACATTATTGCAATTCAGATGATCTCAGTGGTCTTTATTCAGCTGGATAAAACTACAACTTTGACTAAATAAAAAACTTAAAATATTGGTAAAATACGGCTGTGATTGATTTCTTGATTCCCTCAAGACTTCCCTGTGTGGGTTTAAGGTTTTGACTTGGGTACCAGGGTTTTCCATATACAACATAGGTGACCTCAGGCAAATTTCTCAACTTTGCTGAGTCTTGGTTTCATCATATATCACTGTACTGAGGAGTCCTTTTTCCTGTTTATGAAAATGTTGATATCATTTAATGGCTCACACAGTTTGTGACAAAAGCAAGAGTCAGAATTATTACTTTTACCAACTTGGAAGTGCAAATATTCAATGGCTTTCCTAAGTCATCAATTAGGTCTTTTGTTGAGGTCTTTTGATTATTGCTGATCTTTTTTCTGTCAGAGTATATTACTTAAAAGAATTTTTAAAATGCTATTCTTTAAAAAAAAGAATATTTAAATCGGACAAGATCACAAAGTGATTCATAAGACATTAGTGTTCTAGATTTATAGGTTATTTCAAAGAGCATATTTTATATATTATTCATTAAACATCCATTCTTTTAATCACATTTATAAGTGCATTTTGACCTATCAAGAACCAAAGAAAATATATGAAAATATATCTAAACTTTCCACATAATAAGCACTGAAGGATTGAAAATTTTACCAACGAAATCCCTTAATCAAAGACTGTTTTAAATCAAGATATGAATTATTTTGTTAATATTTTAAACTGTACTTCAATTGAAAATGATGACTTAAAATATCATATTCTGTTCTCTTTTTTCTGTTTTTTTTTGAGAGTGAGTCTCGCTCTTGTCACCCAGGCTGAAGTGCAGTGGTGCGATGTATAACAATTGATTGCCTTTCTATAAATTAAAACTTTTCATTTATATTAGTTTGAAAGCATGAAATTCACTCCACCTTGAATGCATTGCAGCATCTAGTTTTCTTTTTCTCTGAAGATTGTGCCTCTGCTGTCTTATTCAAATGCTGATTTTGGTCCATAATTGAATTACAGACACCATGTAAATGTCTTTAATTTTTGTTGTTTCTTGGTTTGAAATGATCACCTATTCAGGAATAAATAGTATAAATTATTTTTCTTTAATAACAAACAATTTCAAAATAAGAAAAGCCACAAGGTCAGCAACAATCAATCAATCATTCACTAATATTCATTCAGTGCCTGCTATGTCCTGACTGTGGAACTAAGTCAATGCTGTACAGAAAAGAAATCAAGTCACAAAGTTCTAGCCTAAGGAGATTATAACTTAATTAGAGAAATAAATTTATGAAGAGAAATTTGAAATGATAAGTAAATAATATAGAATCACACACTAGATTATATGAACAAAAGTTTTAAATTATGGAAATTAAAATTTCTATATTTTCTACTTACAAATATTACAAGATTTACATGGATGAAAATATACGTTAGCCTAATTTTTATTGTTTTATAAATTGTCAAATAGTACCTGGCCCATAGTAGGTACTCAATATGGGTAATAAAATAATACAATGAATCATAATTAGAATGAACTAAGACAGATTCATACAGGAGATAATTCTGGAGCCAGGCTAGAAAAGCAGGTAGAGTTTGAATTTGCTAAAAAGAACACTGTGTACTCCATGTACCTTTCAAGGAGACTTTGGCCATGCCTGACCTTACCATTGTCATAATCTTACTTTATTTTTAATGTTCATATATTTTCAAGAGAAATCCATGCATGTAGCTAAAAATGCAAATAAAAAAGACAAGATTCTTCCTCTAACTCTTGTCTCATTATCCAAAAACACAATACACATTTTTAAATACACACATAATATTTTTTAACACAAATGGCAGCAGACCATTAAAACTATCTACCTTTTTATCCTATTGTGCATCTTTAATATCATGTTAATAAAAGTCCTCATTTTTCTCATGGTGGCAGAGTATTCTGTTGCCTATAATATGTCTAACTAGTTCTATGTTGATAAGCATTTAGACTGTACCTAATTATTTGATACTAGAAAATGTTCTTAATATGCTATATATTATTTTCTTTATGTGAGATTATATCTGTAGAATAAATTTCTACAAGTAGAGTTTTGGAGTCAAAGTATAAGATAAATTATTCTTTTGAGAGTAACTAAGCCCACATTTTATTCTTTATTTTTTAGATTCAATGGGTACATGGGCAGGATTTTTACATAAATGTATTGCATGACACTAAGATTTGGGCTTCAACTGAATATGTCACTCAGATAGTGAACATAGTAACTAATAGGTAGCTTTCCAGCACTTTCCCTTCTGCCTTTCTCCCTGCTTTGGAGTCCTCAGAGTGTCTATCGATCTTGTCTGTATGTACATCTGGACCCAATATTTAGCTCCTACTTATAAGTGATAACATGCGGTATTTGATTATCTGTTTCAGAATTGATTCACCTAGATATGGTCTCCAGCTCCATCCATGATGCCACAAAGGACGTGATTTCCTCTCATTTTTGTGGCTGTGTAGTTTTCCATGGTGTATATGCAACACATTTTCTTTAATCCACAAGTGATAAGTACCTAGGTTAATTCCATGTCTTTGCTTTTGTGAATAGTGTGGCAATCAACATGAGTACATGTGTCTTTTTGATATAATGATCTATTTTCCTTTAGGTATATACCGAGGAATTGATTGCTGGGTTGAATGCTAGCTCTGTTTTAAGTTCTTCAAGAAATCTCCAAACTGCTTTCTATAGTGGCTGAATTAATTTACATTTACACCAACAGTGTATAAGTGTTTCTTATTCTCCACAACCTCACCAGCATCTATTGTTTTTCAACTCTTTCATAAGAGCCATTCTGACTTGTGTGAGCTTATATCTTATTGTGGTTTCAATTTGCATTTATCTGATGATTATTGATGTGAGCATTTGTTTCTATGTGGGTTGGATATTTGTATGTCTTCTTTTTGAAAAGTGTCTATTCATGTTCTTTGCCCAATTGTTAATGGATTTTTTTCTTGTTGATTTAAGGTTCTTACACATTCTGGATATTAGTCCATTATCAGATGCATAGATTGCAAATATTTTCTCCATTCTAAAGGTCATCTGCCTATTCCATTGATAACTTCCTTTTCTGTGCATAAGCTATCTAGTTTAATTGGGTCCCACTTGTCAATTTTTGTGTTGCAATTTCTTTTGAGAACTGAGTCATAAATTCTTTGCCTAGCCCAATGTCCAGAATAGTATCTTTTACATAATCTTCTAAGATTTTTATAGTTTGAGATCCTTCATTTAAGTCTTTAATCCATCTAGAGTTAACTTTTGTATATGTTTGAAGATAGGGGTCCAGTTTTATCGTCCGTATATGGTTAGCCAGTTTTCCCAATACCATTTATTGTCCTTTCCCCGTTGTTTATTTTTGTCAGCTTTGTCAAAGATCAGTGATTGTAGATGTTTGGCTTTCTTTCTGGGTTCTCTATTTTGTTCCATTGATCTCTGTGTCTGTTATGTACCAGTGATATGTTGTTTTGGTTGCTACAGACTTACAGTATAGTTTGAAGTTGGGTAATGTGATGCCTCTGGCTTTATTCGTTTTGCTCAGAATTGCCTTGGCTATTTGGGCTGTTTTTTTTCATTGTTGTTCCACATGAAATTTAAAATAGATTTTTCCTAATACTGTAAAACACAATGTTGTTAATTTGATAGAAATTACATTGAATCTGTAGATTTCTTTGGCAGTATAGATATTTTTGCAATATTGATTCCTCTAATTCATGAACATGGAAATTTTTTTCATTTGTTTGTATAATCTATGATTTCTTTCAGCAAATTTTTTTTGGGGGAACAGGTTCTCACTCTGTCACCCAGGCTAGAGTACAGAAGCATGATCATGGCTCACTGCAGCCTCAAGCTTCCAGCCTCATGCCATCAGCCCACTTCAGCCTCCCTAGTATCTAGAATTATAGGTACATTTCACCACGTTCAGCTGATTTTTTTAAAAAATTGTAGACATAGGGTCTCCTGATGTTGCTCAGGCTCTTCTTGAACTCCTTGGCTCAAGCAGTCTTCCTTCCTGTCTTGGCTTCCCAAAGTACTGGGATTACAGGTGTAAGCCATCACAGCCAGCCCTCAAAAATGTTTATAGTTCTCCCTGTAGAGATCTTTCATTTCCTTGATTAGACATAATCCTAGGTAACTTACTCTTTCCTAGTTATTGGAAATAGAATTACTTTCTTGATTTGGTTCTAATCTTGAATATTATTGGTGTAAAGAAATGCTATGGATGTTTGCATTTATGTTGTATCCTGAAACTTTACTGCAGTGTTTTTTTTTTTTTTTTTTTTTTTTTTTTTTTTTTTTTTTTTTTTTTTTTTTTTTTTTGGTTCCATTCTATTTTTTACAATCCTGTCCTTGCATTCCAGAACAGATAGCTATTTAATATACAATACCAAACACTCCTAAAAGGACCTTGTTAACATTCAAAAATCTCCCATTTCTTTTTCAGTATATTAAATCAAAAGGAAAACAAAATCTTAAGAAAAAATCAATAGGTTTAGTTCAGCCCAGGAAAAGAACCTTTACAACAGGAAACTAAATTGTCAGGAATCTGACCAAAGACATAAAGCAGCAGATAAGATTCCTGACAGAAGAGAATGACTCCCTCTGGAACATAAATAGATCCCCCAAAGTATACATATTTCACATGAGTATGTGCATATATGTGTCATATATTTTTAAAAAATGGTTTCTATACCCAAAAAGTTATTCAGAAATAAATCAACACCCCATCTGAGACTGGGGAAGTTGGGGACCGCGGCCAGGTTACACAACGAGCCTGCACCTTGCTTTGCCCCGGGTGACCACTCGGTCCACTATGCATCCTAGCCTGGAGGGGGCTCGGCGAGAGCCTCTATCCTGCCCTCCCCACCCCCAGGCCTGGCAGATCCAGTGTTGGCAGAAAAATGAGCCAGGGAAGTCTAGGAAGGCAGATGCCTGTGTGGTCCCCAAACCCTCTGGTGCAGAGCTCAGGAGCCAGCTGGAGGCTTGGGACAAATGGCCAAGGCCACTGCCAGCTGCCTTGCAGGCACCCTGGGTCGTAGGGTAAAGGGAAATGCTTGGGACCCCAGGAATGGAACAGCAGCACTCCCGTTTTTTAACAGCAGGCCTGACTCTGGGGTCTGCCCAAGGCCCTCGAGACCTTTGTAGTGTGGCCATCTGGGCTTCTCCTCGGATCCAATGGTCTTTGGGAGAGGGCTCTTAGGCCTGCCAGACCGGAGCCTCGTGAGCCTGCTGTGTGAGTATGTGTGTGCCCAATGGAGCTCCACACATTGCAAACGAGTGCTGTCCTGGGACGTACTGGAGTAGTGTCTGCTTTGGGGGAAGTCAGCTTGTCATCGCATCCTAATTGGTCCCCATGCTGACGTAGATTTATTCCAAAGATACCAGCTGCTGGAAGCGGAAGATACAGAAGACTCATTACACACCTGGAAGCGTCATCCTCTTGGGGCTTGGCACAGTGTTTCCATTCGCAGAACAAACAGCAGAAAGGCACGGGAACCCCGCACCTCATTCCAAACCCTTTCCTGGCGCCGCAGGCAAGCAGGAGAAAAGGCCATGAGCGTCGGAGGGCGCGTCACTAGTTTTCAGGTTTGCGAGCTCAGCCGCTAGCGGTTCACACGCAGCTGTACTCGAACCACACCGTCTGCTGGTCCCCGCCCGGCTCCCGGGAGGCCGGGGTGCTCTTTGAGCTGCTCCCTCGACTGAAGTCCTCGAGGTCCCGGCCGGGGTGGGGAGCCGAGTCAGCAGGCAGACCTGGGCCCTTGGCCGGAGCCCCTCGCCGCAGCCCTGCCCTGGGACCCCATCTCCCTTTGAGAGGTTGAGCCCCGCCCGGAAGGGGGTGACGGTGGCCACCTCCCCTGGGTGCGGGCGCGCCTTGGGCTGCAGCAGGTGAGAAGTGAGGGAGCTGGGAGTTGCTGCCGCCACCGCCAGCACCAGCACCTGCAGCGGCAATGGCGGGGGCTGTGGCGGACTGATGCAGGGGGGCCAGCCTCTCCTCCTTTGGGGGAGCCAGGGAGAAGCGCCTCGTGTCCAGCGGCCGGCTGCGGGGACCCGGGCCCTGACAGGAGCCGCCAGCCTTTCCCACAAGTGGGGTCCGCTCCCAGGCCAGGCTGTGGGAGCTGGGGCGTGCGGGGTTTGGCAGGGTATAGCTGCCTGTCTCTCTGTCCCCCGAGGCCTCGGGAGCCCCCAGCTTGTGGGGGGACTCCTGTTTGCAGGCCTCGCGCCGCTGGCCGGGAGAAGGTCGGCTGAGGCCAGGCGGAAGGCTCGGCTCAGGGAGGCGCCGCAGGTACGTGGGAAGCTGCGGGCACCGGGGCCTGCCGGGGTCTGCCCAGAGTCAGGGGGGGCTGGGCCTGTCGGGGGGCCACGCTGGGTGGGGCCTCGGCCTCAGTCAGCCTGGAGTTTGGCTTCACACACTGCCCGGGCTTCAGCCGCTTCCTCTCTGAGGCGGGGCGGCCATCTTGACGGTGGGGGTCACAAAGCTGGTAGGCATTTTGGCCCCTTCTTTCCTGGCGGGTGGTCCTGGCTGGCCTCCCACGGCTGGGGGATCGCTGGCCTTCCGGAAGTAGTCACTCAGCAGGGCATCCCGGCAACTGGGGGTGTCTTGGGTGGGGGAGCTTGCTCTCCTCCAGGAACTCCTCCAAGGTTACCATCTCGCTGCTGGGGGAGGCCGAGCGTGTGGAGGGGCTGTGCCCCTCTTCTGGGCACCCTCCTGTGGGACAGGCCCGTTCCGGCGCAAGGGGTACTCGTAGCGGCGGAAGGCATTGCGCCCTGGGGCGCTGGCTTCCCGGGGCAGAGTGGCCAGGTTCCTGCTAGGGATCAGGTCTTCACTACTGAAGCTCTCAGACCGGCCGGGAGCAGCTCTGAGGAGCCTTTTAGAGCAGAGCTGTTGCTGGATGTGTTTCTACTGCTGTCTAAGCTACTTGACTGCGACACATACTGCCTGTGGTTGGGGACCTCAAACTCGAGATGGCTTGCAGAGGTTGTCATCTTTGGTGCGGCCTGGCTGCCGGGCGATGGGGGTGGAGCTGGAAGGGGTTGGAGTGGTGGCTGAGGCTGAGCAGGTCCAGGAGCCCGGCTCCAAAGGCCAGGACCTCATGGCCGGATCAGTGGAGGCGTCTGTGCGGTCAAGGCTGCCTCTGTGTGGGGAGCCTCACTTTGGTTTTAGATCCCCAAGGCCGTTCGTTCCCCGCAGACCCGTTGTGGGCATCACGCTTTTCGGCATAGTTGGAGCCCAGTGCGGGGGTGTGTCCGGGTTCTCGGGCTGTGCTCTGAGAGGCTGCCAGCAAGGCGGGGTCTGAGGACTCCAGCTGCCAGGGAGGACTGTCCGCAGTGAACTTCAAGCATTCCCTCGAACCCTCCTCTGGTTTGATGAGTTTGACTAAGGCTTTGGCTCGTGCAGCATGCCCAGGTGCTCGTGGTCCTGCAGCAGGGCCTCATGGGCCGCTGTCAGCTGCTCCTGCTGCCTCTGCAGGCTCTCGTTCTCCGTCTCCTTGGCCATGTGGTGGCTCTGCAGCAGTGAGTACTGAGGGTTGAGCACGGTGCTCTGGGAGCTCAGTGTGGAGTTCTCTACCTGCAGCTTGGCAGTCTGGGTCAGCCGCATGGTGTGCTACTGCAGGAAGGCTCTCTGTTGGCTGCTGAAGGCCACGTTCTGGGTCTCCAGGTGCTGCAGCTGTTCCTTGAGCAGCTGCTTCTCAGCTTGCAGAGCTGCTCCAGCTCGATGGCCCAGCCCTTCACTTGGAGCAGCTCCAGGGTGGCTTCCTTGTGGATGGGCCCCCAGGCCTCTTTCCCCTGGTGACTGGCGGCTGTCTTCCCTGCAGGGTGTTTGAAAGAGTTCTGCAAGTGCTGCCCCTCTCCCTGGTTCTGCCTGAGGATCTCACACTCCTTCAGCATCTGCGGCTCGCTCTCTAACTGGCAATTGAGGCTCGCTTTCTCTTCCATCTGTGCTTCCAGGAGCACAGTCTTTTCTTCTTTCATGGCTAGCGTTTTTAATGCTGATTCATTTCTGCCCTCCAAAATCTTGTATTTTGTGTCACTGCTGCTGTCATCCTCCTGCAGCAGCAGCTCCCTGTTGAGGCTGACTTTCTCCAGTTGCTGCCTCAGCTTGTCCAGCTCACTGCTCAGCTGCTGGCTCTTTAGCTTCTCCAGCACCAGGTCCACCCTCAGGGTCATCAGTGTCCTGGCATGCACAGTGACCTGCTTGGTGAGGTCCCGGTTGTCCTTCTCCAGCTCCTTCAGCTTGCCAGTCATATCCCTGCAGTGGGCCAGCTCCTTGTCCAGCATGTGGCTCTCCTTCTCAACAGCAGAGAGCTTAGCAGTGCTGTCGTCCAAGACCGTGTCCTTGAGCTCCACCTGCTACCACAGCCGCTTGGCCTCCTTCTGTTGGCTGCTTCTTGTCCTTCTCGAGCTGGGCCACCTCCTGCTCCAGGGCCTTCCTGTCCTTCTCGGCCCCCTCCAGCTGTGCACTGGCCAGCTGCAGGGCCTCCAGGTCCCACACGCAGCATCTGGAGCTCTGCCTCCAGCTCGCCCAGCTCACTCTCCAGGGCCTGCATCTTGCAGCTGCTGCTTTCCAGGCTCTGCTGCAGCCAGAGGTTCTTGGCACTCATGCTCTGGTAGCTGAGCTCCAGGCCTCTGACTTCTTGCCCAGGACCTTGAGCAGCTCCACATTCCTCCTCAGCTCCTCCTTCTCACACTCCAGCTGCTGGTTCTCCCTCTCCATCTGCGCCAGCTTGGTGCTAGTGAAGCGTAGAGTCTCCACCATCCTGCGCAGCTCCAGGTTCTCCGTGTCCAGCTGCTTGTTGTCGTGCTCCAGGCCCTCAATCTACAGGGACACATTCTGCAGGGTGTCCAAAGACTTCCTCAGTGTCTGGTTCTCCAGCTGCAGGCCCCAGCTCTCATGTTCCAGGGCCTCGACTTTCTCAGTGGCAATCTCCAGGGAGGTCAGCTTCCTGGCCAGCTGTTTGTTCTCCTCCTGCAGTGGCTGCAGCTCCCTCTCCAGCTTCTCTGCCCACTCCCCCTTCTCCCTGGCCTGCTCCAGGTCCCTGTGCAGCTGCCACTTCTCAAACTCCAACTGGCTGAGCTTGCCACTGGTCTCCATCACCATCTGATGGAGGGCTGTGTTCTCCTTCTCCATGTCCTTTATTTGTGCCTCGCTGCTGACCTGCGACCTCTCCCGTAGCATCCACACAGCTCAGTTGAGGTGGTCCTTTTCCTGCTCAGGGTCCTTGATCTGCCTGGCTTTGTCAGCCTTTATGGTCTCCATGTCACTCTGCAGCTGTTCCTTCTCTCTGATCAGCTCCTCACTGAGGGTCTCCAGATCTTGGTTCTGCTTTTTTCTCTCCAGCTGGGTTTGTAACTTTTCCATCTTCTTGCTGTGCTGTTGGTTCTCCTTCTCCAGCTTGCAGCACTTGAGGCCGCTCTCCTCCAGCACAAGGGACACGTCCTGCAGCCCCTGGATGGTGCTCTGGAGGCTTTGGTTCTCCTTCTCCAGCTTCAGGACGGGGCTGGAGGCACACTCGTTCAGCTGAAACACAAACGACTTCCTGAAGGTGTCTGACAAGTCTGCGTTCTTGGACAGCTGCTCCAGCTCCCAGCCAAGGCGGACAGATTCGTTCATGCTCTGCTTCTGTGCAATCCCAAGGGCTATGTTTTCTTCCAGCAGCTCTTCAATTCGTTTCTTATCTGTGTCCTGGTCCAATTCCAGGGAACGAAGCTTAGATTTCAGCTGCAGGTTCTCCTTCTCCAGCTCACAGACTTTATCGCCCCAGGCCCAAGCAGCAGTCAGCTGTTCCTTCAGCATGGCCTTAGTTTCAATTAAAATAATATTATCTTCTCTCAGCTCCTCCATGTGGGCCTTGTAGAAGTCCACATCATGCAGCTTTTCCTTACAGCGGGTCAGCTCCAGCTCCAGCCTCTCTATGCGGTTCACCTTCTCCCACAGGGAGTCCAGCTCATCTTGAAAGGCTTGAGCAGACCCAGCATCTGCCGCTAATTGGATGTTCTCCTGCTTAACTTTCTGCAGCTCCAGCACCAGCTGGTCCACCCCGTGCCTGGTGTCCATAAGCTGCTCTGTCTTCTCCTCCAGCTCCTGCTGGATGCACCGCAGCCTGGCCTTGGTGTTGGCCATCTCCACGGCCAGGTGTTGCTTGTCCTCACTGGAGAGGCTGCTGGTGAGGCTGGGAGTGGAGTCGGTGCTGGAGGACTTGACAGGGCTGGGTAGGTGCTGTGCCTGCAGATAGTCCCGCCCCTGAGTGAGGTCCATGATTAGCTTGGTGCACTTGTCCTGCTGATTGATGAGCCTCCTCAGGTGGACCACTATGCTCCTGGAGAGGTCCTCCAGCTCCTCCACGGCCATGTCGGGTAGCTCCAGCCACTATAGGTCAAACGCGTTCTCCTGATTGTGAGTCACCTCCTGAATATGGGCCACGATGCCAACCTGGGTCTCGATGTCCAGCTGTTTGATCCTTTCAATGAACTCCTCTTTCCTCTCACACTAGATGGCACAGCCCATCACCAGCAGCAGCATCTTCCTGATTTCCTCCATGCTCTTCCCAGATAGTGGGTCTCTGCCAATCATCAAAACATTGGGCAAATTCATTACAATCAGCTGCTGGAGAACTTCCTGGTAGTAGGTCTTGTTTCTCACCAAGATGGTCAAATTCTGAATGCAAAGTTTCACATCATTGTTGATATGCTTACTGATGCATTGATTTGTGGGCCTGGGATCTATCTGCAGCATGATTTGGTTTAAAAAGATGCCGTCCCCTAAATCCATGTACATAGTCAGATTGTCCTGGCTGCCACTTGCGAACTGGCCAAAAGTTTTCACCCAGGTCACCAGCGGGCTCTGCAGGAAGAGCTCCAGGGGCTCCGAGACCATCACATCCATGCTGAGGCTTCGCCTGCCGGCTCCACACCCCCCAATCCGTGTCCTGGTGGCCCCGCGCTGTGGCACAAAACGGGTCCGCAGCGAGCAGTGGGTGCAGGGCTGCAGCAGCTCGGGCCCGGGAGACAAAGGCAGGCACACGAGCCCATGTTCTGTGGCTCTGGCGGCCCCAGGCCCCGCCTGGGGCTGGGGGAAGGGCTACTGCAGTTTTTAAATGAGGTATTTTTGAGGAATTGTTAGTGTTTTCTATGTATAGAATCATATATTTAACAAGAACAGATAATCTGACTTTTCCTTTTTCTATTTGGATGCCTTTTATTTCTTTTTCTTGTGTAATTGCTCTAGCTAGAACCTCCAGTAACTATGTTGAATAGCAGTGGTGACAGTGGACACATTTGTCTTGTTCCAGTGCTTAGAAAGAATGCTTCCAACTTTAGCCTATTTGGTATGACATTGGTTGTGGGTTTGTCAGAGATGGCTCTTATTATTTTGAGGTATGTTTCTTCAATGCCTAATTTGTTAAGGGTTTTTAATTATAAAGGAATGTTGCATTTTATTACATATTTTTTCTCTAAAATAATTATATAGTTTCGGTTCTTAATTGTGTTTGTGTTGTGAATCACATTTATTGATTTGCATATGTTTAACTATTCTCTATTGCAGGAATAAAGCCCACTTGATTGTGCTAACTTTATAATGTGTTGCTAGAATTTCTTGGCTAGTACTCTGTTAAAGTCTTTTGCATCTACCTTCATCAGAAATATTGGCTTGCAAGTTTCTTTTGTGTTGTGTCTTTGCCAGATTTTGGCATCAGGATGGTTCTGGTTTCATAGACTGAGATAGGGAGAAATCCCTCCTCCTCAATTTTTTTGAAATAGTTATAGTAGAATCGGTATCAGCTCTTCTTTATACATCTGGTAGGATTCAGCTCTGAATCTATCTGCTTCAGGACATTTCTGGTTAGTAGGCTTTTTACTACTGATTCAGTTTTATAATTTATTTTTGGTCTGTTTAGAGTTTCTATTTCTTCTTCGTTCAATTTTGGGAAGTTGAATGTTTCCAGGAATGTACCTATGTTCTCTACATTTTTTAGTTTATGGCCATAAGGATGTTCACAGCAGTATAGGAGGCTCTTTTATGAATGGTTATAATGTCACTTTTGTCATTTCTGATTGTGCTTATTTGGATCTTCTTTATTTCTTTGTTCATCCAGCTAGTGGTGGATTGATCTTGTTTATCCTTCCAAATAACCAAATTTTTGTTTTGTTGATCCTTTGAATAGTTTTCATGGTCTCAATTTCTAAATGAAATCTAAATGTTTTGCTCTGACTTTAATTACTTCTTTTCTTCTTCTAGGTTAAGGTTTAGTTCTCATTTTTCTAATTCCTTTAGGTGTGACATTAGGTTGTTAACCTGAGATCTTTCTATCTTGCTAATGCAGGTGTTCAGTGGTAAAAACTGTTTTCTTAGTGTTTTGGGTCTATTCCAGAGGTTTGAGTATGTTGTGTCACAATTTTCATTTGTTTCCAATAATTCTTTGATCTTTGACTTAATTTTATTTTTTATCCAAAAGTTATTCAGGAGCATTTTTTAAAGTTTCTACATATTTGTGTACTTTTGAGAGTTCCTTTTGGTATTGATTATTATTTTTATTTCACTGTGATCTAAGATGCTTGGGATGATTTCAGTGTTACTGAAGTTTTTGAGATTTGCTCAATGACTAAGCAAGTGGTCAATCTTAGGGTATGTTTTTGTGCAGATGAGAAAAATGTGCATTCTGTGGTTGTTGGGTGATACATACACATATGTCTACTAGGTCTAATTGGCGAGGTATCAAGTTTAAATCCAAAATTTCTTTGTCAGTTTTTTATCTTGAGCATCTGTCTAATGCTGTCAATGGGTTACCAAGGTTCTCCACTATTAATGTTTATCCAGGTTTTCTGTAGGTCTAGTGGCAATTGTTTTATAAATCCACGTGTTCCAATTTTCAATGTGTATATATTTAGAATAGTTAAAACTTCTTGTTGAGTTGAACCCTTTATTATAATGCAAGGATCTTCTTTATCTTTTAACTGTTTTTGGTTGAAAGTCTGTTTTATCTAATACAAAAATAGTGATCTCCTGCTTTTTTTTTTCCATTTGCATGAATGCTCTTTATTTAAGCCTTTACTTTGAGCCTATAGCTGTCATTCCATGTGAGATGGGTCTCTTGAAGACAGCAGATACTTGGGTCTTTTTTTTTTTAATTTCAGTTTGCCAATCTGTGTGTTTTAAGTGGAGTGTTTAGACTATTTATATTTAAGGTTAATATTTATATGTAAGGTTTTGTTTCTACCATGACGTTGTTAGCTGATGCTTTGTAGTCCTGATTATGTGGTTTCTTTACAGGGTCTTGCAAATATGTAATTACATGTGTTTTTGTGATAGAAGGTATCATTCTTTTGTTTCAATGTTCAGAACTCCCTTAAGCATAAGCTCATCTAGTGGTATCACAATCACTTAGCAATTGCTTGCCTGGAAAATATTTTATTTCTCTTTCACATATGAAGCTTAATTTGGTGGCACAGGAAATTACTAGCTGGAATTTCTTTTCTTTAAGAATGCTGAAAGTAGGCCCCCAATCTCTCCTGGCTTATAAGGTTTCTGCTGGGAAGTCTGACGTTAATCTGATGGAATTTCTTTTACAGGTGCAATTATCCTTTTCTCTAGTTGCCTATCTGTTTTTTTCTTTCATTTTGACCTTGGAAAGTCTGATGATTATGTGCCTTGGGGATGGTCTTCCTGTATACTATCTTGCAGTAGTTCTTTTAATTTCTTGTATTTCCATGCCAACCTCTCTAATAAGATTGGGGTAATTTTTGTGAATTATATTCTCAAATATGTTTTCCAAGTTGCTTACTTTCATTCCTTGTCTCTCAGGAATAATAATGAGTCATAAATTTGGATTATTTACATAATCTCATTTTTCTCAAAGGCTTTGTTCACTTAAAATATTTTTTTATCTTTGTCTGAGTGGGTTGATCCACAATATTTTGAGCTCTGAAATTATTTCCTCTGTTTGGTCTATTATGTTGTAAAGGCTTCAAATTGTTTTTTAAAATTGCCGTAGCATTCTATTTTTTAATTCTAGAAGTCCAGTTTAGCTGTTTCTTAATATAGCCATATTATTTTTTAAATCATAGGTTATTTTTATGGTTCTTCTTATTGGGTTTCAAATTTTTCTTGGATCTAGTTGAGTGTCCTTGCCCTCCAGATTCTGAATTTTATATGTCATTTCAGGCATAACAATCTGGTTAAGATCTATTGCTAGAGACTAAGTGTAATCACTTAGAGGTAACAAAACAATCTGGCTTTCTGTATTGCCAGAGTTCTTGCACTGATTTCTTATCATCTGAAGAAACTGAAGTTTCTTTTTCTTTTTGAATTTGATGTCATTTGAATGGGGCTGTGTTTTTCTTTCCCCTTGAGGGTTTGACTGTTGTGTACGTTGTGTACAATTCATTGCCTTTGTTTCAAGTGTTTTCAGTGGACCAAGCTTCTTCACAGGTCCCTTGATTGCGGATGAGTTGCTGTGGATTTCACAGGCATTATGTGCTGAAGGTGATGTTATTTGGGCTGCAGTCCAGTAGATGGCACTTGAGATTAAAGGCTGGCAGTTAGGCTTTTTCTCAGGTATGGTTTTTTTTGTTTGTTTGTTTGTTTTTGTTTTTGTTTTTTTTAATAGGCAGAGTCTTGCTCTGTCGCCCAGGCTGGAGTGCAATGGCTTGATCTCGGCAAACTGCAACCTCCGCCTCCTGGGTTCAAGTGATTCTTCTACCTCAGCCTCCCAGGTAGCTGGAAATACAGGTACATGTCACCATGCCCGACTAATTTTTTTGTATTTTTTAGTAGAGACAGGGTTTCACCACATTAGCCAGGCTGGTCTCCATCTCCTGGCTGGGATTATAGGCATGAGCCACCGTGCCCCACCCTGCCTGCCCTTTTTATATATCAGTGTGGATAATATAATAATCTGAGGAGAAGGTGTAGGGGGCAAGAGAGGATGCCTTCTCCAAGTTTGTTCCCGGGCCTTGGTGATGTCCCCTTTAAATGCTGTTGTCCTACCATGTTTTCTTTGACCCAAGCTTGGGCATTGGAAGTCTACAACAAAATTAGGTCACCAGAAGCCCCATGACTTTGCAAGGTCCTGCCAGTCCCCTGTGCTTGTCAAAGTCAGAACAAGTTGTGGAATATGTCTGTGGGTGGTCTGAAAGTACAGTGGCTCAAGGGCAGAGGATCCCCTGACAGGGCAGTGACGCTGCAGGTATGCAACCAGTATGGCACCCATGGCCCAGGATTTTCACCCCACAGATGGCTTTTGGGTCTGCCAGCATCTTCTCCCCTGACCTAGTGGGTGATCCTCTGATGTCTGCCCTAGGAACAAGCCCAATCTGTAAGGCTTCTCCCACGCCATCTACACTCATTCTATTCAACATCACCCCTCTGCTCACAGAGGTAAATGCATATCTTATTGCCTCCTTTGGAGAGATTAATCAGAAACTCGAATGCAACCATTTTTCTCTTATCTACCTATGACCTGGTAGCCCCCTTCCCACTTTGAGTCGTCCTGTCTTTGCTTCAAGTGGTCCCGCCTTTTTGGACCAAACCAATGTTCACCTTGCATACGTTAATAGATGTCTCATGTCTCCCTAAAACGTATAAAACCAAGCTGTTCTGACTACTTTGGAGACATGTCATCAGGACTTCCCGAGGCTGTGTCACCGGTGCATGTCCACAACCTTGGCAAAATTAACTTTTTAAATTAACTGAGATCTGTCTAAGATTTTTGTGATTCACAACCTCAGCTGAGAAAAATGGCAACTCAAATTTTTCACCACTCTGCTCTTGCAAGTGAATGACCACAAAAGCCTAGCTCTATTAATATTAGTGCTACAAATTAGTGAGTAGACAAATTTGTTAATCTGTGAATAATAAAAATCAATATATTTTTTATTAACTTACTCAACAAATAAATCAACTATTTAATGAATAAAATGTTTTCATTAGTAAATAATTATTGATCTATATAGTAACCCATGTAAATGTTTTAAATATGCATAATGTATATTAATGATAGTGCACAAATATAAAAATAAAAAATATCTGAGTATATTATCACTTATGTATATGTGAATACATATAAACATATACATACATGGAGAAACTCATGCCTATATACATTTAAGTGAACTCCAATTATTTCATTTTTCTCATGTGTTTTATGTATGCCTGCACCTGGTTATGTCCAGTTCTTGAGAGGAGTGAGGTTAGAAAAAATCAATAGTTTGATGTTTTCAAGTTTATGGCAACTCTCAATTTCATGCTACTTTTTTCATAAATATGTCTTTCAGTTTCTTCATAATTTAAATGTTAGGAATTTTTTTTCTTTAAAGTATTAATTTTACAATCACAGTTGTCTTTCAATGATTCGTAAGGTGGATGGTTCTTCAACTTTACACTTCTTTTTTCTTTCTATTTTACAAATATTCTTGAAGACTTGACGGCTATAGCCTCGCTGCTCTGAGCCTTGTTTATTTCAGTTAGTTAACTTCTAGTTGTCCTGTCTCCCGGTCTTCCTTCTATTCTATGCATATTATAGTCACTCCCAGACTCTTTCAAAGATTCCTTATACCATATGAATTAAAAGTAATATGTTGTAATTGAGGGTCTTTATGACGTAGGCCTGGTTCTTGTTTTTAGTCCCACTTCCCAATACACCCATAAGCCCTTATGGCACCACTGTCCCAAGAAGAAAGCTCTCTGCCCTCTTGTATGTTTCTTCCCAACTTGAAATGTCTTTCCTCATCTCTTGTTTATAATGCCAATCCAAATAATACATCGTTGATATTTTCCCACTCTGCTGTATCACTGGAGAATATACCTGTATAATCATTACTTTTCTCTGGATTTCTCCTACTCTCCCAGACAAATTCCACACATCTCTTACAAATAAAATATCTAGAAAAAATAATTAGAAATGTGGGCACTTTGTTCTTCATTTCTCAGAAAGGTTAAGTTATAACAAGTAAATGAAAAGTTCCCATAAAGTTGAAATACTGCTTTAGTCTTGACTAAATATCACACTTTCTACTTCACTGTGGAATTTTAAATTCTTAGTTGTAGGCAGTTAACATTTTTTTCTGAGCTCCAAATGTTTTACATATTTGAATTTTGGAGACACAGTAAGTTTATAAGGCAGAGTTATAGGCATTTGGATGCCACATTGCAACCCTTCTTTGATCAGGACAGGCCAGTTATTTCTTTGATTGGGAAGCAGCAGAGGGCAGAATCTTACCAGCCTCTCCTTATCTCTCTCAAGCTTTTTCTATTTAAGGGGGAAAAAAAGAAATGTGGACCAAATGACTCAGTTTCTTGCATGTGCCTGTCATTGAGGAAGAAAAAAGAAAAAACACAGCATTTTGTAACTTTGTAGACCTTTTATAGGGGAGACTTCCTGCATCCCCATCTTACTTTCACAATAAAAAACAATTGTCTTATTAGGGAAGACAACTGCCTGAATGAGAGAAGGAAGCTGATACTTATTGAGCACTGAGTGTGTCAAGAACTATGCAAAAAAATTTTTTTTCTCATTTAATCAGAGAAAATATAATCTAGAAAATCTATTTTCACCCTAAATCAAATTTGAGTTGAAACTAGAAAAGTAAGGTGGGTAAGTAAACTTGAGGCGCATTCTACTTCTTTGTCAATTCTTTTTCACCCCATGCTTTCCTCCACCCCTAGTTATCAAGTTATCCAGTTAAAATGAAATAAAAGAAATAGCAAGTCTAGTCTCATAATTCTATGCACTTGATGAAAATAATTGTAGCATATTTTAAGAGGTTATCTAGAGGTTCACTATTTCACACTTGAAATTTCATTTGTCTATAAAGTAATAGGAACAAGACTTCAAACTTTAGTTTTTATTTATAAGGATGTGAATTTCTCTAATTTTTCTTCAAGTATATATAAACCTGAGGTTCATCTATTTCCAGAAGAGATACTTACCACCTCTTAAAGACTTATGTCTATGAAGAAACAGAAATAAAATGTTTAATATTTGTTATGACTATCAAAAAATTTTTCCCTGAAATTTGTGAACATTTCTTACACAAAAGAAATGTTAAAATGAGAGAAACTCAACAGTTCTTACCTGGACTTAGAATCCCACACAACAACTGTAACAAGTCGATCCTTTATCTGCAGCTACCAAGGTTGCAGTGCCTCTTTAAATAGTTTGCTTAAAAAATATCAGTTCAATGATGATTAACCATCTTATTCAGTTATTGTCCTACATAAATAGAAAAAAAAAACCTGAGTTAATTTTAGGAGTCCACTCCAGTCTCCTATCTTTTAAAGTTAATAGTGATTTCTCAGAATTTATGTATCACTTTATGATACGTAAATTTTCATGTTAAAAATAACTTTTATTTTTGGGAATGACTTGAATTTGTTTACTCAATTAAGTTGGTTGCATACAATTTTTTTTCTTTAGAAATACAAATACAATAGATTGTCAAAGGCATTTAAAACTCTTTCAAGTAAAAAAGAATTCTAGCCAATTTTTGAAATGTGCCTACATGTTACATTAGCATTCAAATAATAATATATACCCTCTTTGCTTGGTACATGGGCATGGTTCTAATATGTGAATGGATACTGGATGTTCCATGTGGAAGAGTAAAGTGCCACAGGTGTTACTTGTCTTCCAAATGACAAAAGTTAAGGCTGCTTTGTGTAACAAAATCAAAATCCATGCAGCCATAAAAAGCGATGAGTTTGTGTCCTTTGTAGGGACTTGGATGAATCTGGAAACCATCATTCTCAGCAAACTAATACAAGAACAGGAAGCCAAACACCGCATGTTCTCACTCATGGGTGGGTGTTGAACAATGAGAACACGTGGACTCAGGGAGAGGAGCATCACACACTGGGGGCAGTTGAGGGAGGGTAGGGGAGAGACATCTGCAGGGTGAGGAGGGAGAGGAGAGTGGGGAAGGATAACATACGGAGAAATGCCAGATATAGTATGTACCTAAAGTTAAATAAATAAATTTTTAAAAAAATCAAAATCTGAGGAAAGAATGACAACATAGTGTCCTTCTATTGACTTCAGTTTTTAGAGAAGGGAGGAGCTTGACTCGGCTGAAAGTTTTCTTGAGTAATAAGGAAGTTTAATTAATGAATTCAATAACTGAAACATATCTTGCTTTTTTCAGAACATCAGGCACTGGGCTCTGTTCTGGAAATGTACTAATATAAATAATGTAAAGACTCTTATCTCACTTATATATATATATATATCTGGTAAAGCGAGGGTGCATATATGAAAACATTGATATATTTTATCACTCACAGGACAATTGTTGATACAGTGGCAGTGCTATGTATTTAATTTTTATGTCATAGTAATTTATTTCACAGATTAGTTCTATTCCTGGTTAATTTTTGAAAGAAGTGGAACCTTGGGAAGAACCAAAGAGTGTGGAGGAGAAGAAGGATTAGTTATGGCAGTGATGGCCTATCTGGGGTGGCTGCTGCCAACAAGCCAGCTGTAGCAGAGAGGCATAGCTGGGGCTGCACACTCCATGAGGCTGGTGGGAGCTGGGGACAAGCAGGATCTCCACCCCTTCCAAGTTGGGGTGGGAGCTCTCCGTATGCTGCTGTAGCTTCCAAACCACAGCTGCAGACCCAGTCCTCCTGCTCCATGGAGCAGGCAGGAGCCAATGTCTTTTTTTCTTCTCTCACATACCTTGCATATTTGCTGGGAAGAGTGAGAAGAACAAAGGAACTGGCTGGTTACCCATTTGGGTAACCATTCTTTCCAAATGGGTAACCAATCAGTCATTTTTTCGCCTGCACTCCTCTCAAGTGCATCCTAAATAACTAAAACTCCTTTGACCCTCAGACTCTGGAAGAAAAAAAAAAAAAAAAGCTTTTTCCTTCCCTGTCCCTGTTCTCTCTTCACAGATGGGTAATTGCATTTTTGTACTACAGGACACTCCCCTCAGATGCATCCCCCAAACTGGGAAAAGTTTAATTTCCCCACACCTTAAACTGCTTGGTAATCTCTTGAGGAGGGACAGCTTCTTTGTCAGTTCCCCTTCACAGGACTCTGAGGTTGATATGGCTCTAAGGATCCCAAAAGCCTGACACACTGGCGAAAGGGCAACAGTTCTTTCCAGTTGGACTTCTGGCTTCTCTCACTTTGTGCAAACTAATTGTAGGAATGGTTAAAATCACTGTGTTCTCTGCCCCTCTGTGAGTTCAAAAGCTAGAATTATGGGCCATTTGGCAAGGCTAAGGTCAGGTAATAAGAGATTTAAAAGGACTTCTTTAAAAAGGAGTACAATGATTAAAAGTTAGCTTAATTAAAAGTGAATATCCATGGATATTTAATGTATAGCTATATTCAAAAGGCTTTTATGTTTTCTCCCTTCATGTGCCTTATATTTCTGGGAAAAGGTTTTTTCTTCTCAGTTGATTGAATTATTTTTCTCCATTTTTGTCTGGCTATTCTTAATGTACTCATGAGAGGCTCCAAGATAACCTCTACTGGCCTGGAACTCCTTGGGAAAATGGAGGAGATGTCACTAACCCTGTTTTCAGAAAATCCTATGTTTTCCTCGTGGAACTGCAAGAATTAGAGGTGAATGGATCCCTTTCAAAATCTGTTTGTCTTCCTTCTGTGCCTACTTATTAGGCCTTAGAAAATGTATGTTTTCCAGTAATCCAGTTAAGAGATTGGCACATGAAAAATCTTACAACTACTGGATATCCTTCTATCTGTCTGTGTAGTTATACATATGTTATGTCTGTGATGTTTATATTTAAAAGAGCTCCAATTGATTGCTTTAAGGAAAAATAAGCACGTAGATCAAACATTCTTAAAGAAGAATACAAGAATGCCTTTTAGTTCACTTGACTTTAATATTTGAGAAATAAAAAAAGTTTTAAAAATTATTGGTAAAATAAAAACGTCTTAAAAGTGTAGACATGTGGTCCAAATTATTCAGGTCAGATATTGGGTTTGCTGAATGCCTTAAGGTCATAAACTGCTTCTTTGGCTTTTGGAAACTGTTTGATTTGCCTGCTTTACAGTTTGGTAAGGCCTGGGGGACATCTGGAATTAATCATGCACTAACTATGCTGGAAAGGACCAGACTTTATCCACGCCTAATGCACAACTAAAACAATTTACTGACTTTTACAACAAAATTTAAAATTGCCAAGAGTTACCATTATAACATGTAATTGAGACTACTGAAAACAGATTTATATGCAAGGTGTATAAGGAGAGTAAAATGTGCTCTTAGTAAAATATTATAAGAAGTTTGGGAAATCTAAATTTCTTATTAGCTTAGAGGGTTAAAGGATTGTTTAAAAGCTAAAAGTTTGAACAAATTGTGGAAGATGTATACAGATTAATTTTGTAAAATAAATTCATATTGATCAAATTCAAAAGGGTATAATTTGGCTTTTCCATAAATTGACCTAATTTTTAACAAAAATTTGAAAAGGGTTGTACAAAGTTTATAAGAATCTTATCTCATAGTCAAACTGGACTAAGACTGAATGGATGATTTGTCTATAAGGTTTCATTTTAAAAATTGGGGTTGACATTAATAGGAGACTACTGCAAGGGTAAGATCTGGCTTTTTCTCTCTTGAATATTTTCATGTATTGAAAGATTTTTGTTTGCCTTGTGAATAAACTACCAAAGTAGTTAACTGGAACTACTTGTTTGGAAAACTAGAAAACTAGGTCTTCCCTCTTAATGAATACTGGCTATTTTTATTGCACGCATGAGTACAGGTTTTTATTTTTAAAAATTTGTGTCATCATTTTGGCTAAATAGATGACTTATTGTAATCTAAAATTCTATTAAGTGTTTTAAGACTTTAACATATCAAATTTCAGCTTCAAAATGGTCTTTTCTAACTCCTAACTTTTGGATGCTACAGAGGGCCCCCTGAAGCATCCAAGGAAGAGGTAAATAGAATTATTTGACATGTTTGGTTATGTAAGACTGTTGAAATATGGCGCTGTTTGATCTTCAGATTATATTTTAGTGAATAATGTTAATATGTGTCCCAAAATGATATGGGATTTCTAAAATTCTGATGTCTAAATATGTGACATCAATCATAATTGGGATTACTGTGTTAGGTTATCATAGACCACAGAGGTGACCAAATCTCTTTTTCAATTGTGTTTTTGACTGTGACTACCCTAGGACATTTTGACATTCATAGACAATTCATGTCTTGTTTTGATCCTCTTCAAAGAATGCATTATAGTCCTTGAGTGCAGATTTCTGATAACTGTTGAGACTGTGAACAGGAATTGACTGGGTGAACTGAACTAATGGAAGACCAAAATAATCTTTTTTGACTTTTTGCTTGGAACATTGCTGATTCACTGCATGTTCTCACTGATAAGTGGGTATTGAACAATTAGAACACATGGACACAGGGAGGGAGGCATCATATACCAGGGCCTGTTTAGGGGTGGGGGGACTAGGGGAGGGACAGCAGGGGGTGGGGGGATTTGGGGAGGGATAACATTAAGAGAAATACCTAATGTAGATGACGGGGGGATGGATGCAGCAAACCACCATGGCATGTATATACCTATGTAACAATTCTGTACTATCTGCACATGTACCCCAGAACTTAAAGTATAATAGAAAAAGAAGAATCAAGAAAGCTTTTCTTTTAAGATATTTATAGCTTTTGACAATTGTAGGGATGAACCAACCAGTAAATCTCTGCAGCTCAGAAGAAACAAAAGGGATAGGTTGTCAAACTTCAAATTATGCAAATGGAACCTTGGATGATGGTTCCCTTT
Source organism: Cebus imitator (assembly GCF_001604975.1). NCBI lineage: Eukaryota > Metazoa > Chordata > Mammalia > Primates > Cebidae > Cebus > Cebus imitator. Next base: position 7,102,574 of record NW_016107340.1, on the reverse strand, counting down.
TCCTGGGGACCGTTAGATAGGCTCCTGAGAGAAAATCTGATGGTCATTTTCCCCAAAACAATGTCCCCTGTAAGCATGAAGCAGTTAAGAGAGGACATTTTTCCTATCCTAAGGGCAGGTAGATATACCTCTTCAGAGGGGATTGATGGCAGTGGCAGGCCATCTAGAGTGGCTGTTGCCATCATGCTGGCTGTAGGATGGAGGTTCAGCTGGAGCTGCATGCTCCTTGGAGCCAGCAGGAGCTGGAGACAAGTAGGAGCTCTGTTTCTACTAAATTAGGGTGGGAGCACCCAAACCATGGTGTGACCCAGACCTCCCACTCCATAGAACAGGAGCCCCATACCCGCCCCCTGGGTGCAGCTGCAGCCATCCAAACTATGGCTGCAGATTCAGGAATCCCTGTACTCTTAGGGGCCCAGAAAGATACCACCTCCCCTGCTTCTGCAGGCTTGGAAATGCCTGCCCCCACTGCCTGGCTTCTCCCTGCTGTCAGTACCTGCTCTGATCTCAGAGCAAAGTCAGGACCATGCCTGAGCACTGTCACAGCCCAGCCGGCATTATACATGCTCAGGGCAGTGCTGACTCACCAGTCCCTGCCACACTGACCTTCAGATTTTGGACACTGATGAACATGGAAAGGAAGTTGAAGGGGTGTCTGAGGATAGCTCAGCATTGGCCTGCAGGCACCCCTTGGCACCTACAGCCTGGGTATCATAAACAGAGTAGGAGGCAGACAGGTTCCTGGGCAGAAGAGGCCGGGTCCCCAGTGAGGCCCCATCTTCAGGCCAGGGAAGGCCTGCAGGCTAAGGGCTGGGCTACCAGTCCCATAGACTGGAGTGGGAACTTGTGATGCCTTTTCCAGACCTGCCCATGGACACCCATAGACCAATCAGCACACACTTTCTCCTCTCAAAGGCCCACAAAGTCCCAGGCTCAGCCAGAGCTGAGCTAACATCAGGACGACCAGCTGCAGAGAGGAGCTACCCTCTCCAGGTCCTCCTGTCTGCTAAGAACTGCAGATGGCAAGATAACCAACTGCAGAGAGGAGCTAGTCTCTCTGCTGAGAACTGAACACTTGTCACGATGACCTGCCTGGAGAGAGAGTCATCCACTGCAGACCTTCTGTCTGCTGAGAGCTGCCAAGATGACAGGATGACCTGCCTTCAGAGAGGAGCCACTCACTCCAGGGCCTCCTCTCTGCTGAGAGCTGAACACTCGACCTGATGACCAGCTACCCACTGCAGGTTTCCTCTCAGCTGTTCTAACACTCAATAAACCTCCTCTTCATCTTTCTCACCTTCCACTTTTGTGTGTACCTCATTCTCTTAGATGCAAGACAAAAACTCAGGCAAAGGTGCCACTTGCCATAGACGTTCCTGGAGAGAAAAGAAACACCCCAAATATCCTGTAACATTAGAAAACAAGGGGAACTGAGAAATGTAGCCCTGGGATGAAGAGCATTAGAGCTAGGCTCCCAAATACTCCTCTGCTGAGTCAGAATCTATATGAGAGTCTTGGTCAAAACAGCAATCAAGTTACACACCAAGGAGATTCTGACAACAAAAATTGTGCTTTTTAAATAAGCACTTTGAATAATTTTCACATACATCCAAATTTTGAGAACCGTCATAGCTGAAATACAGAATATTTTCCATCATTGTTATGGATTTCCTTTTATTCAGAGTGGGAATACAGTCTGAGTGTTCTCAGACTAATGGTTTTCTCTTCAAACATCCATTCCATCAAAGACAGTTCAACTTGTTTTGAGTCAAATATATGCATAGAATGAAATAAAATAGTACAAATTAACTGGAAACCTTTCTAATCCTAAACTAAATCTGTTAGTGGCAAAATTCTCGAATAATTTCAGAGGTCAAACAGCACTTTCTGTGCCCTTTGTTCTTCTTAACTCTGTAAGATATTAAACTGCTGTACTTGTGTTACCTGTGGAAAAATAAGGATGGTCAGAAAAATGGCGTTACAGCACTTCTTCCAAGATCCATATTATGCTAACAGCCACGAATCAGTAGGATCCCAAAATTTGTTTAAAACTATCTGCTATTTTTTTTTCATGGAGAATCATTATTTTGATTCACTTCTTGCTTTAACTAAAACTTGGCCCTTGCATGACACATAGTCGCTGTTGTAGCTGTGATAAATAGGGGTTGATTTATCCCTAATATTGCTTAAAACCAGATGGACTTTTTGCCAATTTGTCACATTTTGCCACATCCTTTCCATTTTCCTATCCTTTTCTTTCAGAATCCATAGTTTTGAATCTCATACATACATATATATATGTGTGTGTGTGTGTGTGTGTGTGTGTATAAATTGTTTATTCCTGTTGAAATCATCTACCAACCCTAAGTCACTCCCTTTTACTCTATGACAATTTTAGCTTTGATTCAAGGCTAGTCTCACAAAAATACTTCTTTTCTTTTAATTGTTGATGATTTCAATGATTTTAAAGAGAATTATTTTAATTCTCTGGCTTCTTCAGCATTTAGTGAAAAATGCATTTAGTGAAACAATGATCTTGGTTGGTTTCTAGCCACACCTGTAAATATATCATAGGCATTGCCAGGTCAACACTGCAAACCCTCCATAATATCAATTTGAATAATCGGAGTAACACTGTTTATATTTTGAACTCACTCTCAGTAGCAACCTGGATCTACCAATGCTTCCACTGACTAGTATCTACAATCCATAGATTGATTTTGCCAGATATTTTATTGTTCCTTATCTCCCTCACGTCTCCATTTTCCTTCACATCTGAGTTAAATTTTGTAGTCCTGGTAGTCATTCTCTTCCATATAACTTCACATCATTTTTACTCTCTTGCATTATTTTAATTGCATGATAAAGCCATAACTTTGATTAAATTCAGTCATCAGACTACTTTGCCCATTCACTCATAGAGCAGAATGTAGCTGAAGAAAATCCTGCAATCATACTGACTTTTAAATTTTATTTTATTTTAACTTTTAAGTTCAGGGGTACAAGTGAAGGTTTGTTACATAGGTAAATTTGCGTCATGAGGGCTTGTTGTACAGATTATTTTGTCACCCAGGTATTAATCTAGTACACATTAGTTAATTTTCCTGATCCTCCCCCTCCTCCTATGCCCCACCCTCTGATAGGCTCCAGTGTCTGTTGTTCACCTCTACGTGTCCATATGTTTTCATCAATTAGCTCCCACTTGTAAGTGAAAACATGCAGTCTTTGGTTTTCTGTTCCTGCATTAGTTTGCTAAGGATAATGGCCTCCAGCTCCATTCATGTTCCTGCAAAGGACATTAATTTTTTTGATGGCTACATAATACTCCATGGTATATGTGTACCACATTTTTTAAAAAGTCCTGTCTACCATTGATGGGCATTTAGGTTGATTTTATGTATTTACTATTGTGAATAGTGCTGCAATGCACATATTCATTCATGTGTCATTATAATTGTATATATATTTATTTGGGTATATATCCCGTAATGGAATAGCTGGGTCAAATGATATTTCTGTTTTTTGGTATTTGAGGTATTACCACACTGTCTTCTGAAAAGTATATGTTCATGTCCTTGACCCACTTTTTAATGGGATCATTTGTTTTCTTAAAAAGATCAATATGAAAAATCACTGACATTCCTATACAGCAACAATAGTTAAGCAGAGAGCCAGATCAGGAACACAATCCCATTCATAATTGCCACAAAAATAAATTAAATATCTAGGAATAGAACTAACAAGAAAGGTGAAAAATCTCTTCAATAAGAACTACAAAATATTGCTCAAAGAAATCAGAGACAATACAAACAAATGGAAAAACATTCCATGCTCAGGGATAGGAAGAATTAATATTATTAAAATGGCCATACTGCCCTTGGCAACCTGAGCAATTCATAGATTCAATGCTATTTCTATTAAAGTACCAGTGACATTCTCCACAGATTTAGAAAAAAAAAACTATTTTAAAATTTATATGGAATCAGAAAAGAGCCTGAATAGCCACGGCAATTGTAAGCAAAAAGAACAAAGCTGGACACATCATGCTAACTAATTTCAAACTATATTACAGGGCTACAGTAACTAAAATAGCATGGTACTATTACAAAAACAGACCTATAGACCAGTGAAACAAAATAGAGTCCAGAAATAAGGCCTCACACCTATAACTAACTGATGTTCCACAAGCCTAACAAAGAAAAGCAATGGAGGAGGACTCCCTAGTCAATAAATTGTCCTGGGATAATTGGCTAGCCATATGCAGAAGATCAAAACTGGACCCCTTTATAAAGCCATATAAAAATTAAGATGGATTAAAGACTTAAATGTAAAACCCAAAACTATAAAAACCCTGGAAGACAACCTATGCAATACCATTCTGGACATAGGAAAGGGAAATCATTTAGTGATGAAGTTGCTAAAAACAATTGCATCAAAAGTAAAAACTGACAAGTGGGATGTAATTAAACTAAAGAGTTTCTACACAACAAAGGAAACTATCAACAGAGTGAACAGACAACCTACAGAATGGGAGAAAATTTTTTAAGGTATGCATCTGACAAAGGTCTAACATCCAGCATCCAAAGGGAACCTAAACATGCTGACTTTACATTTATGATCATAAAACCTAAATAGACCTTTTATTTTGCATAGACATCATACATAATTTTTAATCTGTTATTTCTCATTCTGAGTATGTTGTATCTTCATTTATTTTCTTGAAATTCTAAAATATAAATTTCTATCTCTACCTTCAACCTATTTCACTGACAAAAATAAAGAAGAAATCTTTCAAAGGCTCTTTTGACCATATCTATCTAGGTAAAGCAGTGGTAACACATGTTCTATCCTGATGAATGTCCATGTTTAAGTTAAGACCCACCTCCACTTGTGTATCGATTGCCTCCTCTTCTTGTGTTAACAAGGGTATCTTTTCCCTTTCAATAGAAATGTCCCCATTATGTAATGATGCTACTACTTTCCCATCTTCCAAAATGTCTCTTTTGATCCTATTTTTTTCTAATATTGCCCTATTTCTGTGCTATTTTTACAAAAAAAGTTTATCAATATTGTTTTCAGTTCATTTTTCACATTCAGTACACTCTTATCTTTTCTCTCTTCAGTACACTCTTATCAGTTTTTTTCTCCAACTAAACTACTCCCCCTAAGTCATAAATAACCTAAATGCTACATCAGTCTTCACCTAGCTTGAATTATCAGCAGCATTTTTCAGACCTGAGAATTATCTCTCCCAGCAATAATTTCCACTACCCTTTGTGGTTTGTCTTCTAATTCACTGACTTCTCCCTTTGTCATTTGTCTTCTAACCCTTTGAGGTTTGCCTTTGAACTCACTGACTACTCCATTTGCACCTCATTTACTAAATTCTTTACGTATCTTTGGCTTCCTGATTGAAGCATCTCAGGATTCAACCTTGTGTGTATTTACAATCTCATCTATTCTGTCTTTAAATATCATCTGTATGTTGATAATTCCAAAATGGTTATGTCTGGCCAAGACCTTATTCCTGAACTCTAGATTGATATTTTGCCACCTCACCATCTCCCTAGATATATGCAATAGGCACCTCATGCTTAACATTTTCCAAACTGATCTCCTCATCTTCCCTTCCCAAATCTTACCTCCTAGAAAAATCCCCATTTTAGTAAAGTGCAGTTCTATCCTTCCAGTTGCACAGTATAGTAGGATCAATTTATTTGTAAAATAAGTTTCAATCTTATTATACTTGGCCTGATTATTTGCATCAAGTATGGCAAGAATAGTAATTGGACATATAGGCTCTTGTAAGTTGGCTTTGCTAATACTTTTTTATTAAAAATATTATCAGGTTAGACATTTCAAAAGCCTCTTGAAGTTATTCTAGGCAAGGATTTACCTGTGTTTGCAGATGCTTGAATAAATTGAGTGAGTAAATTCTTCTCTTTTTGAGGTCCCAAAATAACATGAGATTCCTGGACCTGTCAGAAAGTGATATTCTTTACTTACTACAGGTCAGGTACTTTGTAAAGAAATTGCATAGACATTGTTTCAGGTCAGTTTTTCTAAGGAGACTTTATTGGTTTTATTAAGTCAACCTCAATTCCTTAAAACAATCAGTCATATTTGAAAATAAACCATTCCTGTCAGTTTTGGCAAAATAATCAGTGTTTATGATTATGTTCTCTTATGAAAGAATATAGAGTCATACTGAATTTATCTGAATTACTATATCACCATAAATTTATCATACTCAAATTATTTTTAAATTCTGGATAAATTAGGTAGAGAGAAAAAATGTGATTCAGATTTTGCTCACAAGAATATATTTTGCCCAATTTTGTAAAGCTATAACTATTTCATAAGAAAAAAAGTTATCTTGACTCTGGAAAACAAAAAACAAAATCAGTAATGTTTCAAACAAAAGTCATAGAAAAATTATTTCATCTGTCATTAGTTTAGTCCTATGTAATTAACTCTGGTTCTGCTTGATATTGGGTTAGCAACCCTCAGGAAATCATAAGCATTTCAATGAGTCCAAAAAGGTTTTGTTTTTTTTTTTTAAGTTCTATGGTACGGCTTCCAAAGTTACCAGAATACAGGTGAATTCAGGAATACTCGTCAGCATCCCTTTAATGCATTTCATTAAGGAAGCAAATTTTGGACTGTAGGTGATTATAAACCAGTCTTAAAAAAAATTAAAGTAAAGCAATAATTGTCTATGGATGACAAAAGTCTCAGAACAGCCATGGTTAAAGAAAATTGGAAGAAAATTTGTTTCTGTGGCACACAACAACTCAATATAATATTGATAATAATTACTGCTAGTAGAATATATAAAGACATATCTGAATTATAGTAATCTCATACAATTTTAAATCATATGTTAATAACACATTTATATAACTATAACCTAAAGAATGTCATACAGTATTTTATATTTAATAATACTTTATCATTTTAACATTTCAAATAATTCAAACATGTCTCTCTTTTACTTCACAGTCCTCAATATCTAAAAAGTTTTTTTTCTATAGTCAAAAGACTGAGTTTTGAACTTGAAATATTTGTTTCACAATGTATGTCAAATATCAAAGGCTTAAAATACTTGATATCACAACATCGCATCACAGGTTACAGTAAAATAGTCATGCGTTTAACCAAAATAATAAGTTAAAGATTTCAGAAAGCAAAAACTTTTACTCTTTTATAGAAAGAAAATTTAGTTTCTCAATCATACAACTTAATAAAGACAACCTGAGGCAAAATGAATCTGTTTCTCTCTCTTCTCTTTTATTGCTGTTACTAAAGAGGTAAACAGATATATTTTACTATTTCTTATTAATACTACATGAAAGTTTTGCTTAAAATAGAAAACTAAATTTTACATTTGCATTAGTGTATTATTAATGTTAAAGCCTATAAACAAATCTATCCAATCTCAAGCATCTTTGACTACAAGATTTTAATAAATTTTTTATAAACTTTTATAATTTTTTCCATTCTTTCTTTTCCCAATTTTCTGTATCATTTTAGTTTCTTTACTGGAAAGTGGTCCCAATCCAGACCCCAAGAGAGGGTTCTTGGATCTCAGGTAAGGAAGAATTCAGGGTCAGTCCACAGTGAAAAGCAAAAGTAAGTTTATTAAAGAAAGTAAAGGAATAAAAAATAGCTACTTGATAGGCAGAGCAACCCCTGGGGATGCTGGTTGCCCATTTTTAGTGATTTATGGAGTATATACCAAACGAGGGGTAGATTATTTATGTGTCCCCTTTTTAGACCACATAGGGTAACTTCCTAATGTTGTCATGGCATTTGTAAACTGTCATGGTGCTGGTATAGTGTAGCAGTGAGTGCAAACAGAGGTCACTCTCATCACCATCTTGGCTTTAGTAGGTGTTGACCAGCTTCTTTTCTGCAATCTGTTTTGTCAGCAAGGTCTTTATGACCCATATCTTATGCCAACCTCCTATCTTGTCCTGTGACTTAGAAGGCCTAACTGTCTGAAAATGCCCAGTAGGTCTCAGCCTTATTTTACCCAGCCCCTATTCAAGATGAGGTTGCTCTGGTTCAAACACCATTGAGTTTTACCCATCATTCTTTTTATTTCTTCAATATAAAACAATACTTAAAATCCTCTAAACCAGGCAAAATTACTTTAGCTTTAACAAAAATTCTATCCCCATGACTTTTTATAATGTTTTTACCAAAAAAATTCACGTTTTACTTTTCTTAAACACTTTGTGTAGGGAATTGTTTCTTTACATCTATTAGTTATAACTACATACATTAATTATAATGTTAACTCTTAGTAGCCCTCATTATAGTGAAAATCCTAGGAAGTAAGAAATTTTAATTATGTTATATTCAGTGCTGAAGAAAAGAAATAATGCCTGAAGTTAGGCTGCGCCATGGCCTAAAGATTCAAATCCAAAGACACAAGTTCACAGACAAGTTAAGCAAGTATCAAATCTGCTAAAAAAGCAAGTTTTCTGGTCTGAAAACATCNCTACGTGTCCATATGTTTTCATCAATTAGCTCCCACTTGTAAGTGAAAACATGCAGTCTTTGGTTTTCTGTTCCTGCATTAGTTTGCTAAGGATAATGGCCTCCAGCTCCATTCATGTTCCTGCAAAGGACATTAATTTTTTTGATGGCTACATAATACTCCATGGTATATGTGTACCACATTTTTTAAAAAGTCCTGTCTACCATTGATGGGCATTTAGGTTGATTTTATGTATTTACTATTGTGAATAGTGCTGCAATGCACATATTCATTCATGTGTCATTATAATTGTATATATATTTATTTGGGTATATATCCCGTAATGGAATAGCTGGGTCAAATGATATTTCTGTTTTTTGGTATTTGAGGTATTACCACACTGTCTTCTGAAAAGTATATGTTCATGTCCTTGACCCACTTTTTAATGGGATCATTTGTTTTCTTAAAAAGATCAATATGAAAAATCACTGACATTCCTATACAGCAACAATAGTTAAGCAGAGAGCCAGATCAGGAACACAATCCCATTCATAATTGCCACAAAAATAAATTAAATATCTAGGAATAGAACTAACAAGAAAGGTGAAAAATCTCTTCAATAAGAACTACAAAATATTGCTCAAAGAAATCAGAGACAATACAAACAAATGGAAAAACATTCCATGCTCAGGGATAGGAAGAATTAATATTATTAAAATGGCCATACTGCCCTTGGCAACCTGAGCAATTCATAGATTCAATGCTATTTCTATTAAAGTACCAGTGACATTCTCCACAGATTTAGAAAAAAAAAACTATTTTAAAATTTATATGGAATCAGAAAAGAGCCTGAATAGCCACGGCAATTGTAAGCAAAAAGAACAAAGCTGGACACATCATGCTAACTAATTTCAAACTATATTACAGGGCTACAGTAACTAAAATAGCATGGTACTATTACAAAAACAGACCTATAGACCAGTGAAACAAAATAGAGTCCAGAAATAAGGCCTCACACCTATAACTAACTGATGTTCCACAAGCCTAACAAAGAAAAGCAATGGAGGAGGACTCCCTAGTCAATAAATTGTCCTGGGATAATTGGCTAGCCATATGCAGAAGATCAAAACTGGACCCCTTTATAAAGCCATATAAAAATTAAGATGGATTAAAGACTTAAATGTAAAACCCAAAACTATAAAAACCCTGGAAGACAACCTATGCAATACCATTCTGGACATAGGAAAGGGAAATCATTTAGTGATGAAGTTGCTAAAAACAATTGCATCAAAAGTAAAAACTGACAAGTGGGATGTAATTAAACTAAAGAGTTTCTACACAACAAAGGAAACTATCAACAGAGTGAACAGACAACCTACAGAATGGGAGAAAATTTTTTAAGGTATGCATCTGACAAAGGTCTAACATCCAGCATCCAAAGGGAACCTAAACATGCTGACTTTACATTTATGATCATAAAACCTAAATAGACCTTTTATTTTGCATAGACATCATACATAATTTTTAATCTGTTATTTCTCATTCTGAGTATGTTGTATCTTCATTTATTTTCTTGAAATTCTAAAATATAAATTTCTATCTCTACCTTCAACCTATTTCACTGACAAAAATAAAGAAGAAATCTTTCAAAGGCTCTTTTGACCATATCTATCTAGGTAAAGCAGTGGTAACACATGTTCTATCCTGATGAATGTCCATGTTTAAGTTAAGACCCACCTCCACTTGTGTATCGATTGCCTCCTCTTCTTGTGTTAACAAGGGTATCTTTTCCCTTTCAATAGAAATGTCCCCATTATGTAATGATGCTACTACTTTCCCATCTTCCAAAATGTCTCTTTTGATCCTATTTTTTTCTAATATTGCCCTATTTCTGTGCTATTTTTACAAAAAAAGTTTATCAATATTGTTTTCAGTTCATTTTTCACATTCAGTACACTCTTATCTTTTCTCTCTTCAGTACACTCTTATCAGTTTTTTTCTCCAACTAAACTACTCCCCCTAAGTCATAAATAACCTAAATGCTACATCAGTCTTCACCTAGCTTGAATTATCAGCAGCATTTTTCAGACCTGAGAATTATCTCTCCCAGCAATAATTTCCACTACCCTTTGTGGTTTGTCTTCTAATTCACTGACTTCTCCCTTTGTCATTTGTCTTCTAACCCTTTGAGGTTTGCCTTTGAACTCACTGACTACTCCATTTGCACCTCATTTACTAAATTCTTTACGTATCTTTGGCTTCCTGATTGAAGCATCTCAGGATTCAACCTTGTGTGTATTTACAATCTCATCTATTCTGTCTTTAAATATCATCTGTATGTTGATAATTCCAAAATGGTTATGTCTGGCCAAGACCTTATTCCTGAACTCTAGATTGATATTTTGCCACCTCACCATCTCCCTAGATATATGCAATAGGCACCTCATGCTTAACATTTTCCAAACTGATCTCCTCATCTTCCCTTCCCAAATCTTACCTCCTAGAAAAATCCCCATTTTAGTAAAGTGCAGTTCTATCCTTCCAGTTGCACAGTATAGTAGGATCAATTTATTTGTAAAATAAGTTTCAATCTTATTATACTTGGCCTGATTATTTGCATCAAGTATGGCAAGAATAGTAATTGGACATATAGGCTCTTGTAAGTTGGCTTTGCTAATACTTTTTTATTAAAAATATTATCAGGTTAGACATTTCAAAAGCCTCTTGAAGTTATTCTAGGCAAGGATTTACCTGTGTTTGCAGATGCTTGAATAAATTGAGTGAGTAAATTCTTCTCTTTTTGAGGTCCCAAAATAACATGAGATTCCTGGACCTGTCAGAAAGTGATATTCTTTACTTACTACAGGTCAGGTACTTTGTAAAGAAATTGCATAGACATTGTTTCAGGTCAGTTTTTCTAAGGAGACTTTATTGGTTTTATTAAGTCAACCTCAATTCCTTAAAACAATCAGTCATATTTGAAAATAAACCATTCCTGTCAGTTTTGGCAAAATAATCAGTGTTTATGATTATGTTCTCTTATGAAAGAATATAGAGTCATACTGAATTTATCTGAATTACTATATCACCATAAATTTATCATACTCAAATTATTTTTAAATTCTGGATAAATTAGGTAGAGAGAAAAAATGTGATTCAGATTTTGCTCACAAGAATATATTTTGCCCAATTTTGTAAAGCTATAACTATTTCATAAGAAAAAAAGTTATCTTGACTCTGGAAAACAAAAAACAAAATCAGTAATGTTTCAAACAAAAGTCATAGAAAAATTATTTCATCTGTCATTAGTTTAGTCCTATGTAATTAACTCTGGTTCTGCTTGATATTGGGTTAGCAACCCTCAGGAAATCATAAGCATTTCAATGAGTCCAAAAAGGTTTTGTTTTTTTTTTTTAAGTTCTATGGTACGGCTTCCAAAGTTACCAGAATACAGGTGAATTCAGGAATACTCGTCAGCATCCCTTTAATGCATTTCATTAAGGAAGCAAATTTTGGACTGTAGGTGATTATAAACCAGTCTTAAAAAAAATTAAAGTAAAGCAATAATTGTCTATGGATGACAAAAGTCTCAGAACAGCCATGGTTAAAGAAAATTGGAAGAAAATTTGTTTCTGTGGCACACAACAACTCAATATAATATTGATAATAATTACTGCTAGTAGAATATATAAAGACATATCTGAATTATAGTAATCTCATACAATTTTAAATCATATGTTAATAACACATTTATATAACTATAACCTAAAGAATGTCATACAGTATTTTATATTTAATAATACTTTATCATTTTAACATTTCAAATAATTCAAACATGTCTCTCTTTTACTTCACAGTCCTCAATATCTAAAAAGTTTTTTTTCTATAGTCAAAAGACTGAGTTTTGAACTTGAAATATTTGTTTCACAATGTATGTCAAATATCAAAGGCTTAAAATACTTGATATCACAACATCGCATCACAGGTTACAGTAAAATAGTCATGCGTTTAACCAAAATAATAAGTTAAAGATTTCAGAAAGCAAAAACTTTTACTCTTTTATAGAAAGAAAATTTAGTTTCTCAATCATACAACTTAATAAAGACAACCTGAGGCAAAATGAATCTGTTTCTCTCTCTTCTCTTTTATTGCTGTTACTAAAGAGGTAAACAGATATATTTTACTATTTCTTATTAATACTACATGAAAGTTTTGCTTAAAATAGAAAACTAAATTTTACATTTGCATTAGTGTATTATTAATGTTAAAGCCTATAAACAAATCTATCCAATCTCAAGCATCTTTGACTACAAGATTTTAATAAATTTTTTATAAACTTTTATAATTTTTTCCATTCTTTCTTTTCCCAATTTTCTGTATCATTTTAGTTTCTTTACTGGAAAGTGGTCCCAATCCAGACCCCAAGAGAGGGTTCTTGGATCTCAGGTAAGGAAGAATTCAGGGTCAGTCCACAGTGAAAAGCAAAAGTAAGTTTATTAAAGAAAGTAAAGGAATAAAAAATAGCTACTTGATAGGCAGAGCAACCCCTGGGGATGCTGGTTGCCCATTTTTAGTGATTTATGGAGTATATACCAAACGAGGGGTAGATTATTTATGTGTCCCCTTTTTAGACCACATAGGGTAACTTCCTAATGTTGTCATGGCATTTGTAAACTGTCATGGTGCTGGTATAGTGTAGCAGTGAGTGCAAACAGAGGTCACTCTCATCACCATCTTGGCTTTAGTAGGTGTTGACCAGCTTCTTTTCTGCAATCTGTTTTGTCAGCAAGGTCTTTATGACCCATATCTTATGCCAACCTCCTATCTTGTCCTGTGACTTAGAAGGCCTAACTGTCTGAAAATGCCCAGTAGGTCTCAGCCTTATTTTACCCAGCCCCTATTCAAGATGAGGTTGCTCTGGTTCAAACACCATTGAGTTTTACCCATCATTCTTTTTATTTCTTCAATATAAAACAATACTTAAAATCCTCTAAACCAGGCAAAATTACTTTAGCTTTAACAAAAATTCTATCCCCATGACTTTTTATAATGTTTTTACCAAAAAAATTCACGTTTTACTTTTCTTAAACACTTTGTGTAGGGAATTGTTTCTTTACATCTATTAGTTATAACTACATACATTAATTATAATGTTAACTCTTAGTAGCCCTCATTATAGTGAAAATCCTAGGAAGTAAGAAATTTTAATTATGTTATATTCAGTGCTGAAGAAAAGAAATAATGCCTGAAGTTAGGCTGCGCCATGGCCTAAAGATTCAAATCCAAAGACACAAGTTCACAGACAAGTTAAGCAAGTATCAAATCTGCTAAAAAAGCAAGTTTTCTGGTCTGAAAACATCTATCAGAGACAGTGTATAAATAATAGACTTAGATAAAAGTATCTAGATCAAATTCTGATGACATTTTTATTTTTACTAATGATCGTATCTTTATATACCAAAAATTACTACAGTCACATGAACTAAAAGGAGTTTGAGTAATTTTTTGTTTTTTGGTAAAATATTTGATTTAACATGTGAGCCTGGGAGGCAAAGGTTGCAGTGAGTCAAGATCGTGCCACTGCGATCTAGCCTGGGTGACAGAGTGAGATTCTGTCTCAAAAAAGAAAGAAAGAAAAAAAACTTTAATTTAAGCACTTATTATTTAAAATCAATTAAGTAGGTATCTTTCACATTTTTTGGCAGTGAAACATCACCTACATAAAAAAGCATAAACACACAGACATGTAGACACACAGACAGAAGCAGATATTACAGAGTTCTAAGATTTTTCGCTTGTCAGTTTTAAAGTTCCTAGCTTTAGACTATTCATTTAACGATTACCCTGTCCCATGCCCTAAATAATTGTTAGCTAGGAAATTATAAATTTACATTTCCAAAGCCACGATGATTATTAGGTGAAATAAGGTAGAAATTTTATATCTCAAAGGCACAGACCTTTGACCTAAACAAGATCAGGTTTCTTATCTGAATTCTTCCCCACTCTAATAAAAGTTCCTGTTTAGGTGCAGAGAGGGAGATGGCCTCATAACTGGAGAGTTCCTTTATAGATGTAAACGTTTTTTTGTAAGGAGTATCAATGAAGCCAGCTGAATGTCAGAAAATTGTATTTTGGCTTTGTAACTTTACTTGTTTCTTAATTAGATTACTAGCTTCAGGATGGAGCCCTTTAATGAATCAGGGAAAGAAGGCATGCAATTTTCAGGGCCTAATATCGAAATATGTGAGAAACAGACACATCTGGAAGACAGACCATAGATTACTGCAAATTAAGGATTTCCAAAACCAAATCCTGGGTCTCCCAAAAGAGGAAAACACTGTAGAATGAAACAGTGCACTGGTTTCACAGTGCACATTGCTGCAAGGACATTTCCCTGAGGCTGGCAGGCTACCCCACACCAATCAGCCTACTCTGTGATCAGCCCATATTTCATAAGAGTCTTATCCCTCAGTGGTAAGTTTTCCATAATCTCTAGATGCATGACACTTCTCTTTTCTTACACAAACATGCAATTAAATAACTAGCTTCCCATAGTAATAACCACTTATTGTAAGCAACTACCATCAGCCACCTCTAAAACTGAATCTTTTACCTAGCCATCACATACACCAAGGTCAAGTTTTCTCACAGAGCAAAGTACTTTTGCTACCGCACACCCCCCCAACAAAAGCCAAAGCAATCAAATAACAAAATACAAAAGACAGCAGAGGTTTAGATGTGAGAATAATTTTCCCATGACTTTTGAAACTCTCAAGGAACAAAGGGGACCACAGAAAAAGTGAGTGCTACCTTTTTCTGTGTTCCTTAAGAGGTCTAAATTACTAGAGGTCTTTTCTAGATCTTTTCACATGGTAGCAAAGATAACATAGAGAAAAGAATATGGAATCACCTGATGAATTGTGGCTCATCTATTTGGAATTTTTAGGAGCAAATTGATTTAATATTTTTCAGTATGGTGGCTTTAAAAATTTTTTTTATTGATAAATAATGATTGTACATATTTATGTGGTACACATGATATCTAAATTCAGGCATAGAATATTTAAATTATTAAATGAGGATATCTACGGCATCCATCACCTGAAATATTTATCATTTTTCTTTTGGAAACATTTCCAATTTTTATTACTAGCTATTTTGAAATATAAAATAAATTGTTGTTAACCATAGTCAGCCTACTGTGCTACAAATAACTTTATTTGTGTACCCATTAGCCAACCTCTCTTCATCTCGTGCTCCGAACCTTTCCCAGCCATTTGTAATGACTCTTCTCTCTACCTCGATGAGACCAACTGCCACATTTGAATTAGAACATGCAATATCTGTCTTTCTGCACATGGTTTATTACACTGACCATAATAACTTCCTGTTCCATCCGTGGTACTGAAAATAACAAAATGTTATCCTTTCTTATGGCTGAATAATATTCCATTGTGTATATACAGCATATTTTCTTTATTCACTCATCCACTGATGGACACTTAAGTTGATTCCATATCTTTGCTATCGTGAATGGTGCTACAATAAACATAGGAATGCAGGTATAACTTTTATATAATGATTTTTTTTTCTTTTAGATAAATATCCAGTAGTGGGATTCAACATCATATAATAGTTCTAGTTTTAGTTTTTTGAGTAACCTCCCTGCAGTTTTCCATTGTGGCTATACTGATTTACATTCTTACCATCAGTGCATGAGTTTTGTTTTCCATGCATCCTTGCCAGCATTTGTTAATTTTATTCTAACTGGGATGATATTTCACCGTGGTTTTGATTTGCATTTCTCTGACACTTAGTGATGTTGAACACTTTTTTTTATATGCCTTGATAGTCATTTGTATATCTTCTTTTGAGAAATACCTATTTATGTCCTTTACTCATTTTTTAATAAGATTATTATTATTATTACTGATGAGATGTCTGAGAGCCTAGTATATTCGAGATATTAGTGTCTTACCAGATGAATTATTTGCAAGTATTTTCTTCTATTCTATAGACTGTCTCTTCACTCTATTGAATATGTCCTTTGCTGCAGAGAAATTTTTAGTTAAATTAGTCTCATTTGTCAATTTTGTTTCTGTTGCTGTGTTTTTGAAATCTTAGCCATAAAATTGTTGCCTAGACCAATGTTCTGAAACACATCCTCTGTGTCTTCTTCTGATTATTTGGGTCTTGCATTTAAGCCTCTAATACTTTTTGAGTTGATTTTTGTACATTGTTAGAGGTAGGGGTCTAGTTTAACTATTTTGCATACAGTCATCCATATTTCTTAACACTATTTATTGAATAGGGTGTCCTTGGCACCCTTGCTAAGAGCAGTGGATTATAATTATGTGGATTCATATCTGGGCCCTCTATTCTCTTTCATTGGTCTATATGTCTTTTCACACCAATAGCATGCTGTTTTGGTTACTATAGCTTTGTAGTATATTTTAAAGTCAATGGGTATAATGCCTTCAGTATTGTTAATTTTGCACAGAATTGCTTTGCCTATTTAGAGTCTTTAATGGTTCCACAGGAATTTTAGGATTTTTAAAAAATGTTTCTGCAAAGAATATTATTGTTTCTTTTTAGGGACTTCATTGAATTTGTAGATTGCTTTGGATACAATGGTCATTTTAAGTTTATTTTCTTCCAATCCATGACACATGAGGTGTCTTTCAATTTGTTTGTATCTTCTTTAGTTTATTTTAATTGTTTTCTTCGTAGAGGTCTTTCACTTCCTTGATTAAACTTAGATCTGGATTTTTTTTTTTTTTTTTTTTTTTTTTTTTTTTTTTTTTTTTTTTTTTTTTTGTAGCTATTGTGAATGGAATCACTTTATTTCTTTTCTCAGCTACTTTGTTGCTGGTATATAAAAATGCAACTAATTTATTTTATACTTTGCAATTTTATTAAATTTGTTTATCAGTTATAAGATTTTTTGGTGGAGTCGTCAGGGTTTTTTATATATAAAATTATGTTATTTTCAACGATGGACCATTTGATTTCCTTTTTTCCAGTGTTGATGCCTCCTTTTATTTTTTTCCTTTCCCTGACTTCTCTAACTAATACTTCCAGTACAAATTGAATAAGAGTGGTAAAATTAGGCAAACCAGTCTGGTTCCAGTTCTGACAGAAAAGGTTTTCTGCTTTTTCTCATTTCATATGATGTTAGTTATGAGTTTGCCATATATGACTTTTATTATATTGAGGTAATACCGTTTGAATATTTTTTTTTTCTTTTTTGAGATGGAGCCAGGTTGGAGTACAGTGGTATGATTTTGGCTTACTGCAACCTCTGCCTCCCAGGTTCAGGTGATTTTCCTGCCTCAGCCCCCTGAGTATCTGGGACTACAGGCACCTGCCACCATGCCCGGCTAATTTTTGTATTTTTAGTAGAGACGGGGTTTCACCATGTTAGCCAGGATGGTCTCAATCTCCTGACCTTGTGATCTGCCCGCCTTGGACTCCCAAAGCACTGGGATTACAGGTGTGAGTCACCGCACCCAGCCAGTATGTATAATTTGTAACTGTCCAAGGGGTTCACCTTGCTCATTGCCTAGACAGAGCTGATTTATCAAATCAGGGGAATTGCAATAAACAGTAATTCACACAGAGCCAGCTGTGTGGGAGACCAGAGTTTTATTATTACTCAAATCAGCCTGAACATTTGGAGACCAGAAGAGAAGTCTCCCAAACCAAGACTCTTCCTACTCGTTGGAAAGAGCCAACTGAGACCCTGTGAGGAGCTGAACAGACATCCTGAAATGTGGCTACTGTTTGTAGCTCCATAGTGGAGCTACAGACACCCGCAACGGGGCTGAAGACACCCCACTGTAGGGCTATAGAACCAGTCAGGAGAAGGAAGGAGGCATTGGCAGTGCCTAGGATGCTCACCAATCCAGACACCCTGCAATGGGGCTACAGACAGACACCTTGTGATAGGGCTACAGTTAAGGGATATCTCCCCAGGACTATTTCTCCATCTCAATTAAATCCATGCATATTAGGTTGACAGCACCCCACCAGTAGAGAGTACCAGAATCAGCCCCCAGACCAAGAGAACTAGGCAGCCACTTGGGCTGGCTTCTGAATTCATCACTGAATCATGGGCCACTGAATCATGGGCAGGTAGCCACAAAGGCAATCCCAAACAAGCCCCCAAATTTTCATCTTGCCCACTGCCTAGACAGAGCTGATTCAAGACAGGGGTATTGCAACAGAGAAAGAGTAATTAACCCAGAGGTGGCTGTGCAGGAGACCGGAGTTTTATTATTACTCAAATCAGTCTCCCCAAGCATTCAGGGAGCAGAGTTTTTAAAGATAGCTTTGTTGGGGATTGCAAGGGCCGGGGGAGGGTGGGGTGCAGTGAGCCAGTGAGCCAGGAGTGCTGATTGGTCAGAGATGAAATCATGGGGAATCAGAGCCGTCTTCTTTCAATGAGTCAGTTCCTGGGTGACAGCCACAAGATCAGATGAGCCAGTTTATTGATGTGGGTGGTGCTAGTTGATCCGTCAAGTGAAGGGTCTACAAAATATCTCAAGCACTTATCTTAGGAGCAGTTTAGGGAGAGTCAGAATCTTGTAGCCTCTACCTGCGTGACTCCTAAACCATAATTTCTAATCCTGTGGCTAAAGTTAGTCCTACAAAGGCAATCTAGTCCCCAGGCAAGAAGGAGGTCTGCTTTGGGAAAGGGCTGTTACTACCTTGGTTTAAACTACAAACTAAGTTTCACCCAAAGTTAGTTTACTCTATGCCCAGTAATGAACAAGGACCGCTTGGAGGTTAGAAGCAAGATGTTGTCAGTTAAGTTAGATCTTTTTTACTGTCTCAGTCATAATTTTGCAAAGGCAGTTTCAGTTTGTCCAATGCATATCTTATGTTGAAATGTGATTTTCAGTGTTGTAGGAAAGACCTGGTGGGAGATAACTGAATCATGGGGAGGTGGGGTAGATCCTTCATGAATTGTTTAGCATCATTTCCATAGTAATAATTAAGTTATTGGTCAGTCATTTCATATGAGACTTGGTTGTTTAAAAGTCTGGGACCTCCCTCTTTCTCTCTCTCCTGATTCCACTCTTGCCATTTGACATGCTGACTCCCCTCACCTTCAACCATGATTGGAAGTTTCCTGAGACCTCACTAGAAGCAGATGCCACCATCATGCTTCCTGTACAGCTTGCAGAACAAAGAGCCAATCATTAACCATTTTTCTTTATAAACTTCCACATCTCAGGTATTTTTTTTACAGTGATCCAAATGGACTAATACAGACAATTCCTACTGAGGAGTGGGCATTGCTATAAAATACCTTAAAATGTGACAGACAGCAGCTTTTTAACTGGGTATCAATCAGAAGTTAGAAACTTCTGAAGAGGTCAGAAGAAGATAGGAAGGTGAGGGAAAGTTTGAAACTTCCTAGAGACCGGTTAAATGTCTGTGATCAAAATGCCGATAGAAATGTTGACAGGGAAGTCCAAGTTGTGAGAATTTTATTGGGAGCTAGAGCAAAGGTTACACGTGTTATGCCTTAGCAAAGAACTTGGCTGCATTGTGTTCATGTCCAAGAGATCTTTGGAATTTTGAATTAAGATTCATGACCTAGGGTGTCTGTTGAAGGAAATTTCTAAGAAGCAAAGCATTCAAGATGTGGCCTGGATACTTCTAATAGCCTATAATTAGATATGGGAGCAAATAAATGATTTAAAGTTGGAATTTATATTTAAAAGGGAAGCAGAGTGTAAAAGTTTGGAAAATGTGAAAAGCTAGCAGCCTAACTCTGTGGTAAAGAAAAAAGAAAACTTTTTGTGGGGGGAGAGAAATGCAAGCAGATTGCAACCACTTATTAGAGATATTAGCATGACTAAAAGAGAGTCAAGTGCCAATAGGCAAGACAATAGGATAAAGGCCCTGAAGTCATTTCTGAGATCTTCTAGGCAGCCTCTCCCTAGAGACCTAAGAGAAAAGGAAGTGGTTTCCTGAACCAGGGTCATGGTCTTGTTTTCGTGAGCCGCCTTGGGGGACTGCTTCTGTGTCCTGGCTGCTCTGGTTCCAGCCTCAGCTTGAAGGGGCGCAGGTGCAGCTTGAGTCACACAGGTTTGAGGGTGCAAGCCATAGCTTTTTCTGTTTCCACATGGTATTAAGTGTGCAGATGCTCAGAATGTAAACTTGAAGAAAGCCTGGGTAGTTTCTATCTAAATTTCAAAGGATGTATGGTAAAGCCTACCACAGGGGCTAAACCCCTACAAACAAACTCTACTAGGGAATGCTAGTGGTGTTAAAGTGTCCACACAGAGTCCACCTGTGCACTTCCTCAAGGAGCTGTGGAAAATGGGTTGCTGCTCTCCATACCCAAGAGCGGTCCAGGCAACAGAAGTTTGCAGCTTTAGTGTGCAACAGCCTAAAGCACACAACTCCAACCCATCAGAGCAGCCACAGGAGATGCACACCCTGCAAAGCCACAGAAGTGAAACTGTCTGAGGCCTTGGGAGTCAACCCTTTCACAAGTATGCCCTACATGCAGAACATCAAGTCAAAGGAGATTATTTTAGAGCATTAAGATTTAATGACTGCCCTGTTGAGTTCCAGAGATCTGTGAGACCTATTGCTCTTTTCTTTTGCCTTATTTCTCCTTTTGGGAATGAAAATGAATAACCCAATACCTGTACCATTATTGTATCTTGGGAGTAAATAAGTTAGTATTTATTTCACAAGCTCATACTTGAAGGAACTCATCTCCAGATGAGACTTTTGATTTTGGATTAGATTTTGATTTAGTTGATGCTGGAATGAATTAATACTTAGAGGAACTATTAAGAAAGGGAGATTGTATTTTGTGATGTAAAAAGAACATGATGTTTTTTGGGGGGAAGTACAGAATAATATAGTTTGGATGTTTGTCCCCTCCAAACCTCATGTTAAAAAGTTAAGAAAGGAGAAAGGAAAAAACCCAGTCAGGCAGGGAGTTAGACTGGGTCCTTGGTTGAATTCCTTTCAAACGAAAGAATAGCCTGCAGCTGCAAATAAGGGAACTTGCACAGAAGGGCTTGCCTAAGACATGCCCACCACCACACAAATAAGAAAGTCTACACAGGTGACTTACCGAGACATGTCTGCAATGGAAAATTGCATCCCCTAACACATGTGCAGTAAGGGAAACAAAGGAATATGGAGAAACTCAAGCTAAGGGCCCACATGCACACTAGAAGGATGGGGGTAGAGTTACCAGAAAGTTATACCTTATGCAAATTAAGTTGCCCAGCCCTCATTTTTTTTTTTATAAAAGCCTTTTTATTTAACTGTAAAAATGGCAACACTCTTCCAGGTCGCCTCTCCACAGAAGAGAGCTTTCTACTTTAGCTTCTTAAGCTTTCACTTCAACTTCACCCTTGGTGTCTGCACTCCTTAACTTTCCTGGTTGTGAGACAAAGTACCTACTACCTTAGGAAACAAGAGACTGCTACATTGTGGTGCATTGGCGTGACTGTCACAGTGTGATTTTCAATGTTGCAGGTGGTGACTGGTTGGAGGTGATTAGATCATGGAATTTGATCCCTCATAAATAGATTAGCACCATCACTTAGTAATCAGTTAATTCTCATACAGTTAGTTTACATCAGATCTGGTTGCTTAAAATTCTGGGATTTTCCTCCTTCTCTCCCCTTTGCACCTGCTCTCACAATGTGACATGCAGGCTTCTTCTATCACCTTCCACCATGATTGTAAGCTTCCTGAGGCATCACTAGGAGCAGATGCCACTATCAGGCTTTCTGTAAAGTCTGAAAAACTATGACCCAATTAAACCTCTTTCTTTATAAATTACTCAATGTCAGATATTTATTTATAGAAAAGCAAATGGACTAATATATGAAGTATGTTATTTCAATGAATAATTTCAATTGTAATGGTATGGGAAGATGTACGCTCTATTCCATCAGTCTGTTTCATGCTTATGGCTCTCTCACTTCAACTTACAGAGTTATTTTTGTTAATTTTTTTCAATAGGAATTTGGGACATTCTTTTCAAGGAGTTGAGTCTGGTGAAGATAATCTCAGGAGCAGCCAAAATTTGAGATTATTACCTTCATAGGATTATTTAGGCACTTCTAGTCACCATGAGATCATGTTTTTAAAATTATTTTATTTGTGGGTACATAGCAGTTATATATATTAATGGAGTATATGAGATATTTTGATGCAGGCATGCAATGTAAAATAAGCACATCATGAGAACCTTATATTCATTCCCTCAAACATTTTTCCTTTGATTTATAAGCAATCCAATTACACTCTTTCAGTTGTCTTAAAATATAAGTTATTATTTACTATAATCATCCTGTTGTGCTATAAAATATTATGTCTTATTCATTATTTCTGTTTTTGTTTGTGCTCATTAACCGTCCCCACCCACCCCTTACTACCACTACCTTTTCTAGCCTCTGGTAAACATTCTTCTACTGTCTGTGTCCATGAGTTCAATTGTTTTGATTTTTTAGATACAACAAATAAGAACATGTGATATATCCATTTCTGTGCTTGGCTTAACATAATAATCTCCAGTTCCTGTTGTTGCAAATTACTCAATCTCATTTGTTTTTGGCTGAATAGTAATCCATTGTGTACATGTATCACATTTCCTTTATTCATTCATTTCTTGATGGACACGTAGTTTCCTTCCAAATATTAGCTATTGTAAACAGTGCCACCACAAACATAAAAGCATAGATATCTCTTAGATAGACTGATTTCCATTCTTTTGGGTATACACCTAGCAGTAGGATTGCTGGATCATATGGTAGCTCAATTTTTAATTTTTTGAGGAACCTCAAAACTGTTCTCCATAGTAGGGGTACTAATTTACCTTCTCACCAATACTGTACAAGTGTTACCTTTCCTCCATATCCTCACCTGCTTTTTTTATTGCGTGTCTTTTGTATTCAAGCCATTTTAACTGAGGTGAGATAGTATCTCATTGTAATTCTGATTTTCATCTCTCCAATGATCATGACGTTGAATGCCTTTTCATAGCTCTCTTTTCCATTTTTATGTCTTATTTTGAGAAATGTCTATTCAGAAATTTTTGGATTGATTTAGTAGACTTTTTCCTATAGTTGTTTGAGCTTTTTATATATTCTGGTTATTAATCTTTTGTCACTGAATTGTTTACAAATATTTTTCTGCCATTCTATGGCTTATCTCTGCTTTGTTGATTATTCCTTTGCCGTGGAGAAGCTTTTTAACTTGATGTGATCTCATTTGTCCCCTATTACTTTGATTGTCTGTGCCTGTGTGGTGTTTCTCAAGAAATTTTTGCCCAAACATATGTCCTGGAAATTTTGAATTTATGAATCTACAAAACTATGAAACTATGAACCTCAAACTATAAAACTACAAAAAGTTGCATGACATGTCATGAAATAAAGTTTCATAGTTTGATGTCACAGATTTATGTTCTCTTTTATGTTCCATTTGTGTATGTGTCTGTTGTTATGCCAGTGCCCTGCTGTTTTGCTTATTGTAGTTTGTAATATAATTTGAAGTCAGGTAATGCAATTCCTCCAGTTCTATTTGCTTAAGACGGCTTTGGCTATTCTGTCTATTGTGGTTTCAGTTAAATAATAGGATTGTTTTTTCTATTTCTTTGTAGAACATTGTTGAGATTTTGACAGAGATTGCACTGGATGTGTATATTGCTTTGAGTGGTATAAACATTTAACAATATTGATTCTTTTAATCCATTAACACGGAATATCTTTCTTTATTTGGTATCTAGTTCAATTTCTTTCATCAGTATTTTTCTTTTTCATTATACAGATCTTTTACTTTTATGGTTAAGTTATTCCTAAGTATTTAAATATATTTGTGACTATTCTAAGTGTTATTACTTTTAATTTTTTTTCCACATTGTTTACTGTTAACATGGAAGTATAATTTTTTATATGTTGATTTTGTATTCTATAACGTTACTGAATTTATCAGTTTTAACAATTTTCTTGTGGAGTCTTTTTTTTTTTTAAATATAAGATTTTGTCATCTGCAAACAAGTAAAATTTGACTTTTTTTCTTTTCAATTTGAATGTTCTTTGTATGTTTCTTTTGTTTAATTGCTGTAGCTAGGACTTCCATTATTATGTTGAACAACAGTGGGGAAAGTGGGTGTTCTTGTTGTGTTCCAGATCTCATATAAAAAGACTTTCAGATTTTTCCACATTCAGTATTATCCTAGCTTTGGATCTACTGTATATGCCTTTTAGTATGTTAAAGTATGTTCCTTCTATAATAAGATTTTAAAAGAAATCTTAATCATAAAAGGGATGTTTAATATCACCTAATGCTTAATTATCAAGTAAAAGAATCAGATATTTTAGCCTTTATTATGTTGATACAATGTAATACATTGATTGATTTGTATATGTTTAAGCATCCTTACATCCCTTGGGATAAATCCTATTTGATAACAATAAATGGATCTTTCAAATCTATTGTTAAAATTTGTTGTATTTAATTGAGAATTTTTGTGTTAATATTCATTGGAGATATTGGCCTGTGGTTCTTGTTTTTTTTCTTTTTAATTGCATTTTAGGCTTTGGGGTACATGTGAAGAACATGCAAGATTGTTGCATAAGTACACACGTGGCAGTGTGATTTGCTGCCTTCCTCCCCCTCACCTATAACTGGCATTTCTCCCCATGCCATCCCCCCCAACTCCCCACCCCCCACTGTCCCTCCCCTATTTCCCTCCAATAGACCCCAGTGTGTAATGCTCCCCTCCCTGTGTCCATACCCCAAGGCATATAATCGTCAGGTTCTTGTTTTTGATGTGTCTTTGTCTCATTTTTGACATCAGGGTAATACTGGTCTTGTAAAGTGAGTTTGGAAGTATTCTCTTCTCCTCTGTTATCTGAAATAATTTGAATAGGATTGCTATTAATTCTTCTTTAAACATTTGGTAGAATTTAGCAGTTACACCATTGGGTCCTGCACTTTTCTTTATTGGGAGATTTTTTGTTATGGCTTTGACCTTGTTACTTGTTATTGCCCTGTTCAGTTTTTCTATTTCTTTTTGCTTCAGTCTTGGTAGGTTGTATATATCTAGGAATTTGTACATTTATTATAAATTTTCCAATTTTTTGGCCTATAGTAGCTCATAGTAGTGAATAATGATCCTTTGAATTTCTGCAATATCAAATTTAATATTTTCTTTTTCATTTCTGATTATATTTATTTAGATATTCTCTCTTTTTTGTTTGTTGGAATGTCTGTCATTTTAATTTTTCAAAAAATCATTTTTTTCATTTATCTTTGTTATAGTTTTTTTTTTAATTTCAATTTCATTTATTTCTGCTCTGACCTTTATTATTTTTTTCTTTTACTAACTTTGGGTATAGTTTACTCTTGTTTTTCTAGTTGTTTAAGATGTATTGTTAGTTTCCTTGAAGTTTTTTCTCTTGCATGGTGTAGGCACTTAAAACTATAAACTTCCCTGTTAGTACTGCTTTTGCTGTATCGCATTGGTTTTGGTATGTTGTGTTTCCATTATCATTTGTTTTCAAGTTTATTCTAAATTTCTTCATTGGCGTACTGTTCATACCGGAGCATATTGTTTAATTTCCATGTAGTTTGTATTGTTTCCAAAATTTCTATTGTTATTGATTTCTAGTTATTCCATTTTGTCCAGAGAAGCTGTTTGACATTATTTCATGTTCTTTCAATGTTTTAAGACTTGTTTTATGATTTAACATATGGTCTACCCTTGAGAATAATTCATGTGTTGAGAAAAAAATGTATTCTGCAGCTGATATGAAATTTTTTGTGAATATCTGTTAGATCCATTTGGACTATAGCAGAGATTAAGTCTGATGTTGATTTTCTATCTGGAGGATTTGTCCATAATAAAAGTGAGGTGTTGAAGTCTCCAGCTACTATTGTATTGGACCCTATATCTCTTGGTACCTCTAATAATATTTCCTTTAGATATTGGAGTGCTCCAGTGTTGGGTGTATATGTATTCAAAATTCTTATATCTTCTTGCTGAGTTGACCCCTTTATCATTATAGAATGACCTTGTTTTTGTCTCTATACAGTGTTTGTCTTACAATCTATTTTGTCTGATATAATTATAGTGACTCCTGTTCCTTTTTAGTTTCCATTGGCATGGAATATATTTTTCCATACCTTTATTTTTAGTCTATGTGTATAGGTGAATTATGTTTCTTATAGACAATAAATCATCCTGTATCACCTGTGAAACCATGAACCAATTAAACCTCTTTTCTTTATAAATTACTCAGTCTTTAGTTCTTCTTTATAGCAATGTGAGAACTGAGTAATAAAAACAATTTACTCTATTTAAATTTAATGTTATTGTTGGTTAGTAGAGTCTTATTCCTACCATTTTGTTATTTGTTTTCTGGTTGTTCTGTGGTCTTCTCTTCCTTCTTTCTTTCTTCCTGTCTTCCTCAAGTGAAGGTGATTTTCTCTAGTGATACAATTATTTTTTGCTTTTTATTTTTTGTGTATCTATTGTATGTTTGTTGGTTTAAGGCTTGCAAATACCATGAGGCTTGCAAATACTATCTTATAACTCATTGTTTTTAACCTAATAACAATTTAACACTACTTAAACAAACAAGCAAAAATCAAACTAATAAAAGCTCTATACCTTTACTTTATCTCCATGTTTTTCACTTTTTGTTGTTTCTAACTTACTGTACCATGTCTTGAAAAGTTGCTGAAGTTATTATTTTTAATTAGTTTATCATTTAGTGTTCTACTTAGAATAATAATTCACATATCCCAGTAATGGTGTTATGACATTCCATTATTCTGCATACCTACAATTACCAGTGATTTTTGTACCATCAGGTGATTATTTATTGTTCAGTTATGTTCTTTTCTTTCCAATTGAAGCATTTCCTTTAGCATGTCTTGTAGGATGGTTCTAATATTAATGAAATTCTTTAGCTTTTGTTTGGCAAAGTCTTCATTTCTTCTTCATATTTGAAATATATTCTTCCTGGATATATTATTCTAGGGTAAAAGTGTTTTTTTGTTGTTGTTGTTGTTGTTTTTCCTTTAGCATTTTAAATATGTTTTGCCACTCCTGCCTGTAAGGTTTCCGGTAAACATTCTGCTGCCAGAATTTTGAAGCTCCAGTGTATCTTATTTGTTTCTATTATCTTGCTGCTTGTAGGGTTCCTTTTTTGTCTTTGACATTTGAGAGTTTGATTATTATTAAATGTTTTGAAGTAGTCTTCTTTGGGTTAAATCTGCTTGGTGTTATATAACTTTCTTGTACTTGGATATATCTTTCTCTAAGTTTGAGAAGTTCTCTGGTATTATTCATTTGAATAAACTTTCTACCTCACCTCTTTCTCTACCTCCTCTTTAGGGCCCATAACAGATGTGACCTTTTGAGGCTATTTTCCATGTTCTATAGGCATGCTTTATTGCTTTAAAATCATTTTTTTGTCTCCTCTGTGTATTTTTAAATAACCTGTCTTCAAACTCACTAATTCTTTGTTTTGCTTGATAATTTTTGCTATTAAAGGATTCTTATTCATTCTTCAGTATACCAATTGTGTTTCTCAGCTCTAGAATTTCTGCTTCATTCTTTTTATTTCAATGTCTTGTTAAATTTATCTGATAAAATTCTGAATTCCTTCTTTTTATTATCCTGAATTTCTATGAGTTTGCTCAGAACAGCTATTTTGAATTCTCTTCCTGAAAGGTCACATAACTCTGTTTCTCCAGGAATGGCTCCTGGTGCCTTATTTAGTTCATTGGGTGAAGTCATGTTTTCCTGGATGGTGTTGATGCTAGTAGATATTTTTCTGTCTGGGCATTGAAGAGCAAAGTATTTACCATAATTTTCACTGTTTGGACTTATTTGCAGCCATCCTTCTTTGGAAGAGTTTCTGGGTATTTGAAAGAACTTGATTGTTGTAATATAAGCTGTATGCGCTTTAGAGAGCACCCCAAGCCTGGTAATGCTGTGGTTTTTGCAGAGCTGTAGCGGTACCACCTTGATGGTCTTGAACAACATCCAGAATTCTCTGGATATCCAGGCAGAGATTCTTGTTCTCTTGCTTAATTTCCCCCAAACATACAGTCTTTCTCTATGTTCTGAGCCACGTAAATCTGGGTTTGGAGTGGGATAAGCACCACTGTGGCCTTCAGAACTATGACTACATTGGGTCACACCTAAACCCAGCACATTTCTGAGCCTCACCCAAGGTCTGCTGTTAACTAATCTCTGACTATTGCCTATGTTTGTCAAGACATTGGGGCTCTACAATCAGCAGGCAGCAAAGCCAGCAAGGCCTGTGTTCTTCCTTTCAGGGTGGTGAGGTGCCCTAGGCCCCATGTGGGTCCAGAGATGCCATGCAGGAGTCAGAAACTGGAGTCAAAAATCTTAAAGTCTACCTGGTGTTCTATCATATTGTGGCTGAGCTATCACTCAAACCACAAGGCTCAGGTCTTTCCCACTCTTCCCTCCCATTTTCAAATGCAAGGGAGCCTCAACCCACAGCCACAACCACTTCAGGCCCACAGGGAGTACTAACAGACTACTGCCAATGTTTCCTTAAGGGCAAGGGCCCTTTAATCAGCTTCTGTTGAATTATGCCTGGCCTGGGATTCAACCTTCAGGACAGTGGGCTCCCCTCTGGCTGAAGGCAGGTTCAGAAATGCAATCCAAGAGTCAAGTCCTGGAATCAGGGACATCAAGAGTCTGCTTGGTGCTCTAACCCCTGTGATCTCTCTGGTATCTAAAACCAGCAAGTCTTAGAGGCTCACCCAAGGCTCTCAGCGTAGTACATGGGTATCAATATTGTTGTTTATTGTTGATCAATAAGAGACATACCAGTCTAATGATTGATTTTTATTTTAATTTTCACCAAAGCCATTTATGTACAAAGTTGTAAAAATAAGATTATAGCAAAAATCTCATATTGAAAATTAGTTTTTCTCTGCTTATTACTACTTTCCAGAGGCAAGTATTTCCAACTCTTTTTAGCTATTTCTCCTATTTGCCTCCATATTTCTAATACTTTTAAGTATAGGTTGATTCTGTGATCTTGCTAGTTTTTATTCCTGGCACAATTTGTTTTAATGAACTTCACTTTATTGCACTTCACATATTTTGGTGGTTTTTTTTTCTTCAAATTGAAAGTTTGTGGCAATCCTACATTAAATAAGTCTATTGACATTATTTTTTCAAAAGTATGTGCTTTATGTCCCTCTGTCCCATTTTGGTAATTCTCACAATATTTCAGACTTATTCATTGTTATTGTATCTGTGATAGTGACCTGTGATTAGTGATCTTTATGTTACTATTATAGTTGATTTGACTTGACGCTATCCATGCCCATATATGTGGAACTTAAACAATAAAGTTGTGTGTGTTCTGAACGCTCCACCAACCAGCTAACTATTGCTATATCTCTCTCCATCTCCTTGGGCCTTCCTATGCCATGAGACACAACAACATAGAAATTAAGCCAATTAGTAACCTTACAAGACCTTTAAGTGTTTGAGTGAAAGAGTCACACATCTCTCATTTTAAATCCAACATTAGAAATTATTGTTTAGTAAGGAAGGCAAATCAAGAGGCAAGATAAGTCAAACATTAAACAGTTAGCCAAGTTGTGAATGCAAAGAGAAAGTACCTGAGGATAATTAAGAGTCCTACCTCAGTGAACACACAAATAATAACAAAATGAAACAGATTTATTGCTAATATGGAGAAAACTTCAGTAGCCTGGATAGAAGATCAAAGCAGCCAGCACGTTCCCTTAGGCCAAATATAATCTAGAGCAAGGCCCTACTTCTCTGTCATTCTATGGGAAAGCTGAAAAAGAAAAAAGCGGTAGAATTTGGTTCATGGGGTTTAACAAAAGGGGCTGGTTTCAATACCTAAGCACAAAGTGAAGAAGCAAGTAAGTGCTGATGTAGAAGCTGCAGCAAATGATCCAGAAAATCTAGCTAAGAGAAGTATGAGAGTTGCTACATTAGTCAAAGTCAGTTTTTCCTAATTCATTATCATGGGTCTAATAAAAACTTAACACATAATAAGTAATATGTTGTTTGACAATCATGGCTTGCAAATATTTGAATGTCTTTACTTCCT
Source organism: Cebus imitator (assembly GCF_001604975.1). Classification (NCBI taxonomy): domain Eukaryota; kingdom Metazoa; phylum Chordata; class Mammalia; order Primates; family Cebidae; genus Cebus; species Cebus imitator. Next base: position 7,071,956 of record NW_016107340.1, on the reverse strand, counting down.
CAACAATATTTAAATATATTCTAAATTTATTTAAACAAAAAAGTTTTGAATTATACATTAATAAAGTCTGTGAAATATATGATTTTATGTGAGTAACAGATATCATTACAGCATACATCCAGGTTAGATTTCAGGCCTCAGTATCATAGTTCAAACTGTGTGTTTGTTTAATAAAATAGACATTAGGCATTTCTCTTTACTTAGGCTATTAATCTACCTCCTCTCTTTTTACCTCTACCCATATTCTACTCATTTGTTTTATTAAGAGTTACAATTACCTGAGCAAGTATTTTTTCTTCTATTACACAATAACCATGACTCTCGCTTTAAATTTGTATGGATCATATAGTCTAATCTTAACCACAAATACATAACTATAACCTAACAATGTATACTATTATTTTTTTCTACATAGTTTGTTTTATTATAAATTCATAGCCTTATTTATACTTCCACTATAAGAGATGTGGAAATTGTTAGTGAAAGGACCAGGAACTCCTCAAAAATGACATGCAATGCTGTTTGGAAACATGAAAGCAGAAGTGTGTTTTTTCTTTTTTTTCACCCCTTAATAATGTGTTTTACTATCTGCCCCAGCAGAAGGGACAAGTTGTTGATCATTATTTAAGGATTCTAAGTTTGCTTCATCCATGACACTTCCATTTTCTGATGCATTGATATCTTTCTCTTCATATTTTTTCTTCATGGCATAAATTAATACAATATATAAAACAAATGATGAGACTCTTAATATTGAAGACAAGCCCAAGAAGACAATTCTGTGGAAACAGCCAAAATAAAACAATAAATCATTTAAAATTGTGTTTCATAACTTACAATGTTTGCTCTAGTGTGCAGATCCTAAAGAAAAAAAATAAAATTATGAGTAAAAATATTAAGACAATAATTCTAATGATTCTTTTTATTGGGGAATAATGATATTTTATCATTGTAAGAGGGTTATGAAGCCATAGAAACTAAGCTTCAGTTGCCTCTAGCTTTCTTCATGGAAGGAAAAAAATATATACAACTCAAGCCCTCTTAAGCCATCCTGTCACAACTACAGTTATGGGGAGAAACTGAGAAGTATGTTTGAAATTTATAATCTAGAGGTCATTGGATTATAACTAAAATAATAAAATCTAAATATATGACTATAGGATGTTACCCCTTCTCCAGCACCTTCAAACATATTAATAAAGGCTTATCAAAGCAGTTCCTTTTACTGAATGCATTATGTTTAACTGTAATGAAAAAAAAATGCCAGTAATACCAAAAGTGAAAAAACATAGATTGAATAAATTAAGTAAGCTTAAAACTAGACTTAGATATGTCAGGGCCATGGAAATTTTCAAAATGGAATTTAAGAGAACTATGATTAATATGTTAAGTGTTCTAATCAATAAAGTAGACAGCATGCAAGAACAGATGGGTAATGTGAGTAGAAGATAAAAATTTTAAGAACTTAAGAAAAATGCTAAAAATAAAAAATTCTGTAACAAATAAAGAATGTCTTTGATGGGCTTATTAGTAGATAGAAACACAGCTGAGGAAGACTCTCTAATTTGAAGATATATCAATGAAAGCCTACAAAACTGAAAAGCAAAAAGAAACAAGGCTAAAAAGTAAACCAATTTAAATTATGTAACAATTTTGGGACAATTATTTAAGTGTGTGCAATGGAAATGTTAGAATAAAAACAAAGAAAAAAGGAGCAAAAGAAATATTAAAAAAGTAATTACTGGCCAGGTGCAGTGGCTCACTCCTGTAATCCCAGTAATTTAGGAAGCCAGGCAGGCAGATCACTAGATCAGGTGTACAAGACCAGCCTGACAAACCCCATCTCTACTAAAAATACAAAAATTAGCCGAGCGTGGTGGTGTGCGCCTGTAATCCTAGCTACTCAGGACGCTGAGGCAGGAGAAACACTGAGATAGGATGCGGGGGTTGCAGTGAGCTGAGACAGTACCATTACACTCCAGCCTTGGTGATAGAGTGAGAATCCACCTCAAAAAAAAAAAAATACTAAAAGTTTCTCTTAATGTCATACACTACATCACAGATCCAGGAACCTTAGAAAATGCTAAGAATGATTTATCCTTTGAGTTACAAATAATTCAATTACATTCCCTAAGTTATTTAAAAATATCCAAATAAGTTATCATTGACCAGAAAAACTACATGTAGGTGTGTTATTTCCAAATTACAGAAAGTCAAAGATAAAGAAAACTTTATCCTAAAACTAACCAGAAGGAAAAGCAAATTTTATCTATAGAAGAGAAAATATTATATCAGACTTCTCTTCAGAAACCATGCAAGCAAGAAGAGTGGAGTGAAATGTTTAAAGTCTTAAGAGAAAGAAATCCCAACTTAAAATTCTGTACTCTGTGAAATTCTTTTAAAAGTAAAGTAGAAATAAATACATTCTCAGACAAACAACAATTGAAGGAATGCTTTTCCTGTACATCTTCCTTGTAAGAAATGTTAAAAGAAGCTTTTTAGAGAGACTCATATAGATCAGAAACTTGATATACATAAAAAAGATAAAATAAAAATTTATAATTATATAGTCATATAAAATCAGTCATATAGACTATTCAATTAAAACTACAACAGAAGGAAAAAAGAGAAGACAAAAATAGGATCAGAGAACAAGTATAACAAATAGAAAATAGTAAAATTATGATCACCATTAGTCTAACAACATCAGTAAACCCTTTTAATGCCAGTAATCTAAACGGACCAATTAAAAGACTGAATTTGTTAAAGGATTAAAAAGAAGAAACAAACTATACGCAGTCTCTAAGAAATCTACTTTAAAGATGAATAGATTAAAAGTAATTACATGGAGGAAGACATATCATTCTTCTACTGACAAAAAAAAAAAAAGAAAAAAAACAAGTTCTTTTCTAGATGGCTGACTGGGGATATCAAATTCCAGTTCTCCTCAGAAAGATCAAAGTTACAGGTGAATAAGGAAGTTCCAAATGAAAAATGAAGAAAGCGAGCCAGGAACTCGTAAAGCACCCATAAGCAGCAGCTGTGGTGCAGTAAAGAAAAGCAGCAAAAGCCTGGGAGCAGTCAACCCACAGAGAACCTGTGAAAAGATAGGTAAATGTAATTCTCTGCTCCCCTCACACCTCTGACAATCTGCTGACCACCAAATTGTTGGGGATTTCCTCTGCCCTCTTGACCCTGGGGTAATGCTATTTTTGGCAATTTTGGAACTTCCCAAGGATAGACAACTGGGTGGCTAGCCTGCAGAATATGGCTGCACCAACTTCCCATCTAAAGGAAGCAGGTGCCATACTGTTTGTGCATCTATGGTATGCCACTGCCCTGCCTGAGGATTCTCCATCTTGGAGTCACCACACCAAATCCCTGGCAAACATATACAACAAATGGCTACTTTGGCAGGCCCAGGGGCCAGAGAATTTTGGGGAAACAGCAGGACCTCTGGAGATCTAACCCTCAATGTGTTCCTCCCCTAAGGGAGTGGGGAGTGTAGCCCACTATGTCTTCCCTTGGGACAAAGAGAATGTAGGCATAGCACGAATTACTGAAGAAGGCAGTACCAACACTCAGGAATGAATCTGGATAGAAGGTAATCTCCTACCATCTCCACTGTACACTGTTATGGATGCAACAGTGGTTCCTCCTGCTGGGGACTGGCATGTGTGCACCCAGATAAAGCATCTTCTTTGTTTCTAAAAGTGAAACCTGCATTGCTTGGGCTTACATGACGGACAGGATCCAGCTACCCCACCCTGCACATAACAGTAGTAATCTAGTGATGGAGGACAGACAGGTCATGGAGTTGCCTGCTCTGGACTTGGGAAAGAGGGTCCACCCTGGACCCATTTTTATGATAGTCACTGGAAGAGCATGTCTCCAGCCTGCAGCTGCACTGTGGCCAGGAAACAGAGGACAAGGTCTTTGCGAAATGACGGTCATGAGCCCTGTATTGGGGCAAGAGAGTGAGGCAGATTATGTTTCTGCCAGCCAAGAATGAGAAACTAGTGAACCTCCCCTGCCCATTTCCACCAAATTTTACACACCCATACATGATTTCTTTATGCCACACCCTATCAGGGCCAGGGCAAGTGCTTCAACTCAACTTCACTCTAACTCAGGACAAATTGGATGTTACTCTTAAGCACCATATACTGGATTGCAGCCTGAACTGTCTACCAAATTAAAAACGTGCCATCCAGGAGAATTGCCTGAACCCAGGAGGCGGAGGTTGCGGTGAGCCAAGATCGCGCCATTGCACTCCAGCCTGGGTAACAAGAGCGAAACTCCATCTCATAAAAAAAACAAAAAACAAAAAAAACGTGCCATCACAGCCATACCACCCTGAATGCGCCCGATCTCATCTAAAAGCATGCCATCAGAAGGACTTAGAGCAAGACCCCAAGATAAGATTCCTGAGATTTTCATACCCTCAGCCCCACAGGAGATAGTGTGTCAGATCTTATGTCTAATATATCATAAAAACAAGTAACATCTAAGAAAACAACTGTACAGAATCTATCCACAACCAAGGGACCCCCTACTAAGCCTTGGCCTTATGAAACCCAGAAATGAGGCTAAACCATCATATGCAACATACACCACAGTCATATCTTCAAGAAAAGAAATAATTAAAAAATTAAAATGTCCTATTCAAACAATGGAAAATTCAAAGTAAGAAGTGTCAGCTTCCTCAAATAAGAAGAAATCAGCACAAGAACTTTGGCAGAACAAATAGAATATCTTGACAACTCCAGAGGATCACACTAGCTCTCTAGCAATGGATATTAACCAGATTGAAAAGTTTTAAATAACAGATAAAGAATTCAAAATACAAATTAGAAGAAAGCATCATAAGATCTAATAGAAAGTTGAAAACCAATGAATGAAACCAGAAAAACAATTTAGAATATGAAAGTTGAGATGGATATAATAAGAAAACACCAATAGAACTTCCAGAATTAAAAAAAAAAATTATCAAAAGAATTCCAAAATACAGTTGGAAGCTTTGGCAATAAATTAGACCAAGCGTAAAAAATAATTAAAGATCTTTGTGAAGTTAATTGAGTGGCTTAGTCTTCCAGCCTATGTCTTTCTCCCATGCAGGATGCTTTCTGCCCTCAAACATCAAACTCCAAGTTCTTCAGCTTTAGGACTTGGACTGGCTTCCTTGCTCCTCAGCTTGTAGATGGCCTGTTGTAAGACCTTGTGATCGTGTGAGTTAACACTCCTTTATAAACTCCATATATATATATATGGGAGTTTATATATATATATATATATATATATATACACATA
>NW_016107340.1:7042387-7066572 GCF_001604975.1 Cebus imitator | reverse complement strand
GTTATATATATATGAGTATATATATATATATACACATATATACACACATATATATATATACACACACATATATATACACACACACATATATATATATATAAACTGCAGGCTAGCCACCCAGTTGTCTAGATATATATGGAAGTATAGTATATATATATATATATATATATATGGGAGTATGTGTATATATACGTGTATATATATATATGTTAGTTGCTTTATAGTTATATATATATGAGTATATATATATATATACACATATATACACACATATATATATATACACACACATATATATACACACACACATATATATATNGTTATATATATATGAGTATATATATATATATACACATATATACACACATATATATATATACACACACATATATATACACACACACATATATATATGGGAGCAACTATCTAACAATCTAACAAACCTACAGATCCTATTAACTACACAATTGCAACTATAAAGCAACTAACATTATATATATATATATGTATATATATATATATATATACACACAAATACTCCCATATATATATACTATACTTCCATATATATACATATATATATATGTATATATATCTAGACAACTGGGTGGCTAGCCTGCAGAATATACTCCCATATATATTATATACTATACTCCCATATATATATTCCCATATATATATATATATATATATACACATATACACACACACTCCCATATATATATGTTAGATAGTTGCTTTGTAGTTGCAATGGTGTAGTTATTGTAACTATTTGTGATATATGTATAGTTACAATACAGTTGTGTAGTTATTGTAACTATGTGTGATATATATATTTTGTTACAATTGTGTAGTTATAACTATGTGATATACATGTAGTTATAATACAATTGTGTAGTTATTGTAGCTATGTGTGATATATATATTCTATTAGTTCTGCCAGCTGAGAATGAGAAACTAGTGAACCTCCCCTGCCCATTTCCACCAAATTTCATACACTCTAGATAACCCTGACTAATACAATCTTGAAACTGGTCTTTCAAATTAACACAGTTATAAAAGAAAACATTAAAGAAAACAGAAGGTAAAAAAAATTAGTAATGCCTTTGAGAAACATGGAATTACTTAAAGCAACAAGACTTATGAATTTAGCATTAATGAGAGAACAGAAAAAGTAAGCAACTTAGAAAGCACAGTTGTGGGAATAATTCAGAAATAAAAAAATAATACTGCTAGAGAGCTTTACATCCATATACAAGAAATTCAGAGAACACCTATAAGATTTTATACAAAACAACCATTCTAGGGGAATACAGTCAACAGATTGCCTAAGTTCAACATGAAAGAACAAATCTTAAAGGCAGCTAGATGAAAGGGCAAATTATTTGTGAAGGAAATAACATCAGACTAAAAGCGAATTTCCCAGCAGACACATTACAAGCTAGAAGAGATTGGAGACCTATTGTTAGACTTACAAAATAATAATAATAGTAATAATGAAAGCCAAGAACTTCATAACCTCTCAAACGAAGATTTGTAAATAAAGTAGAAATCTTTCCCAGACCAGTAAATGCTAAGGGAATATGTTGCCACTAGATCAGTCCAAGAAAAAAGGCTCAAAGGAGTTGGAAACAGGGAAACAAAAGACCAATGCTTGCAACCATAAAAGCACACATAATTACAAAGCCTACAGATCCTATTCAGTAACCACACAATTGCAACTAGCTAACAACAAAGCAAGTAGCTAACAACAGTATGAGAGGTACAAAATCTCACATATCAATATTAACTTTGAATGTAAATTGCCTAAATGCCCCAAATAAGGGATATAGAGTAGCAAAGTGGATTAAAAAAAAAAAAGAAAAGAAAACCTTCTGCTGCCCTTAAGGAAGTCATCTTGTATGTAAGGACACCCATAGACCCAAAGTAAAAGGATGAAGAAAGATCTATCTTTCAAATGGAAAGCAAAAATAAGCAGGAATTCCTATCTTTGTATCAAATAAAACAGACCTTAAACAAACAACAGGTTTTTAAAAAAACAAAGAAATGCGTTATATAATGATAAGGCATTCAATTCAATAAGATTTAACTAATTTAAATATATACACTCAATACTGAAGCAACCATATTTATAAAATAAATACTATCAGACCTAAGCAAAAAGATACAAAGTAATGCAATGAGTAATAAGCTTCTACACCAGACTGACAGCACTAGGCACATCATCAAGGCCAAAAGCTAACAAAGAAACATTGGACTTGAACTAGACTTTACCAATTGACCACAGAATACTTCACCCCAAAATCAGAGAAAATACTTTTTTTCATCTCTTCATGAAACATTCTCTAAAACTAACCACCTTCTAAGTCATAAGTCAAGTCACAATAATTTTTTTTTTAAATCGAAGTTATAACAAACATCTTCATAGACCACAGTGGAATAAAGATAGAAATCAATGTCAAGAGCAACTCTCAAAACTACACAATTACAAAAAAATATATAACTTGGTCCCAATTACTTTTGGGTATATAACAAAATTAGGATAGAACAAAATTTTTTGTTTTAAACAAATGAAAATAAAGACAAAATATTCAAAAACCTCTAGGGTATAAACAGTGGAAAGTGGAAAGTTTATTGCACTAAATGCCTATGAAATTGTCACTGCAAAATTATAACTTAGTGAAAGAGATCTAGCATAACCAACTCCATCTTGCTTCTATCCTCCAAGCTGTTCTTGTTCATTTCTGGGTGTAGGCCAAACTAACTCTGGGAGAAACTTGGTTTACAGCTTAGAATTTAAAATCAAGACAATAACAGTTCTTTCCCAAAACAAATCTATTCTGAGAAAGAGTCTACCTTTGCAGGATAAACAAATTAGCCAAAAGATTAGAAATTGGGTTAGGGCTAATGCATCTGGAGGCTACAAGATTCTGACTCTACCCAAAGTGCTTCTGAGGATAACATCACTATTGTAAAACCTTAAATCAGTACTTGGCATATTTTTGCAGACCCTGAACTTCACAGATCAGCTTGCACCACCCAGATTAATAAACTGGCTTATCTTATCCTGTGGTCCCCTCCCAGGAACTGACTCAGTACAAGAGGACAATCAACTCCCTATGATTTCATCTCTGAACCAATCAGAACTCTTGACTCGCTGGCCCCCCAACCCACCAAATTATCTTTAAAAACTCTAATCCTCAAATTCTCAGAGAGATTTATTTGAGTAATAATAAAACTCTGGTGTCCTGCACAGCTGGCTCTGCATGAATTACTCTTACTCAAATCCTCTGTCTTGATAAATAAGCTCTTTCTTGATAAACATGCTCTGTCTAGGCAGTGGGCAAGGTGAACCCATTAGGTGGTTACAAACTGGGGATCTCATCTGTGACTGCCCTTGTGCCTACCTGCCCATGGTTCAGTAGTCCTGCTCTGGTGATGGATCCAGCCAGCCCAAGTCGTCACCTGGTTCTCTTGGACTGTGGGCTAACTCTGGCATTGTCTCTGCTGTCACGGTGCTGCTGACCCAATGTGCATGTATTTAATTGCAATGGATAAATAGTTCCTGGAAATTATGTCTGTCTCTAAACTGATTTTGTGAGTATTCTAGGAACTGCCAACACCTTCTTCCTTCTCCCAGTTGGTTTAGCTTCTTTGAGGATCATGATTTGGCTTCTTTAGTTGTCTTGAGTTACCACTTTGACTAAATAAATAACCTGGGATCCAATTTTGTGATATCCAGTGTTTTGAATCTTTGATATTTGATAACTTTCCAAAATCAAATTCTAAGTTATGAGTATGTCTTTTTTCTGACCTAATTAATCTTTTAGATACTAGATTTACTAAAGTCTAAAAATACCATATATTTTTTATTGAGTACAAAAATCATACAGGAAGCATTGCCAAACATTAAATGGTGTTTAGCTTTCTTTGGACTGTATTTGTATAAATAACTTATTGGTATATGTTTCGAAATAATGGGAAATTCCTAAAATTCTGATAGGCAGTTTAGGATCAGATAGAGGACTCTGACAGGTACTCGTGAATGCAGGTCTCTAATAACTTTAGAAATTGTGCTATTGGAATAGAGGAAAAAAACACAGACTTTTGGGACTATCAGAGAGCTGATATGTTAAACATTGCTAATTCATTTGTTTCTCAGGGTCAGTAAAATTTTTTCTTTTGAGTGTTTACAACTTTTAGCAACTGAGTAAAGTATATTCCTGGGAGTAAATTTTGGAGCATATTCCTTTTCCTCTAATTAATTTCTCCAGAATTTAAAAAAACATTTGTGAGTATTCTCAACTTATGACAATATACTTAGTTGCATAAGTGCAACAAGAATATGTTTTTTTCTTATAACAGGAACTAAATGGAATAAGTGGTTATTTTACCAAGGCTTTACCTGGAATGGAATGCTTTCTTTAAAAAAATAGTTGACTTATGGAGCCAATAGGAGCCCCTAGGAAAAGCTGGCCTTACACCTTGTCTACGCATTCCCTATACAGTGTTCCTGACCTGTGGTAAGAATGTCCCTTTATTCTTGGCACAATTTATCTTGGGACCTTGAGAGGAGAAAAATTTACCCAACTCCTGCAGGTATTTGATAGCACCAACCCATGGTGGGACTTCAAGCCTTTAAAAAGACAATATAATATTTCTTACAGAACAAAGTTTCAACGAAGCCAATTTCAAAATAGAATGTATATGGCAAATAATTATTCCTTTTGCTACTAATGCTGGGAATAACTTAGTTGATACTTTAGAGATTGAAAAATGGAAACAATAAAATCCCTTTTCTAAAACAAACCCCCTTCTTTCCTGGGGACTAGACTGCCTGCCTTTGCAGAACTAACAAATTAGCCAGAAGATTAGAAATTATGGTTTAGGAGCCACGTAGCTAAAAGCTCCAAGATTCTGACCCTATCCAAATTGCTCCTGAGAATAACATCACTGTTGTAAAACCTAAGATCAGAAGTTGAGACATTTTGCAGACACTTAACTTGACAGATCAGTTTGCTCCAGCCAGATAGACAAATTAGCTTATCTGGTTCCATGGTCCCCATTGAGGAACTGGCTTAGCACAAGAATAAAGCATAGACTTTCTATGATTTCACCTTTGACCTGACCAATCAGAACTCCTGACTCACTGGGCCCCTATCCACCAAATTGTCTTTAAAAACTCCAGTCTTCAAATTTTCAGAGAGACCAATTTGAGTAATAATAAAACTGGTCTTCTGTGTAGCCAGCTCTGAATAAATTACTCTTTCTTTATTGCAATTCCTCTATCTTGATATATCAGTTTTGTCTAGGCAATGGGCAAGGTGAAATCACTGGGCCGTTTCACTTAAATCAAAGAATATACTGATCTCATATAACCACCTAACAACACACCTAAAGGAATTCGAAAAAACAAGAACAAATCAATCCAGAAGATAAGAAATAATAAATATCAAAGCAGAATAAAATGAAATTGAGAAAAATAAACACATACAAAGGGTCAATAAAACAGAAACTTGGTTCTTTGAAAAAAATAAACAAAACTGATAGACCACTAGCCATATTAATCAAGAAAAATAAGCTTTAAATAAGCAGAATTAGAATAACAAAAGTGACATTATAGTTGACATCATAGAAATAAAATATTCTTAAAGAATACCATGAACATCTCTACACGCACAAATTAGAAAGCCTAGAGGAAATGAATAGATTCCTGGAAACACAGTCTTCCAAGATTGAACCACAAAGAAATTGTTATACTGAACAGACCAAAGACAAGCTACAAAATTAATTCAGTAATAAAATATGTAACAAACCAAAAAGCCCAGGACCAGACAAATTCACAGCTAAATTTTATCAGATGTACAAAAGAAAGCTGTTATTAATCTTACTAAAACAATTCCAATTAAGGAGGACAGATTATTTTCAAACTCATTCTACAAAACCAGTATCATTCAGATACCAAAATTTGGCAAGAACATACACACAAAAGAAAACTAAAGACCAATATCCCTTATGAACATAGACACAAAAGTCTTTAACAAAATACTATCAAACCAAATGCAGCAGTAAATTAAAAAGATACCATCACAATAAAGTATATTTTATTCTTTGGATGCCAGAATGTTTCAACATAGGCAAATCAATAGATATTTTATGCCATATAAACAGAATTCAATACAAAAACCATGTGAATACCTTTACAGACACATAAAATGTATTTGATAAAATTTTACATTGCTTCATGATAAAAAGCCTCAATACACTAAACACTGAAGAAACATACCTTAAAATAATGAGCCATCTATGAGAAAACTACAGCCAAAGTCATATTGAAAAGGGAAATTGAAATGGTTTGGCTCTGTGTCCCCACCCTAATCTCACACTGAATTGTAATTCCCAATGTTAGGGGTGGGGCATGGTTGGAGGTGATTGAATCATTAGAGGGTGGTTCTGGGGGTAGTTTCTAATGGTTTAGACCATCCCTCTAATGCTATCTCGTGGTAGAGTCCCGACAAGATACAGTTGTTTGAAAATGTGTAACATCTCCTCCTTTGCTCTCTCTCTGTCATGTTCTACTGCCAGCCCTGTGAAGATATGCCTGCTTCCCCTTCCACTCTCCTCCATGACTTTAAGTTTTCTGGGGCCTCACCAGCTATGCTTACTGTACAGCTTGCAGAACTGTGAGTCTATTAAATCTCTTTTCTTGTCAATTAGTGAGTCTCAGGTAGTTTTTTATAGCCATTCAAAGATAGACTGATACAGAAATGTTGAAAGCATTTCCCCTAGGAACTGAAAAAGTCAAGGATGTCCACTTTTACCACTCTTACATCCTACCCAGAGCAATGCTGCCAGAAAAAGAAATAAAAGGCATCCAAAGAGGAAATGAGGATACCAAATTATGTCTATTCACTGAAGACATAATCTCATGCCTAGAAAACCCTAAAGATTCTACCTAAAAACTCCCAGCTCTGATAAATGACTTCAGTAAAGTTTAAGAATATAAAATAGATGTGTGAAATTTAGTAATATTTCTATACACCAATAATGTTTAACTTGAGAACCAAATCAATAACTTAATCCCATCTGCAAAAAATAAAATATCTAGGAATACATTTAACCTAGGAGGTAAAAGTTATCTTAAAGAAGAAGCACAAAAAACTGATGAAATAAATCACATATGACACAGAGGAAAAACCATTTCAAGCTCATGGCTTGAAACAATCAATAACATTAAAATGACCATATCGCCCAAAGCAATCTACCAGGTTCAGTGCAATTTCTACTAAGTTGCTAATGTCATCTTTTTTACAGAATTAAAAAAATTCTAAAATTCATATCAACACACACAAAAAGAGCCTGAATAACCAAAGCCATCCTAAACCAAAAGAATAAAGCAGAAGCATCACATTACCTAACTTCAAATTATATTACAAGGCTATCATAACTAAAAGAGCATCGTACTGATACAAATATACACACATAGATCAATGGAACAGAATAGAAATCCCAAATAAAGCCACAAACCTACAACCAACTTAACTGTGACAAAGTTGAAAATAAAAAACAATGGGAAAATGACAACCTATTCCATAATTGGTGCTAAGAAACTTGGCTAGGGATAAGCAAAAGAATAAAAGTAAACACTTCCCTTTCACCATATGCAAAAGCTAACTGAACATGAATAAAAGGTATAAATCCAAGACATGAACTATGAAAATCTTAGAAGAAAAACTAAAATACACTCTTCTGGACATTGGCCTAGGCCTAAAATCAAATACAACAAAAACAAAAATAAACAAGACTTAATTATACTAAAGAGCTTCTATGCAACAAAAGAAACAATCAACTGAGTAAGTAGCCATTAGTAATTATTTTCTTTGGGAGATATTTGATTTTTTTTAATAGAACATACTTTTCACAGAAATTTTAGATTTACAGAAAAACTGTACAGAAAGTATGAGAAGTTGTGTATACTCCTCACCCCACATATGCAGTTTCACCTATCATTAACAGTTTGTATTACTGTGGTACCTTTATTGCAATTGATGAACAATATTAATGTATTATTATTAAGTTCATATTTTAGGTTAGAGTTCACTTTTTATGTGGTTTGTAGTTGTATGGATATGGGTCCATAGGCTAGACAAATATATAATGTGTACCAAACATTATAATATCATACAGAATCATTTCACCACCCTGTGCTCCAGCTACTCATCTCTGTCTCTTCCTCACTGAGCTCCTAGCAACCACTGATCTTTCATTGTCTTCATAGTTTGGCCTTTTATAAAAGGTCATACAGTTAGAAAAATATAGTCAGAAGCTTCTTTAATTGTTTTTAATTTTTTTTTCTTTTTTTGCAACAGAGTCTTGCTCTGTTGGCCAGGCTGAAGTTCAGTGGCATGATCTCAGTTCACTGCAAACTCTGCCTCCTGGGTTCAAGGGATTCTTGTGCCTCAGCCTCCCAAATAGCTGAGATTACAGATGTGCACCAAGGTGCCTGGCTAGTTTTTGTATTTTTAGTAGAGACAGGGTTTTCCCATGTTGTCCAGGCTGATCTCAAACTCCTGGCCTCATTGATCCTCCCACCTTGGACTCCCAAAGTGCCTGGATTATAGTCCTGGGCCACCGCACCAGGCCAAGAGATGTAGTCTCCCTCTGTCAGCCAGGCTGGAGTGCAGTGGGGTGATCTTTGCTCACTGCTGCAACCTCCACCTCCTGGGTTCAAGCGACTCTCCTCAGCCTCCTGAGTAGGTGAGATTACAGGTTCACACTCTGTTTTTAGTAGAGAAAATGTTTCACCGTGTTGGTCAGTCTGGTCTCAAACTCCTGACCTCGTGATCTGCCTGCCTTGGCCTCCCAAAGTGCTGGGATTACAGGCGTGAGCCACCACATCTGGCCTCAGAAGCTTTAGACTGCCATCTTTTACTTAGCTACATACATTTAGTTTCTTTCTTGTTTTTTTTTTTTTTTTGGTAAGTTGACAGGTCACTTCTTTCTTTTTATGAGTAATTTGCAATTGTATGAATGTACCCCGGTTTGGTTATCCATTCACCTATTGAAAGACATCTTGCTTTCTTCCATTTCTTCATATTCAAGTGCAGGTTTTTGTGGTGACTTGTATTCATCTATCTTAGGTAAATACCTAGGTGCATGATAACTTAACCATATAATAAGCCCAGGTTTTGCTTTGTAAGAAACTTCCAGACTGTCTTCTACCATGGCTCCACTACTTTTACATTTCCACCAGCAATGAAAGAAACATGAAAGGAAATTCCTGTTGTTTTGCATCCTTGCCAGCACTGGGTGTTGTTTTTGCTGATTTCTAAGAGCTCCTTTTATATTTAGGATATTTGCCTGTGTCTGTGTTACAAGTTGCAAATTCTTCTCCTAATTTATACTTCCATTTTGAATTTGCTTTTTTAAAAGTTTAATGATGCAGAGTTCTACAAATATTTTATCTTTTTTTCTATTATGTTTTTGAGTATTTGGGTCATACTTAGAAACGCATTTCTGCTTCCTCCTAGATAACTGAAAGAATTTATACTATGAGTTTTAATACATATAGTTTGACATTTAAAAATGTGTAATTTGTCAATATATGAATTTGACATTAGTTTTTTTAAGAGGTAAGGTATAATTGCACCTTTTTGTTTTTTCAGAGGTCCATGCAGTTATCTTCATATCACTTATGGAGTATCTCTCCCCATGAATAGAGTAACATAGAAACATATTTTCCGTTTTTTTCTTAATTGACATATGATCAGAGCCCCAGCTAGTGATTTTATGTTTTCCCAGAGAAGTCAGAGGCAACTGAATATATATAAATATGACTATATTTACATGTGTATATTTATCCATATATATTAATATGAGAAGAGTTTTAGAAACAAAAAAGATTCACATACAAATCCTAGTCATTTTTTATTACCTGTGATTTTTGACAAGTTGGTTATTATACTTGAATCATAGTTCCTTCATATTTAATGGAATAGAAGAAAATATTCATTTCCTGTACTTTCTATAAGTACTAAAATGAGATACCAGATTGCTCGATACCATACTGCATTCAAAGTAAGTTTTCATTAAATGGCAGCTATCATTGTTAATATTATATAATAAAATGATATTATTTAGGAATTAATGTAGTCAAAGAAAAAATAAATCAATGAAATATATTTACGACAACTTACGAAAATAATGTGGAATTATATATCCTACAAGATCCACGTGTGCCACAGCTGTCGGTAGACCACTTCATGCATGTTCTATCAATTAGAGCTCCAAAATATATTGGAGCTAGAATTCCTCCTGTAATAGAAGATAAGTTGTCAGTCCAGGGAACATATTTTAAATGTAACTTTGTGATATTTCACGTTGATACATTTTGATAAATTAGAAGTTTAAAAATTTGGAGGATTCTTTTATTATGTTATCCTGCATCTACCCAATAATAAAGATTATTAGAAATCTCTAAGACCCAAACCAACATAACTTGGTTAATATGGGATTTTTTTTTTTTTTTTTTTTTTAAAGGTAAAGAAAGCTGAAATGGAGTAGAATTACAATTTTGTGGGGAAAGGAAAAGGATCTTGGCTCAACTGCTGTAAAGGCAGACTTTTTTTTTTTTTTTTTTAACACAATTTTAAGAGAATTTAAAAGTGAATGCTTCATCAGAACTCCCTCCCCAGATAAGTATAGGCTGAGCTTCAGGGAATGCTTAGCTCTTGGCAGGTTGTACTTTTTTCTGGGCTCAGACTCCTACTTCCCACTTCTTGATGTCATTAGAGCTGATAGTCCAGCGATTTTCTACCAATTGATTTGGTACATTTGTAAATACCTCCTGAAGCAGCTTAGGCTGTCTAAATTAGGGCATGTGACACTAAATTGTGTTTGTGTTAGTGTTCTGATCACAATGATGCATAAGTTTTCAGTGGTCTTTTCCTTAATTTTTATTTGTAGCTAATGATTTTGCAGAATGTGAGGCTTTTCACAGACAGGTATGTTGTTTATATAATAAATGTCCATCTGCTTCTACTACTGTTGTAATGAATTTTGAGATTGACTCCTGGTTCTAGGCAAAGGTAGTTTGATAAAGAATTTTAGGGACATGCCAGTAGAGAGCTATCCTTCAGATGGTAGAACTAAAGTATGCATAACTTTACTTTGTTCTTTTTTTGTATTGTGGTGAATAATTTTTAGAATTTATTTTGTCATGTAAAAAATGATAGTGATTTATATATCACAATTTTCTTATTCCATTTACTTTTCATCGGTCTCATTTTTTCATAGTAAGAAATCTTAGAATGACAAGGGACTGAGACTAATGTATCTGAAAAAAAACTGGTACTGAGGAAATACATGAGACATTTTCAGGTTTCAAAAATGACAGCCACCCTTTGAAAAATGAAAAATATATGCCAACAATTTATTTTCCCCACATAATGCCACTGATTTGAACAAATGTAATGAATTGTTTTAAGTAACAAACTTGATCCTAATTACTATAATTTAAAAACTCATAACCTGTTTTCTAAGTGACTTTTCAGGTAAATACACCATATAAGCCTTCCACAATTCACACATTTATTGTATTCAAGACAACTGCTTGTGAATTGGAAGTTTTGTACTAGCTGTGTATTTTTTCCATAGGTGCATTTAGGTTCCATTGTGCCACATATTGGACACATCAAAATAAGATACTCAGAATTAGAATGGTGAAATTCTTTTTTTTTTTTTTCTATTTTCTATTGCTAAAAAAATTTACTCCATTCTCATAGGCTCATTTCTATGTATTAGAAGGAATATGAACAACCCAGATATTACTTTCAGCTTCTGCTACCCAGGTTCTAGCACTGATGTATCTATTGAATCTGAAGTTAGAAAACTGCCAGGTTGTACAGAGGCTGGGAGATTAAAGACACACAAAAGGGAATTGTAAGAAAAAAAAAACACTGGAATACTACAGCGTCTCATCTTCTCTCTTCTGTTCCTTCTATATTTCTTCTTTTTAACTTTGAGGATTTGTGACCTTCTCATCAAATACACTTCCTAGACAATTTCTCCATTGCAATTTGACCATTGCCTGACCAGACTCCCGGGTAGATTCCCACTCTTCCAAAGCTACTTTAGGCCTTGTCTAAATCATGCCTCAGTTAAGAAGTTAGGCCCTTCACTCTGCCTACCAGGAGGAAATATTCTTATTTTTTTGAAAAAAAGAAAAATTTAGGAAAGCATCTATCTTAGTGTTTGAAAGAGTGCAATACAAATACAGTAATTCCTTAGTCTTAACAGATTGACTTAACCTATAATTAATCAAATTCTTTTTTAGGTCACTCAATTTTACTCTGTCTCTTATTATTTATCACAGAAATATAAATGATGCTAATTTTATATACTATCATAAAGATTCATTACATTTGGTCTTTAAGCCTTGACATGAATATTTATAATTTAAATTTAATATATATGTAAATATATATTTTTTCATCATACCTAGTGCTCGTATAACCATTGACTGGAAACCCAGTGCAAGTGATTTCAATTCAGGTTGAACAATTCTGAAATAAAATAAAGGCAAAGAAACATTAAATGTCATTAAAGTATCAAACTGAAACAACATTAAAGCTTTTCTTGTATTGTTTTTCTTTATGACAGAATTAAGCCCTCAGTTGAATGGCTCCATTATATAAAGTTATATTTTAATTGTTTTAAAAGGCAAACATTTGAGAGATAATAATTTCCTTATTTATTCAATGCATCATGGTTTCCAGATGGCTTAATGGGTACGTATGAAAATTGTATGAGAAAGTGATCAGAACAGACTTTATTATGTCTCTGAAGACATTGATTTTTTGTGGTCTAGTCAGTGTTATATAAGTGTGCATAAGCATGAGTCTTTTTCATAAAATGATTTACTTTCCTTTTAGTAGCTACCCAATAGTGGGATTGCCAGGCCAAATGATAGTTCTATTTTCAGTTATTTGAAAAATCTCCACATTGTTTTTCCTAAAGGTTGTACTAGTTTGTATTCTCAACAGTATATAAGCATTCCTTTTTCTCAGCATTCTTACCAGTATTTAGCTTTTTGACTTCTTAGTAATGGCCGTTGTGATTGGTGTAAAATACAATCTCATTGTAGTTTTAATTTTCATTTCTCTGATGATTAGTAATATTAAGCATTTTGTCATATGTTTGTTGACTGCTTGTCTGTCTTTTGAAAAATACTGGTGATATTATGTACCCTATCTTAAATATTCTTTTTCTTGTTGAGTTTTTTGTATTTCTTATAGATTAAGAATATTAGCCCTTTGTCATATGTATTGTTTATAAATATTTTTTCCCATCCTGGAAGTTGTCTATTTACTCTGTTGATTATTTCTATTGCTGTGCAGGAACTTTTTAGTTTAAGTCCCATTAGTCTATTTCTGTTGCTTTGGTTGCATATCATCAGTGAACAGAGTTTATTTGACTTCTTCTTTTCTAACTTGGATACCTCTTCTTTCTATTGTCTGATTGCTTTATCTAGAACTTCCCATACTATGTGCAGTATGAGTGGTGAAAATAGACATAGTTGTCTTGTTTCAGGTCCTGGGAGAATGCTTTCAACTTTTTCCCTTTCAGTGTGATGTTGGCAGTGGGTTTGTCATATATAGCTTTTATTATTTTGAGGTATGTTCCTTTGATGCCTAGATTGTTGAGGATTTTTGTCATGAAAGGATGTTAATTTTTTTTTCTTTTTCTTTAGTATCATACTTTAAGTTCTGGGGTACATATACAGAATGTACAGGTTTGTTACACAGGTACACATGTGCCATGGTGGTTTGCTGCATCCATCACCTCGTCATCTACATTAGGTATTTCTCCTAATGCTATCCCTCCCCTAGCCCCCACCCTGTGACAGGCCCTGGTGTGTGATGTTTGCCTCCCTGTGTCCGTATGTTCTCATTGTTCAACACTCACTTATGAGTGAGAACACACAGTGTTGATTTTCTGTTTTTGTGTCAGTTTGCTGAGAATAAGGATTTCCAGCTTTTTCCGTGTCCCTGCAAAGGACATGAACTCAAGGGATGTTAAATTTTATCAAATAACTTTTTCTGCATCTATTGAGATGATCATGTGGTTTTTGTTTAAATTTTATCTGATTATATGTTTTAAAATTTTGTCTATGTGGCAAATCACATTTATTGATTCATGTATGTTGAACCAAACTTTCATCCCTAGAATAAAAGCAACTTGGTCATGTTATAAAATTTTTCTTATATGCTATTGTATTTGATTTGCTAGTATTTTATTGATAATTTTTTAATATATTCATCACGGATATTGGTTTGTAGTTTTCTATTTTGTGTGTGTCCTTGATGTCATTGTATCAGGGCGATGCTTGCTTTACATAATGAGTTGGGAAAGATTACTTCCTCCTCAATTTTTTGGAACAGCTTTAGTAGGATTGGTATTGATCCTTCCTTGTATATCTGGTATATTTCAGCTGTGAATCCATCTGTTCCTGGGCTTTTTCTTGTTGGGGAATTTTTATTACTAATTCAATTTTGCTATTCATTATTTGTGTGTTCAGGATTTTTGTTCTACCATGTTCAAAATTAGAAAGTTGCATGTTTCCAGTATTTTATCTATTTCCTCTAGTATTTTCATTTTGTGAATGTAGAGATGCTCATAATAGTCTCTGCTGATCTTCTTCATTTCTTTCATTTCTGTTGTATCAGTTGTAATGACACCTTTATTATTTCTGATTCTGCTTATTTGAATCTTCTCTCTTCTTCTTGGTTACCCTAGGTAGCAGTTTATCCATTTTTGTCTAGGTTTTCAAACAAACAATTCCGTTTCATTGAGCTTTTGAGTTTTTTCTGGTCTGAAATTCACTTATTTTTGCTCTGATCTTTGTTCTTTCTTTCTTTGTAGTAATTTTGAGTATAGTTTATCCTTGTTTTTCTACTTTAGGCATAACATTAGGTTATTAATTTGAGATCTTTCTATGTTTTTGATGTAGGCATTTAACACTATAAATTTTCTGCTTAGCTGTGTTTTTGCTGTATCTCAGAGGTTTTTGGTGTTTTGTTTATATTTTCATTCACTTGAAATGTTTAAACCAATTTCTTCCTTAATTTTATCATAGACCCAGCAAACATGCAAGAGGAGATTATTTAACTTTCATTATTCATATCTTTCTGAGGGTTCCTCTCAGTATTGACTTCTGAATTCATTTCACAGTGGCTCACAAAGGTATTAAATATGATTCTAATTTTTTTTTTATGGTTTGTTTTGAGACAGAGTCTCACTCTGTCACCCAGGCTAGGGTGACTTCAACCTCCATCTCCCGAGTTCAAGCAATTCTCCTGCCTCATTTTATTTACTTCATATTTTCCTACCATCACCATCTTCAGTCAAGCTTCCATCTTGTGAAGAACTCAAGCTTTCTGTTTTCCCTGACTTCATTGTTGTTTTCACAAAACTCACTTTCCATGCACAGCCAGTGTGATCTTCTAGTTATGTAAGTCATCTGTGCAATGCTAACACTTATGCTTATACCCCCTTGGGCTTCTCAACACATTTAGAATAAACTCCCATCTTTCCTATTACCCATTGGATCTGAACTAGGCTAGCTCTCTTGCTGCACTTGTTACTTCTTTCTTCCTCACGCACGTTTTCAGACCTTGTACATGTTAACTATGCTCCACACCAGGACATTTACCTTTGTCCTATCTTGCCTGAATTTTTCTCCTCCATCTCTGTTTAGCATGGCTTGTACCTTTATTTTCTATCTCTTCATTCAAGTCTTTTCTCAAAGGACTTCCAATGCACAGTATCTGTACAGTATCTGTACTAGTATCTCTTACCTATTTTCTCATTTCTTTCTATTTTCTTAACTCTTATTTATCTTTCTTAACTCTTATTTATCTTTCTAGTGCTTCACACTTACTCCATTTTATATGTTTACTCACTTATTTGTTTATTGTTTTTCCTGCTACACATATTCATTTCTTCATTCCCCACCCCCACTAAAAGCTAATAAAAGTTTTATCACTTTTGTTCACAGTTGCATCCTCAATATATACAACTGTGCTTGACACACATAATATGTGTTAAATAAATGAATGTCCTTATGCCTATTTAATCTAGTTTAAAAAATAGCTTCATAGTATAAGCATTAGAAAATCATTAACAAACTGAAGTTTATATTTTATTCCATAGTCAGGTTCACAAATTGCTTCTTTTAATAAAATCAAAGGCTATCAAGAGTTAAATTTTTTTGACAAGTTGTAATGCTGATTTAATCAATTTCTGAAATAGATATGATATTGTTATCAATGATGAAATAGTGTTTTTAAAAACTTTCTTATGAGTTTAAAATAAAAAGCTAAAACATGTTGATATGCAAATTTATTATTTAATTTTAAGGTTATTTTTAATATGTTAATGAATCTAATTTGGCAAATATGGAAGGCTTCTCCTTTTGAGTAGACAACATTTTATATTAAGATGGAGCTATATCTGTGGAATATTTAGTATAAATAATCTGATAAGATTTTCAGTTATGATCAAAATTAAACAACTGTAAATTCAATTTACAGATTTATATTAATGTTAACAAATGTTAAAAAAGCTTTTGTTTTTTTCTTCTCTACCATGTCATACTGTTGGCAGACAGTGAACTTGTGATTTTAAAAGTATTTTGAATGTAGGTTTTAAAAGTACAATTAGATGTTAACCCAGGTCATTATACTTAAACATACGTATGTTTTTAAGATCTTAGAGCAATTATTTACATGTTATTAGTTTTAGGTGATTGAATCAACTTGGCCAGTAGGGCATGCATTATACGCACCCTTCCTAACTCTCCAATCTTATGTGTCACAACCTCTCATTCAGTATGCTTAAATCTACCAGCTTCTTTTCATTGCTTAAACACACCAGCTCCTTCCTGTGTTAAGGCAATAGCATGCAGACGCTCTCCTGGAAACTCTTTCATTTAGCTTTTTCTTTAGACCTTTAGAATAAATGTTACTTATTTTGGATATACTCTGAATCCTCTTCTTCACAATCCACCATTTCAATCCTAAATTAACTTTCCCTTTTAAATCTTTTTAGGGCAGTCTTTTTCCTGATTAGAACTCAGAACAATTTATAAATATGTGTTTTGATTTTAAGATTATTTATCTCACACCAGTCTTTCCTGTAATTTTGAAAGCTGTATGACAACAAGTATCTTACTGGTTTCATTTACCATGTAATATTCATCAAGCATTGTATCTTGTCTATTGACTCAAGAAAGGAATTAATTCTTCTCATGCTTTTAAACTAGATTAAAAGTCATGCTATAAGTGAATTAAAAGCTTTGGAATGTTATTATCAAATGAAGCACATATTTATATCTAATTTTCCAATGCTCTATTTTAGTGAAATCAATAGATTTCCCCTGACAGATCCATTAGAATCAAAGGCAACTCAAAATTCAAGAAGGTTCTTTTAGAATCCTAGGGAGATTGTTTTACAACTGAGGCAATTGTCAGTCTATGTATTCAGATTCTTAGTAAGAGAAGAAAGTATGAAATCTGGACTTCTTAATAGAAGAATTAGAGGTAAAATTATTAATTATGGCATTGAGAGTTCATAATAATTTTAATAAGATGAATTCTCAGAAAATTAAAATTTCACAAAATATGAATTTGTTCCCAGCATATTATTTAAAAATATGTATATCATTAGGTGTGTTCATAGTCTTATGCATATGAAAATATTTTTAAAAGTCATACTTACTTAACAATCAGCATGATAAATGAGGTACCTCCAAGTGCAGAAAAAAATAAATTAAAGACTTGTATTGCAACAAAAGGGTAAAATTTCCTTGTACAAGCATATTCTCTTGGGCATTCACCCAAATGGGCTGAGTAATTTCTGTTCTGGATACCAGTTACTTCCAAACAACTACAGTTATAAAACACCTGAAATGTTGTGTATAAAATACGACATAAGAAATTTTTAATACAGAACAGTGCTGCCAATACATTGCATTATATTTAAAGAAGTCTCACTTGTTCGAACTAATATATTTAGAGTTTAAGAAGATTCTAAAAATACAGTTGCTTAACAGATAAAAGGTAAAATAGCTTCTTTCTACATAAGAAAATGTAATTCACAATGAACATTTAGTTTATTCTTAATTTTAAAATTAAGAAAAAGAAGTTAGTGTCTAGAACTCTGTATATAATTTTCTTATCACTATAGATCCTCTTTAATAATTCTTTTCCATTTACTCTTAGTCTCTGCAGAAGACATACTCTTTTGGACACTCTCTTAGTTTCAGAGACATGCCCTGAAGAGGAATTATCCAAAGAATTTAGATAATATAGCAGTTTGGGAGGAATCAAAATTTAACTGGAGTCACCCATGAGAATGGCACTGAGTCCAGGAAAAATAGAGGCAGATAGAGATAGCAAAATTTTAATTTAGCAGGCATAAACAAAATCCAAGAACATAATGACAGATGATATTATTACTAAGAGAGGTTAAACACAATGGAATGCCCCACTATTGTTTATAGCACAGAAGTGGAAAATGTGGGAACAAGTGATTTTAGATTTTTAATCAGCTGGACAGTTTATATAGATAGATGGCTTTAGTAAATTCTGTTCTAAATATAGGCTAAAGTTTAAGGGAAGTTC
The DNA here is from genome assembly GCF_001604975.1 of Cebus imitator. NCBI lineage: Eukaryota > Metazoa > Chordata > Mammalia > Primates > Cebidae > Cebus > Cebus imitator. Next base: position 7,047,889 of record NW_016107340.1, on the reverse strand, counting down.
ATCTTGAACTTATTAATGCTAAAGACCAATTACTGAAGGAAGAATTATAGAAGAATTTAAATGTATATGCCTATGGTTCTGCCAAACTTACAGTTCTGTCTTTTTCACTAGGAATAATATAGAAGAATCTTTTATGGAACAAGGGTATTGGTCAATAAAACTGAGCTTTGGTACAAAGAACACTATTTTAAGAAGTGATAGTTCATTATCAAGGATTTAGTAAAAAATAAATAAATAATAAAAACTTTTCAGCGTCCCACAAATGGCACAGTCATTGCCAGTGTTATGAAGATTATGTCTTTGTGGTAGACAGAGTTCTATTTAGGGCTCTAATATTATGTCATTTTCAGGCATTCACTAGTGTGCAAAGAGGGATCATATATTAATTGGGTCATTCTTACTTTCCTGGAAACACACAACCATCCAAGATTGAACAAAGAAGTAATTGAAACCCTGAATACAAATATAAAGTTCCAAATTTGAATCAGTACTAAAGGAAATACCTATCAATAAAAGCACTGGAACAAAAGCATTCATAGTCAAATTCTACTGGAAATACAAAGAGGAACAAGTACCTACTGTATTGAAATTATTCTGAAAAATTAAGGAAGAAGAGCTCATTCTTAACTAATTTTTGTTGAAGCCAGAATCATCCTGATACCAAAATCTATCAAATACACAACAGCAACAGACCAACAGGCCAATATCCCTGGTGAACACAGATGCAAAATTTTTCAACAAAACACTAGCCAACAGAATCCAGCAGCACATCAAAAAGTTAATTCATCATAACTAAATAGACTTTATTTTTGAGACGTAAGGATGGTTTAGCATACACAAATCAATAAATGTTATTCACTACATAAATGGAATTTAGAATAAAACTATACGAGCATTTCAATAGATGCAGAAAAAGCTTTCAATAAAATCCAACATCTCTTTATGATAAAATTCATCAACAGACTGTGCATTGAAGGAACATAGCTCAAAATAGTAAGAGCCATCTATGATAAAACTACAGCCAACATCATATATGATGGGCAAAAGCTGGAAGCATTCCCCTTAAGAACAGGAACAAGGCATGGATGCTCACTCTCACCACTCTTATTCAACATAGTACTGAAAATCCTAGACAGATCAATCAGGAAACAGAAAGAAATAAAACACAGACAAATAAGAAATGAAGCCATATTGTCACTCTGCACTTATAATTCTATATCTGAAAAACCCTAAAGACTCTGCCAAAAGGCACCTAGAACTGACAACAGACTTTAATAAAGTTTCAGAATACAAATCAATGGAAAAAAATTAGTAGCATTTCTACATACCAATAACATTTAAACCCAAATCAAGAATGCAGTTCCATTTAGAATAACCACAATAAATTGAATACCTGGGAATACATTTAAACAAAGGAAGTGAAAGATCTCTACAAGGATTAATACAAAACCCTGATGAAAGAAATTATAGGTGACATAAACCAGTGGAAAAACCTTCCATTCTCATGGATTGGTAGAAAAAATATCATTGAAATGTTTATACTGCCCAAAGCAATCAACAGGTTCAATGGTATTCTTATCAAACAACCAGCATCATTTTTCATTGAATTAGAATAAAACTATTGTAAAATTCAATATGAAAAAAGAGACTGAATAGTCAAAGCAATCCTAAGCATAAAGAACAAAGTGGGAGGCATCAAATTACCTAACATCAAACTATAAACTATACTACAAGGCCGTAGTAACCAAACAGCATAGGACTAGTTCAAAAACAGACACATAGATGAAAAGAACAGAATAGAGAACTCACAAATAAAGGCACACAACTAAAACCATCTGATCTTCAAAGAAGTTAGCATAAATAAATAAATAAATGGCAATGGGGAAAGTACTCATTATTCAATAAATGGTGCTAGAATAACTGGCTAACTGTATATAGAGAAATTAAACTGGACCCCTTCTTTTCATATAAAAAATTTACTCAAAACGTATTACAGACTAATGTGTAAAACCTAAAACTATAAAAACCATTGAAAAAAACCTAGAAAATATTCTGGATATTGGCTTTGGCAAATAATTTGTGACCAAGTTCTCAAAAGCAATTGCAACAACAACAAAAAATTGACAGGTGAGATGTAATTAAACTAACGAGCTTCTGCACAGCAAAAGAAATAATCAACAGAGTGAAAAGACAACCTATGAAATGGGAGAAAACCTTTGCAAATCATGCTTTTAACACAGGACTAATACCTAGAATCTATAAGAAACTTGGACAATTCAACAAGCAAAAAGCAATAATAAAAAGTAGACAAAGGACATGAACTGACACTTCTCCAAAGAAGACATATAAGCAGCTAACAAACACATAAAATGTTTAACAACATTAATTGCCAGAAAAATGTAAAATCCCAAGGAGATACCATCTCACACTAGTCATAATGACACCAGTCAGAATGGCTATTACTAAAAGGTTAAAAAAAAAGATGCTGGCAAGGCTGCCTCTGCAATGTAAGATAAGAGAATGCTTATCTTATGTTGGTAGAAATGTAAATTAGTTCAGTCACTGTGGAAAGTAGTTTTGAGGTTTCTCAAAGAACTTAAACAGAACTGCCATTCAACTCAGCAACCCCATTACTGGGTATATACCTAAAGAAAAATAAATTCTTCTACCAAAAACACATCTACTTATATGATCATCACAGCACTATTCACAATAGCAAAGACATGGACTCAACCTGGGTGCCCATCAACAGCGAATTGGATTTTAAAATGTGGGATAGTTTTTAAAAATTTTTAATTTTTTAAATTATACATTAAGTTCTGGGATATGTGTGCAGAACATGCAGGCTTTTTACATAGGTATACACGTGGCATAGTGGTTTGCTGCACCCATCAACCGGTCATCTACATTAGGTATTTCTCCTAATGCTATCCCTTCCCTAGCCCCCCCACTCCGCAACAGGCCCAGTGTGTGATGTTCCCTTCCCTATGTCCATGTGTTCTCATTGCTCAACTTCCACTTATAAGTGAGAACATGTGGTGTTTGGCTTTCTGTTCCTGTGTTAGTTTGCTGAGAATAATGGCTTCCAGTTTCATCCATGTCCCTGCAAAGGACATGAACTCATCCTTATTTATGTCTAAATAGTATTCCAGGTATATATGTGCCACATTTTCCTTATTCAGTCTGTCTTTGATGGGCATTTGGGTTGCTTTCAAGTCTTTGCTATTGTGAACAGTGCTGCAATAAACATAAGTGTGCATGTGTCTTTATAATAGAACGATTTATAATCCTTTGGGTATATATTCAGTAATGCAGTTGCTGGGTCAAATGGTATTTCTAGTTCTAGATCCTTGAGGAATTGCCACACTGTCTTCCACAATGGCTGAACTAATTTCCACTTCCACCAACAGTGTAAAAGTGTTCCTATTTCTTTACATCCTCTTCAGCATCTGTTGTTTCCTGACTTTTTAATAATTGCCATTCTAACTGGTGTGAGATGGTATCTCATTGTGGTTTTGATTTCTCTAATGACCAGTGTTAATGAGCTTTTTAAAATATATTTGTTGGCTGCATAAATGTCTTCTTTTGAGAAGTGTCTGTTCATATAGTTTTCCCACTTTTTGATGGGGTTGTTTGTTTTTTGCTTGTAAATTTTTTAAAGTTCTTTGTAGATTCTGGATATTAGCCCTTTGTCAGATGACTAGATTGCAAAATTTTTCTCCCATTCTGTAGGTTGCCTGTTCACTCTGATGACAGTTTCTTTTGCTATGCGGAAGCTCTTTAGTTTAATAAGATCCAACTTGTCAATTTTGGCTTTTATTGCCATTGCTATACACACTGGAATACTACATGACCATAAAAATGAATGAAATAATGTCCTAAGGGACATTAAATGCAGCAACCTAAATGCAGCTGGAGGTTATTATCTTAAGTGAATCGACATAGGAACAGAAAATCAAATACCACGTTTTCTCACTTATAAGTAGAAGCTAATCACTAGGTATACACAAATATAAAGACAGGAAAAACACATACTACAGACTACTAGAGTGGAGAGAGAAAAAGAGGAGCAAGTACTAAAAAACTAATTATTAGGTATTATGCTTACTATCTGGGGGATGGGAAGGATTGTATCTTAAACTTCACTTCAGCTTGTCACAATATTAACACACCTTCATTTGTAACCACCTTTACCTAAAATAAGTGTTGAATTATTTTTTGAAAATAAAAATAAATAGCAAAGGAAAAGGAAATAACTGCACAAGAGAGTCATTATTACCATGACGGAGATGTGGGCTTGTAAGTAGAGATTTTCGGGCCCTATTTGTGCAATTTTTTAAAAGTTGTGGCCTATCTTCAAAAAGCCCAGGATGATTTATTCTTTGAAGTTCTACATTCCCTTCCATATTACAATTGGTAGGTCCATGGGCAAGACTAGATAGAGAATGTTTAAAAATAAAACACAGAAGGGTGTGGCAGACAGCAATAATCCTAGGTGTTTCACTAATGTTGGTAATAAGAAAAGTTCCTAGGAAAACATCACAACTTTGTGAAATGTTGAGTGGATTGTAGGTACGGGAAACACCATAATCCATTCGCAATGATAGACATAAGAGATTAGAGAAAAACTATAGTTCACATGGAAAGAAAGGTTTTGCAAGAAGAAAGAAATGACATTTCTACGAGATATATTGACAATAGGTGAGCAGGATACTTACATTATCTTGGGTAGACGCGCCAGCTTTGGAGAAATCAACAAAGAAAATCAAGACTAGGGCAGTTAAGTGAGCATGAAGCCTTGATTAATTTCTTAGAAAGTAAAAAGGGTACAGAGCCCAGGGCTAAAGAGATCAGATTATGTATATAACATTGTATATTGATTGCTGTCATAGTAAGACAGAAAGTGCTGACAATGGGTTAACTCAGGACATTTTCCTGAATTCTGAAGGATAAAGTAATTCCAACTTAATGAAAATTATAGGCTTCAGTCAAATAAGGTGCTTCGTAGATATCTTAAACGCATTCAAATTCTAAAAGGTCATAGTCTTATAATCTCAAAGGAAAAAAGTGGGGTGATATCCAATTAGAATTCATGTAACAGAAAAACCTGATTGTGCCCTAAGCAGACTTTTATATAAAACTTTGTCTATACAACATCACAGCCATCAGAATAACAGATAATATTGGAAACTTTCTTTTTTATGTTTTTAATGGAGTCCTTAGTTACAGAATGATTTAATAAGAAATTGTTCAATCTAATTTGTGCTTTTGAATAAGGAAAGAAAAATAAAAACTAATACTCACTATAGGCTTTTTATTACCACTTGAAGATTTGCAACCTGCTAGACAAGGTGAGATATAAGTTATTCCATTGTTTCCACAGACTGGTTCCCATTGCCTTTCATCACAATTGCAGTCTGAGTTGCAATAAGAAACTGGTCCATCTATATGAGATGTCACTGAACTATTTCTGGAAATATACAATATACATATATCAAAAAG
>NW_016107340.1:7031024-7041630 GCF_001604975.1 Cebus imitator | reverse complement strand
AAAAAAAAAAAAAAAAAAAAAAAAAATATCACTATACTGTCAAGAGAGTATGAGAATAAAAAGGCAAATAGTGTTTTGGTATTATTATAAAAATAGTTTCAAACTTGTGCACCCCTTGATAAAGTCTAGGGGTCCTCAAAGATATTCAGAACACATTCTGAGAACTCTGCAATAATTCATACTTTAAAAACTTATCCCAATCACAGGAATTTATAAGTGTTGAATCTATTAATTATATTATTTATCATTAAATTATTCCCATGAGAGAATGATGTGTCCTACAAATATCCTTAATATTTACCTTTAAGGAAGGGTTTGACAAAATTTTATTAAATGAAACAAATCCTCTTTTATTCTTGTTGCCATCTTTTGTATACTTGGTATAGTGACTAACCTTGCTGTCAAGAAACTGGCCTGCCCTTAAAACCAGGAATCCTTTTGAACTAAGGGTGTGACATAGGATCAGTCTAGAATCTGGAGTCATTGTGTGGCTTCAACATGGTACATTTTTTCCTCAGTCTTAAATAATAAGGGAGTGTATAATACAAGGGTTGGATTGCATCATCTCTACGGTTTTTTTGCCTCTAAAATTCTGTATTCTAGGACAATGTGTTTTAATTTACTACAGTAGGTGATAGTGGTTAGGAAAGATCAATAACAGTTCAAAATTAGGAGTGTGCAGGGAAACAGTTTCAGATTAGCTAGGCAAGCCTCCAAAAATGGCATAATGTTTAGAGAAGAAAATATGTGAAGATTTGACAAGTTAAAATTAACACCTCATGGGATCCAGACTGAAAGCTCAGAGCCAATAGTAAGCAGCACTAAAGAACATCGTTATTGAATTGTGATTTGAGCATCTCTGTTTGTTGCTTGAATGTGGACCTTTCTAAGCTTAAATTGTTGGCTATATTCAGGAGATTATTAGAAATCTGCATAGGATTCTTGTCCTTGATTTGAGGTGGAGACTGTTGTACTAAAAATACTTTGCTATACATGGAAATCATGGAAAAGTAAAGATTCTTCAATGTCTAATATGCAATTATATATAGAATATTTCTTAATGCTACTTCCAATGTAGACAATATCAGAAAAAAACAATATTCACTTGCAAAAAAGAAAATTCAGCACAATATTAAAAGTGTTATTTTATAAAGATAGTTGTTAAACATCAAAATGAACTGTAGATAAAAGTTGTTTAGTCACTTTTGCGTAATGTCATTTATGTGACTCTTATGATCCATCCAAGTTTGGTGGTTAAGACTAAGAGTTTTGGACTTAAAAACCCCAAATTTGAGTTAGAATCTCAACATTGCTAGCTGTGTAATCCATGGATTTCTCTAAACCTTACTTTTCCCACTCATAAAGTAAGGAAAAAAGTACCCGTCTCTAATTGTGAGTACCACATAAATAATAGTTATTATTATTACAACCGATGTTGCTTTTCTTTAAGGGAGGAATAAAATAACTGTTTGAAATCTTAAATAGATATTTTGAGAATTTTAAAGTTGAAATTTCTCTTAACTAAAAGAGTTTAGTTAAAAATGTTTTCTGTCTTATATTATTTATACAGAGACTCTTAATTAGATAGTTAACATATTATGCAATTGATATAGTGATCTATACAAACCCATCGTAGGTCATGGTTAGGCCGGCAACTGATTTATTTTCACAGAGCATGGAAAAATATAATAGGTGAAAGAATAATGACATTACAGCAGTAAAAAATGAGAATTTGGCAATTCCAACTGGGTTCAATTTGAATTTTTTGATGATATATCCTCCTAAAAACATTCCAGTTGCAAAAACAGGTAAGATTATGATTCCTAGAAATAAAAGAAAAAAAAAGTTGTAATCACAGTTTTTCTGATATGTCTTTATAGATGAAACACAGTGTATGTCAATCAAATTTATTTATTACTTGTTTTTAAATCTTACTTTAAGTTCTGTAATACATGTGCAGAATATGCAGGTTTGTTTCATGCATATACATGTGCTGTGGTGGTTTACTGCAGCTATCAACCTGTCATCTAGGTTTTAACCCCTGCATGCATTAGGTATTTGTCCTAATGCTCTCCCTCCTTTTCTCCCCTAGCCCCCAACAGGCCCCGGTGTATGATGTTTCCCCGTCTGTGTCTATGTGTTCTCATTGTTTGACTCCCATTTATGAGTGAGAACAAGCCATGTTGGGTTTTCTGTTGCTGTGTTAGTTTGCTGAGAATGATGGTTTACAGCTTCATCTGTGTCCCTGCCAAGGACATGAACTCATTTTTTTTATGGCTGCATACTATTCCATGGTATTACGTGCCAAATTTTCTTTATCCAGTCTATCACTGATGGGCATTTGGGTTGATTCCAAGTCTTTGCTATTGTAAATAGTGCTGCAATAAATATGTATGCATGTGTCTTTATAGTAGAATGTCAATCTTATTACTTTTTAAAAAGAAGAATGACAGAGCAGGATGGTGGAAGGGGGTCCATATAATTTGTTCCTGCCAATGATGACAGTTTGGTTTTCTCAATAGCAAAAGGCAGTGGCTAAGGATATTTGTTTGTTGGAGCAGATCATTTCAATGACGCAATTGTGTTTTTCTGGAAATCAACAACAAAACACCATCTTTCTGCCTATGGAACTTCAGTCCTATTATTGAAAGCCTTTTACGTCTCTCAAATAGAGTTCCAAGTTCCAACCCTCAATAACTCACTCTAAATCTGCCCAGAGCTTGACAATAGAATAATTAATATATCTTTATCATTTATTTAAAAACACATAGACCCTGAATTGACAAATAGGTCTACATACAGGATTAATAATGTTTAATACCTCCTATAATTTTTCCATATTATTGTCTAGTAAAAGTTATTAGAGATGAAATCTTCTCTAGGAAAAATCTCAGGCTAGGTTATTGGAAGTCAAAACAGTATCTTTTGATTTTAAACTTTTATCTTAGAATCAACAGAGAGGTAGTCTGGAAGCTTAGTCTAGTGCTTCAGTACATTCATTTTCTTTTTTACTTATGACCTACTTAAATACCACATGATAAGTTGTTTAATTCATCATATATTTATTGAATTCCTATAATGTGTCTTCAATACTAGAGTTATGGGAAGAATAATACAAGGAAACTTTCCTTTATAAGCACATCTAAATATGTCATTTAAAATAGATATTGCAGTAAAAAATATTCTGGAAAATATATTTATTTGGATTATGCATATTTTGATGTATTTAAATTAATACTCTTTTTGGAACTCTTAGTATCATATTTTTGTAAGTAGCTAAGTCTTGATTTCAAAGTCCATAAATTATAGAATTATAATGATTATAATTACAAAAGGGTTTGTCTCAGGATCTCAGCACTAAGTATTAAGACCCAATTATGCAGATATTACCTCTCAATTTTCCATTTACTTGCAACATTTTCTTCAGGAACTCATCTAAAATAAGATGTAACTTCAAATGCAGAGCATTAATGACATCACAGGTTTTATATGTTTGATAACATTTGAGAGATAATACAAGAAAATTATACTTATTTTGTATTGCTAAAATATGAAATCACCTTCACAATAAAATGTCACTTGGAATACAACTATTTAGTAGTATTTCACTTATCAAGCACACAAGTAAAATATATGTCTTACCCAACAAAATGTTAGCCTTAGATGCAGGCTGATCATACTGTTGCTCTACATATTTGAAGATAAAAGTAAAATTACCAATATAGCTGCTTACTTGTAACAATGTCAAAAGCACAAATATAACATAGAAGGGATTAGTAAGGATGCTTTTAAAAGACTGGAGAAAACCTATAAATTGCAAAAATAAAGAAAATATTAGAATGCAACTTAAATATACATTTACATCTGAAACTTGTGAACATAGGTCATGTAAGATTTAAAATTCTATAGCTGCATAACACAAAGAGTGAGGATAGCTGGCAATACTACAGGATATTCACAGTTTTAAAATATATCCTTTCAATATTTTCCAAATGTATATTAATATTTGTTTAGTTTAGTGTACCCTCGAATAGGGTCATACATAAGTGTTGTTCCGTAACTTGCTTTCATCACTTAATATTTGATTATTCTGGGTACGCTACAATACTACTGCAAATGTATTAATTCACTTATTCATTCTTCAACAAATGGTCGGTTTTCAACTAGGTACCAGACAATATGCTAATTGTTCAAGAAACAAAAGTGAAGGCCAGTCACGGTGGCTCACGCCTGTAATCCCAGCGCTTTGGGATGCCAAGGTGGGCGTATCATCTGAGGTCAGGAGTTTGAGACCAGCCTAGCCAATATGGTGAAACCCCATCTCTGCTAAAAATACAACAATAAGCCAGGCATGGTGGTACACATATGTTATCCCAGCTACTTGGGAGGCTGAGGCAGGAGAATCACTTGAACCTGGGAGGAGAAGGTTGCAGTGAGCTGAGATTGTGCCACTGCACTCCAGCCTGGGTAACAGAGCAAGACTCAGTCAAAAAAAAAAAAAAAAAAAAACCCAAAGTGAATAAGACATACAATATTTCTTATTTATTAGTACTTAATAAGTATTATCTTAAAAATATAACTATTAAATGAAAATGTAAATTAAAGACAGCATAATCTGAAACCCACAGAAATATGAACATTGAGGTTCAAAATTCTTAAAGATCAATCTAGTATGAGGACTCAGACCTCTTGTTTCTCTAGTATACAGCTTTTCTACCATAACATACTTTCTCAGTACATTTGGCAATATTTTAAAACCTCTGTCTTAAGATACAAGGAAAGCAGCCGGGGGATGTTGTGTCCCAAGTATTGTAATAATAATACAACCACCTATGCCTATAAACAGATGTGGTAACAAACTTCTAGCTTCTGTTCATGGCAGAAATTATGTCATCTGGGTCTGTGATCACCAGGTCACCTAGCTGTAATCGGAGTTAAAAGTAGAAGGAACTACTTAGAAATACAGTAGGAAGTATCAGAGTTCAGCAAGATAGAATCAGATATGGTTACTGAGAGATGGATGATACTGTGATATTGTGCTGGCCTAGAGCCAGAACCGGAGCAAAACTATTTTATAAAATGCAAAACTGTTTTTAGATAAGTTGAAATGGCTGCCCCATTCTCCTTACAATAACTACTGTCCTTGGCCTCTGTAAATAGAACTGCCAGTTTGTTCTTCAAAACTATGTAAAGCTGCTTACCTTTTCTTATCAGTAACTGCTCTTTGTGGCCCTAATGTGACAGGCAAGCAGTCCTAACCCATGCCATCTTGGCTCCTGCGACTTGTAATAAGTAACTAAGGTCTGTGATTTCCACCTTAACCAGATAATGTGTAAACAAATGTTTATCTTGACTTCTGTAAACCACTTAAGTAACAAACGGAATGACAAAAGTCCCCATCCCTTGGAATGTCCGGGGACCCCCACCCTCATCTCTGCCCAGGAGGTAATTTACAGAATCCACTAGCCCTCGGAATGTCTGAAGCCTTTTCATCCCCATCCCCGCCCCTCACCCCCACTCCCAAGGTGGTTTTTCGGGTATAAAAAATCGTGGCACCCTCCTGTTGCCACCACAGGTTGGAGAGACGTGAGTCCTCTGTGGTCGCCGGCATAATAAATGACCCTACAATCTGGCATACTTTTGTCTTGTGATAACTTTCTACATTCGGTCAAATACAACAATACAGGCTTTGAAATATTTTTCTCTCTTTAGATCTCTAAATATTTTCATCACATATAGTCAGAACTAAGACATCCATCTAATGTCAGCTACGAAAGAGTTGGATCTGCTTAAAATAAGGAGGAAAGAAAGATATAGAAAAGACACAGAAGAGAAAAAAAGGAAGAGGTAAGAAAATATATAGTGGGAACAAACAACATTTAAAATTTTAAGACCAGAGTGCTACACTTCTTTCTGCAGGTCTCCAGTCATGAAGAACCATCCCTGATTTGTAAGTATTATATGTGAGTTGTGGCCTTTCCTTAACAGAAATGGAGTATATACATTCACAAAATCTTTGCATTTTTGAAGATGAGAAATTCAATGTCATCCAGTGTGAACTTCCATACAATCATGATCTACTATAGATGGATAGATATATCATTAATAAGTGGATCAATAAACAACTCAAGCAGCATTAAACTGAGTGCCTCAGGAAGAAATTTGCTCTACTTTTGAACATTTCTCATTGTTTACACACTGTTTTTGTAATGAACTGTAATCATCCTTTCATTCTAATCAGCTTTAATTCTATTAAAGAGCATATAGAATAAATTCAAATTTTTTTCTGACTATATATTCTTATTTTATCCATTCCTAATAGATACATACTTGAGATCCTCTTTATTAGGGTCACTACCCTACAAAAACTGTTCATAATATAGATTATGTCTACAACTATCCTATTTTTCTATCTTCATTACCGTCTCTGTTCTTTTTGCATCACAGTAAACCCTGCTCCTTATAGGTTTGGACAACCTAATTTTTTTAAAGATTTGATTTGGTAGAGTAGAAATATAACATATACAAAGAAAATTATTGGTATAGTACTTTTAGTGTAAATGTCAAATTTTAAAAATATGATTGTTTAACGCCTGATTCTTAGGAAAAAAACTTCTATTTGTTGTATATCCCAATTTCAATCGTAATAAATCATGGTAATTCTCTTGCCATGAACAATTTTGAGATACCAATGTAGCTGAAAGTTAACAGTCCTCTGCTATGAGCCAATATACAGAGTGCCAGAACATCATTGCTTTTAGGTTAGTGTGATAGAAAACAACAATAAAGTAATAAGTAAAAGAGCTGATAAAAGGAAGAATATAGGCTACACCGGAGAATTTGTCATCTTAAAGAAAACTTGAAAAAGATGCCACTGGTTTAGGTGTTGCATTGCTTTGGCTTTTACTATTTCACCGTTTCTCCCTAATCTGCAAACTGCTGTCAACACCTCACTGTTTCACATCTCTTGCCCTGGTTGCTGCCAACTCATTCTCTTTGTTTATTGACTCCCAGTGGGTCTCCATTAGTCCCCAGGGCTTATATTCAAAAGAAGAGGCGCTATCAACTGCTGAGGCATCCTAATTTACATTACTTCCTCTAATTATCTTAAATACCACCATTGCATCCACTTTATTTTTAATATTTAGATTAGATAGATAGATAGATAGATATTACCAAAAGAAATACACTCTAATTACCTAGGGAGAAACTCCTGACTTCCTTCTCCTTAATCTATCTCTACACCTGAGAATAGTTACTTTTAACTTCACCATAATACTTAAGGTACTATATTGCTATTGTCTATATATTTATCAGTATCACCCAGTAGGCTCCTGAAAAATAGAGGTACTGTTTTATTACCAGGGCATAGTATGGTTCCTGGTACCACCCGTTGAATAAATAAAGGAATGAAATATTATAATTCTTTGAACTCTCAGTTTAAACCATATAATATTAAAATTAATATATATTATTTAGATTATAAAAAATGGATGTTTGTAGCTTTTGGTTGGTTTCTCCCTGTTAAAAAGCACAAAGGTAATTCTCTTTCATTTATTATGTGTTCAAGACATATATGTTAACTTTAATAGGTGTTTTAGAAAAATAATATATCTAGGCCGGGCGCGGTGGCTCAAGCCTGTAATCCCAGCATTGTGGGAGGCCAAGGCGGGTGGATCACGAGGTCAAGAGATCAAGACCATCCTGGTCAACATGGTGAAACCCCGTCTCTACTAAAAATACAAAAAATTAGCTGGGCATGGTGGCGCGTGCCTGTAATCCCAGCGACTCAGGAGGCTGGGGCAGGAGAATTGCCTGAACCCGGGAGGCGGAGGTTGCAGTGAGCCGAGATTGCGACATTGCACTCCAGCCTGGGTAACAAGAGCGAAACTCTGTCTCAAAAAATAATAATAATAATAATAATATATCTAAATTTAGTGCAAAAGAAATCCAACTCCAGATGAGTTGGGTATGCTTTATTATTTTGGAATATTCATTCCTCCTTTTCATTGAGATTAACAACTCCAAGTTGACAATGAATGTAAAATACTTACCAGTTACATTTTTGGTGATATTTTTTCCTTGATTAGTCAAATTAGCTGTTTGATTATTTTCATCACTTGTTTTCAGCACATGCAAAGATACTGAAGCTTTCCTTTCTTTTTGTGGTTTATTTGGAGTTTGGGGCAAGAAAAAAAATGGTATGGAAGAAATAATGGATAACAGTCCAGACACAAGGAAGCCAAGCCACCAAGCTCCAACCCAACGAGAATCCTTAGGAGTTATCCTGATCGTGCCTAGAAGAAGTAATTAGAAGAAGCCAGTCAAACTTATTTCGAAATACAATAAGTTGAGGAAATAATGATATGAAGAAAGTAAATTAAACTTTCTTAATTCCAAGACACTTTTTTTTTGGTCATTTCTGAGACTAAGGATTAGTCTAATACTTGATGACATAATGCAACTGATATTGTCTAGGAATCAGCTATGATACTGTTGTCATTGCCTGAGCTTGTGTGCATTTGATGTCTTTTCTGATTACAAGACTTGACAATTTCTATCACTGGACATTTAAGCTTGCAGACCATTTAATAACTACCCGTGGAAGAAACGTGACTTCTCAATGTTTTCTGAAAATGTCTATTGCCACAATCTAATAAAGTCAAGAAAGGGTCAGCAATGAAATTTAAGCAGTTTGCAAGAAATCCAATAAAGGGCTTCCACCATGCCCAAAATCAGCATCTTCAACTCTCTTGACAGAGCAGAGGATAAGAAAATCCAGTGAAAATATGAGTCTAAAAGTAACCCAGAAGAGTTAGACTCTAGATATTAGGGATAATTTAATCATTTTATTTCAACCACATTTTTCTTTAAATCATGAACAAGAGTGCTACGTAAATGCTATATCTCAAGTGTAAGTGCACTATTTTAGCAGGTATAAAGTAAACAATCTAAGTAATAAGAAAGCCTATATGAATTACCAGAGAGATAACAGAATAGGAAGAGCTGGACTATTTTTTCTTTTATGAATACACTGATTCAACAGTGATACACAAATCAATTCCATTTGTGATAAGTCCAGAAACTAGTTCACAGGCCATTGTACCCCAGGAAAGTACAATATCAGCTATATTGACTTGTAAGAAAATTGGACACACCTCTTTGCTGTTCCTCTCATTATAATACCATGTATTCAAGAACTGGAAGTTTGAAAGGGTATGTGAACACTTGCAATAGCTCTTCTCCCTGGCTCAACACAGACTGAATGCAAGAAAACCTCATCTCCAGCTTATCCCTATGGAGAGAAAGAGTGGACTGCACATCCAAAATTTTAACTTTTCAGGTACTACCCTTGCAACTGTCTTCTATATTACCTATCTTGAAGTGTTGACAGGACCAACCACATACTAGATCTCTGGAGGCTACAGAAAACAAAGATGGTAGTTTAAATAGTATATAAGCATTCCCACAGCTCCTGGCCCATAGCTTAGTGCAGAGTGACCAGGTTAAAAAAAAAATTAAAAACTTCTCTGTGGGGAAGGAAGTATTTCGACCACACACTTAACATTTCACCTTTTCTGCGTCTGACTCCAGCAGCTGGTCATTGTCTTGCCTATCTTGGGACTAGGCATATGCTTGCCTCCAAGAAGAGACAAAGAACAGAAAAATGGTAGATTGAATAACCACATGAGCACTTGCCACAGCTCCTCCTTGCTTCCAGATCTATGCAGAGTGAGGCAGTTAAAAAAAAAAAGAGAGAGAGAGAAATATTCAAAATTTTCTGGGAGTTAACCAAGTGACAAGCTTCTCTGTCCACTGTCTAAAAGTGCTCATGAGACTTTCCATACCCTAGATTCTGGAAGTTCCTAAGAAAAAAAAGAGCAGCCATCTTGGATCTCTCTCCAGAGATCTCTCTCCAGATCTCTCTGGAGAGAGATCCAAGATGGCTGATCACTGGCAGCTCGGGATTGTAGCTCCCACTGAAAGCACAGAGAACGAGAGGATGCCACACTTTCAGATCAATTTTTGCTGCTCGTGCACCAGGTGATTCCCAGCGGAGGGGCCCCACGGGTCACCAGCGCGACTCTTGTGGCTGGCAAGGCGATTTTGCTGCTGCCTTGGTGCGGCGGTTCTTGGTGCAGAGTAAAAGCACCATCAATCTTAACGCCGCTGTTTTGGTGGCACAGTGGGTTGCTCAGATTTTAGTGCCGGGAATCAACAAGTTGGACGTCCATTCAGAAACCCAACTATAAAGACGGTAATTATAAAGACCACAGATGGATAAATCTATAATGAAGGGAAGAAACCAGCCTAAAAAGGGTGAGAATACCCAAAATCAGAACGCCTCTCCCTCTACAGGGGATCACAGGTCCTCATCAGCAACAGAACAAGGCCTGATGGAGAAAGACTGTGTTCCATTATCAGAAGCAGGCTTTAAAAACTGGACGATAAGAAACTTCTGGGAATTAAAAGAACTTGTTCTAACCCAATGCAAAGAAACTAAGAACTTCGAAGAAAGGCTTGACGAAATGTTAACAACAATACACAATTTAGAGAGGAATATAAGTGAATTAATGGAGTTGAAAAACACAACACGAGAACTTCG
>NW_016107340.1:7029761-7030874 GCF_001604975.1 Cebus imitator | reverse complement strand
CATAAAGGGAAGCCTATCAGACTCACAGCAGATCTCTCAGCAGAAACCCTACAAGCCAGAAGAGAGTGGGGGCCAATATTCAACATCCTTAAAGAAAAGAACTTTCAACCCAGAATTTTACATCCAGCCAAACTAAGTTTCATAAGCGAAGGAAAAATAAAATCTTTTGTGAATAAGCAAGCACTCAGAGATTTCATCACCACCAGGCCTGCTTTACAAGAGCTTCTGAAAAAACCACCACAAATAGAAAGAACAACCAGTATCAGCCTTTCCAAAAAATACCAAAAAATAAAGAACATCAACATAATTAAGAACTTGTATCAACTAATGGGCAAAACAGCCAGCTAACATTAAACGGGAATATCAAACTTACTTATATTATTATTAATTCAACTAAATCCCCCAATCCAAAGTCACAGACAGGCAAAAAAAGCCAAGACCCGTTGGTATGCTACATCCAGACCCATCTCACATGCAAGGATACACGAAGACTCAAAACAAAGGGATGGAGAAAAATTTACCAACCAAATGGAGAGCAAAAATTATAAATAAATAGAAAGCAGGAGTTGCAATTTTTGCTGATAAAATAGACTATAAAGCAACAAAGATCAAAAGAAGCAAAGAAGGATATTACATAATGATAAAAGAATCAATGTAACAAGAAGAGCTAAAGATCCTAAATATATACGCACCCAATACAGGAATACCCAGATATATAAGACTTATAAAAAGACTTAGACTCCCACACAATAATAGTGGGAGACTTCAACATCAGTATCAGACAGATCAATGAGACAGAAAGTTAACATCGATATCTAAGACTTGAACTCAGATCGGGAACAAGTAGACTTAATTAACATTTATAGGACTCTCCACTTTAAATATACAAAATATACATTTTTATCAGTACCACATCACACCTATTTACAGGTTTAAATGAAATATTGGTTGGCTGCTTGTTAGTTATTTTCTTCCCTCATTTTTTTTTCCATGTCTCTATTATTAAACACAATTACAGGCATACCCATTTTTAGACTGCATTCTAGCCCGGGCAATAAAGCAACACCCCAGTTGTCTCTCCCTCTCCCTGTTCCTCATTCTTCTTCTCCTTCA
>NW_016107340.1:7011960-7029597 GCF_001604975.1 Cebus imitator | reverse complement strand
AGAGGCCACAGAAGCTCTGCCTGGGCTGATGGATGAAAATTTTCTCCTATATAATTTCAGTCCAGGAAGACTTGGAGGCTGATATGGTTTGGGTATTTGTCCTGCTCAAATCTCAGGTTGAAATGTAATAACCAATGTTGGAGGCAGGGCCTGGTGGGAGTTGTTTGGGTCATGGGGTAGATCCTTCCTTGCTTGGGGCTGTCCTTGCAATAGTGAATGAGTCCTCATGAGAAGATATGGTTGCTTAAAAAGTGTGTGGCACCTCACCTCCCTCTTGCTCTTTCTCTCAACATATGATGTGCCTGCTCCTGCTTTAACTTCTACCAGGAGTAAAAGCTCCTTGAGGTCTCCTTAGAAGCTGAGAGAATGCCAGTGCCATGCTTGTACAGCTTGCAGAATCACGAGCCAATTAAACCCCTTTACTTGATAAATTACCCAGTCTCATGTATTATTTTATAAGAATGCCAGAATGGCCTAACACAGAAAATTGGTACCAAGAAGTGGGACATTGCTTGCTATAAGGCTACCTGAAAATGTGGAATTGACTTTGGAACTAGGTAACGAGCAGAGTTTACAAGAGTTTGGAGGACTCAGAAGAAGATAAGATGAGGGAAAGTTTGAATTGTGACCGAAATGCAGATCATGACGTGGACAATGAAGTTCATGCTGACAAGGTCTCAAATGGAAACAACAGTTATTGGGAGCTGGAGCAAAGGTCACTCTTGTTATGCCTTAGCAAAGTAATTGGCTGCATTGTGTTCATACCCTAGGGGATCTGTGGGAGTTTCAACTTGAGTGATGACTTAGGACATCTGATGGAAGAAACTTCTAAGCAGTAAAGCATTTAGGATATAGCTTGGCTGCTTCCAACATGTTATGCTCAGATATGAGAGCAAAGGAATGACCTAAATTTGAAAGTTATATTTAAAGGGGAAGCAGAGAATAAAAGTTTGAAAAATTTGCAACCTAACTCTTTGTCAAAGAAAGAAAAAGACTCTAAGTCAAAAACTGTCTCAAGTTGCAAAAAGGACGTTATAAAATGATTTTTAAGTTTATTAACCAGGAATATACAATTATAAATATATATTCACCCAATCTCAAAGAGCCAAAAGCTGTAAAGCCAACATGGACAGAACTGAAAACAGAAATATAGAGAAGTACAATACAATCATCTCTTAGTATCTGTGAGCAACGGATGTAGGACTCCCTATGAATACCAAAATTCAAGGATGCTTAAGTCTCTTATATAAAATAGTGTAGTATAGTTAGCCCTCCATAATAGGCTGACTTTATAATACTAGGAGGCCTTAGTATATCTCATTTTCAATTGTAAATAGAATGATCAGACAGAATATCAATGAGGAAACAGAAGACTTGAAAAACATTATAGACCAAGTTGATGTAATAGACACATAGAGAATACTTCACTCAATAAAAACAGAATGTATATTCTTTTCAAATGGAAATGGAACATTTTCTAAGACAGACCACATGTTACATCACGCAACAGGTCTTGACAAATTTAAGATTAAAATCATACCAATTATCTTTTCTAACTACAATGGAATAAAACGAGAAATTAATAGTAAAAAGAAAAGTAGATGATTTCAAAAATATGGCTATTAACAAGCTCTTCAATAATTAAATTGTCAAGAAATCAAAAGGGAAATTAGAAAATATTTAGATGCAAAGCAAATCAAAAACAAAACACTCTAAAACATGAGATGCAGCAAGAACAGTAGTAAGAGAGAAGTGTTTAACAACAAATTTCTACATTTGTATGGTAAATTTTATTCTCAAATCCACCAAACAGAGGTTATTTCTCTAATTTATGGTCACTAGCAGCATCTGGCATGATTTGCTCTCAATACACACTGATAAAATTCACATAATTATGCTAGAAAACAATTATTTCAAATAAATAACTATTTTACACCTCACAAAATTATAAAAAGAAAAACAAACAGGCCATAATTAGCAGAATAAAAACAAAGATTAGAGAAGAAATAAAGAATAGCGAAAGAAACAAAAAATATCAGCACAACAAAGTGTTGGCCTTTTTGGAAGATAAGCAAAATTGACAAACTTTTCACCAAGAAAAAAAGACTCAAACAAAATAAGAACTGAATATGGAGACATTGAATTGATGCTAGAAAAATAAAACAATCATAAGAGACTACTATGGGAAATTATACATCAAAAATTAGATACAAAAGAAATAATAAATTCCTGGAGACAACATAACTGCTTCTTCTGTGCCATTAAAAAATATTATTTCTGGAATTTAAAAAAATACAACATGAACTTCATAGTACATTTAGACCTTTAGCAGCAGAACATACCAAAGAGAGTAAAGAATCTCAGAGCTTGAAAACCAGTTTTATAATCAACTCCATCAGACAAAAATATAGCAAAAAAAAAAATGAAAGTTGTATTGACTGTGAAATAATTAGATTTGATTTCACAGGAGATTTATTATTTATTTATTTATTTTATTTAACTAAAAGCAAAAAAAAAAAAAAATCCTTAAAAATGACCAAAACATCTAGGAATGTGGTTTCTTTCAGTCTCTAGATTATGGAGTCATAAGAAACTTTAAGGATCATTACAGATGACACTGTATAGAAAGGATTATCAATGCTATCAAAGAAAATCATGATAGGGAGAACATCATAAAAGACTAGAAGAATTACACCATTTAAGATGCTATTGTTGGTATAAAAAAAAAAAAAAACTTGAAAGTCATCAAGTACAAAACAATACATTTCTACCTGAGAAAATTTTGTTCAGATGTTGTGCATGAATTGATAGAATTCACAACATGGCTAATCAAGAAAATTATGAAAGAGATTATGGATATTGAAAAAAAACGTGGGTTGTAAAAAATTTCAAGATATAGGTATTGGAGAAATTCAAGAGCTAATACATACCTCATCAGGGAAATTAACAGAAGATGACTTGATGAAGATGATTACCCATGAACTAGCATCATATGATGACTAGATCTGCTAATATGTTTTACAAGTTTCTTACTCTCTCTTTTTCTCTCTCAGGAATTCCAATGGATCATAGGTCTGATTTCTTTACAGAAAGAAACCACAATTCCCGGGGAGCTAGCGCACTCCATTTGGAGGTTAGGGTACATTCTTATTTTTTGAATTACCAGATTTCTTATTGATTCTTTTTCATCTTGAAGGGCTGGTGTTCCTTTAACAGTGGTAAAAATTGAGTATGGTCAGTTGGGTTAATTTCTGTGTATCTTCACAGGGATAAGACTCTGTACAAGATTCTTATTTGTAGCTAGATTCTTGTTCTCAGTTTCACAGGCAATGTATGCTGGCAAACTATTTTTGAAGCCAGTCACAGTGGCTCAAGCCTGTAATCCCAGCACTTTGTGAGGCCAAAATGAGAGGATCACTTGAGACCAGAAGTTTGAGATCAGCCTGAGCAACATAAAAAAATCCTGTCTCTACAGAAAATAACAAATATTGGCCAAGTGTCATGGTGAGCGCCTGTAGTCCCAGCTACTTAGGAGGCTGAGGTGGGAGAATATCTTGAGCCAAGGAGTTCAAGGCTGCAGTGAGCTATGGTTGCTTCTCTGCACTGTAGCCTAAATAACAGAGTGAGACACAATCTCAAAATAAATAAATAAATAAATAAATAAAATATATATATATGTTTTAAATTGAGCTCTGATTCAGTAAATAGTGCTTAAGAGTAGTGGCTGGCAGATAAGCTGTTACTCAAGGGCATAGCTCTTTTGTTTTTCAGTGTGTTTACAACAGTGCCTGTCATAGCAGAAGAGAGAGATGACCCCGTTAACAGGCCCACTCCTGGGCCTTGGGGGAACCCCCTCTGGCCACTGGTACCACATTCCTGTTTCCTTTGTTAGGTGTTCTGGGCCATGGAGCTCCCTCAGGCAGAGGCAGCAGCAGGCAGACAGGACATAGTTTTCCTGGACTAGGCTTATGAAAAGAGGCATGTCTCATTCTGCACTGGCCCATGAACCCATGCATCTCCCCCATCTCAGTGTTCTCAGATTGGGGGCTCTTCCTCTGCTTCAGTGCTGGGCACCAATCTTAGCTTGCACTCCATAGCTATCCACTGCAACCTTGAGGCTTTGGGTCTATCCTTTGGCTCCACTGTCTGGTCTCTCTGTTTCCTACACTGGGGGATCTGAAGTGCTCCAAGGACACTGAGGAAGTACTAAGGAAGTACTCAGGTGGGGGTACTGGAAAAAACCTCAGGCTGAGCAGTGGAGGTTGCGCTGTGCACATGTTCTTGCAGGTGTGGCCAGGCAAGAGTACTGGGAGAGACTGGCAGGCAGAAGAGTCTACAATACAGTTGTGTCCCAGCTCACAGGAAAGTTGGCCGTGCGCAATTTTGGCTCAGTGATCAGGTGAGTTGAGAGCTACCTGGTGGAAGAAAATGAGCCTTGAAATATTTGGTGCCTATGATTGCATTCTGCTGCAGCTACCCAACATGCAAACCACCCTGGGTTCAATGCTGATTGTAGATCTGTTTCTGCCTACTCTCTGGGCAGATGCCCATGCATGTTCCAAAGTCTTCGGGGGTCGTGAGTTCTCTTGTACTAGGATCCCAGATGTCAGCAGTAAGAGTAGGCTGTCCCACTGCCACTTTACTCACCCCTTAGCTAGAAGCCATTCAGGGCTGGAAACTATCTCTGGTATTCAACAACCCTGCACAGGGTTTCCAACTTTCGCTCTCTTTAGCCTCAGTGTCTCTGTCACCTCTCTATTGACTTTCAGTGCTTTCTCTCAAAAAAAATGTTCTAAGTACATTAGTATACTCAATATTTTGGGCTTCTTCAGTGGAAGTGATGCTTTCTGAGTGTGTCTAGTTGGCCATCTTGTACCATCTAACAAGTTTTATTTCTTATAATAGATTTGTGTATATTTTATGGTAGTAAATGAAAAAATGGTTTTGTATCTAAACATATTTTATACATTCATGACATACCTTTTTTTTAGGGTTTTCTATATTTCTGCACTATGCAATTCATCTACAATTTTTTTCAAAGTGTCACAAATCCCCCCAAATTTTTTCAATATGTTTATTGAAAAAAAATCTATGCAGATTTGGACCAGGGTAATTTAAACCTATTGTTCCTGGGTCCACCGTATGTTTCAAAATCTGTTAAGAAGGTAGATTTTATTTTAATTGTTCTTACTACAATAAAAGAAAAATAACAAATAAAAAAAGCATATGCATACAGAAACACACACACCATAGAAGTCTGTGGCACAATTATATGGTGCCATTACTCTGATCTATAAGAAAATTCATTAATCTCAGATAATATTGACTTGATGAAAAACTATCTAGAAATAATTTATTTTCAAGTTACACATATTTGGGTTTAAATTTGATTTATATGATCATATTGTGTCATAATCAGCAACTCAGACAGACTTCAGGAAATGATTGGTTAAATCAGGGACTCCCATCTACATGCAAAATATTCATCACCTGTCACAATGTGATTTTGATTACTTTTTTTTTCTGTTCTTTCACTGTTCTACACATAACAACTAAGGGTCATAATCTCACTAGATAAGACCTGAGAAAAAGTTTTTCTTGGCTCACTCACAGTCTTAAAAATTGAAAAATTCTATGTAAAAATTTTGGTTTTGGGATTTTCTTGGAAACTAATCAGAAGTCCTTGTCAATTCAGGGCCTAAATTTGTGCATTAAAAGAATAGGCCAGAGCTGAGGAACACATGGGCTTTTGTATGTGTGGGGAGAGCAGTTCATAATCAGAAAATTCTTCCTCTTCTAACCATCGCACCCTTAATTCCTGTTCCTGACACTCTTTACTCATTTATTTTATCTCTTTAGCTATTTTAGGCATTGGAGTTTGCCAAAGTATACTTTCTAATAAGTGAAGCTCATAATCATCCCTGAATAAGAGAAGATATAATAATATCTGAACATGCAATGTTAGAAATTGTGATAAATTCTAAAATAATGTAAACATTTCTGAATACAGAGGTCATAAAATCATTAACCTAAAAGTATTTATCATTTATTTCTGTACTCTTTGTGACAAAGCAATGATGAAACTGGAGTTGAATGAGTAGAAATAATTTACATAATGTGTAGCTACTCTAAGAGATATGTCTAAAATTGAACATATAAAACATTATATCAAGTGTTTTCTTTATAGCTTTAGATTAGCAAACACTTTCCAGTTTCTGGCTGCTGTTGGCCCACTGTGATGTCTACCCCAACTTAGAAATGAATCCTTTGATCTCTTTGGAATAATCTATTGAAGGCCTGGTGAGATAGAAAATAATATTTATTTATTCACAAATGTAACTAATTATTATTTGCTAAGATATATGACATTCTGTCATGTGGTAGAGATGGCAGGTAAGCACACAAATATTAATAGCTAATTGTGAGAAGAGTCACAATAAAGGCATGCTCTTGGTGTTTAATTTGGGACCAATGGAAAGTGGTGAAGTAAGACTTCTCTAACAAGAGCCACATTGAAGAAACTTCAAGAACTATGCAAATGAAAAAGAGAGAAAAGTTTTACAAAGTGTAAATGCAGGGAAGTGTGAGATTACAGGACACAGTAACTCGGTCAATGATTGAATAAGGTGTAGATATTCATCAAGAGAAGGAATATAGTGAAACAAGCGGGTTTGGAGTTAAGATGAGGGTATTAGATTTTGACATATTGTGCCTAGATGCTAGTAAGACATCTAAGAAGGGAAAACATGAAGAAGAACCAGAAATATCAATTAACACAAATGATAGAAGTATACTCATTTACTATCTATAGTAAATTATGTAGAAGTTGATTGGGTTTCATTAATAACAGAAGCAGATTATACCAGATTAAGAAGTGGATGGGAGGTGAGAAGGTGAGCTATCTTATCAAATTTAGCTGATATTTTCCTAGGTGGGTGGCTCCAAAGAGGAATAAAAAAAAAAAAGAATCAGCTAGAAAGTTGTGTGGGAATATTTCAAAATGTAGATATGTATAAAGATGGGAAATACTTGAGTGTGTGCTGAAGAAAAGAGAAGGTAGAGGCAAAGAATCAGGAAGAGACTCTAAACTCCAGGTAGATCTATTTTTCCACTGAGTTGGGAAGAAGATAAAGATAGATATGGTACAAGAATATTTTCAGGAAAAGGGGCCTAAAGTTGAGATAATTTTTATAATGTGGCATCTCTTTCATCTATGAGATAAGAAGGAAAGTATGCTCTGAGAATGAAGAAGAAATCATAGATTTTATTTACGTGTCCTCTGCTTTATTCCTTTGTTCAACAAGTATTTACTGAATGTTGCCATTAGCCAAGTCCTCTGCTAGAACCAGGGAAAATGATCATAAAGTATACAGTGAAGTCTCTCAAACCACTCCAGCCATAAGTCAATGCAGCAGCCACAAGAAGACTTTAGCAAACTTTAAGTTCTACACATCAACATCCAAACCACTATCAGCTGAAAAATCAAATTTACTTGACTGGTTAGTCATTGGGGAGGGAGACTTTTTGTATTTGGTTATTTTGGACCAAGCTCATGAAAATAAATTTGTTTATATCCTCTCATGTTACAGTTAGTTGTAAAAGATAGTATAAATAGGAGCTGAATTTTATATTTATTCTGACTAATAATGCATTTATTTCCTACTTGTAACTTTCTAATTATAGTAAGCAAAGAACTATTGAAAAAGTAAATTCAATTATTTAGAAAAATGTTTGTGTGTGTGTGTATGTGTGTGTGTGTGTGCGCACGCACGCTTAGAAAGACATTATCATGGTACCTTGTTCTGGTTGTACTTACTTAGATCTACATATCCAATATCCACATACATTTTAGAAAACAGATATCCCAATGTAAAGCCAATGACTGGACCAATCACTGCTATTGCATTCAACATACCTGAAAATATTACAAAGCAATTTTAGCAGATGCCAAGAATGCATGGTTCTTATTCACCATGTTTTCAGAAGAAATACGATACAATACATATACCCAAATATATGTTCTAAAAGGTAAAATAATAAGTTTAGTAACTCTACTATTTTAGAGTTAGATAGAGGGAAAGTGATAATACAATTTAATATTTGGTGTACATTACCTAAATACAAAGAAGAATGCCCTTCTGTAGCAAAATCATCAATGTAAGAAATTCCCAATGGTGCTATGGGAGCCTCCCCTATTCCACGAAGCATATTACCCATGAGCACAACTATCCACATGTATGACCCAGATTCCTTTAAACAACCTATGTAGACAAGAGAGGGTTTCATTTCAAACATGAATTTTAGCATTCCTATTGCAAATTTAACTACATGTAAACTCTTAATTATTCTACTAATGTTTTTTATTTTCAAGTATAACTAATTTATATTCACTTTGCAAACTTTGAAAATATAGTACATTGGTCCATTCAGATGCTGCTAATAAAGACATACCTGAGACTGGGTAATTTATAAAGAAAAATGGTTTAATGGACTCACAGTTCCTTATGGCTAGGAGGGCCTCCCAATAATGGCAGAAGGTGAAAAAAGAGCAGAGACGTGTCTTACATGACTGCAGGCAAGAGAGCTTTTGCAGGGGAACTCTCATTTATAAAATCATCAGATCCTGTGAGACTTATTCATTAGTATGAGAACAGTATGGGGGAACGACCCCATGATTCAATTATCTCCACCTGGCTCCACCTTTGACATGTGGGGATTTTTACAATCAAGGTGATATTTGAGTGGGGACACAGTCAAACCATATCATATAGAAAAGCACAAACAAGTAAAACTTACCTGTAATCACATTACACACAGAAGATCACCTCAAGGGTTTTTATATACTTCCAGATTTGCACAAAATATGTGCATTATATTCATTATGTCCATTATATATTTAAAAATCCAGCTCATATTATTAAATGCTATATGCAGTTAATGCTATAGTATAATAATTGTTCCATGTTGTTAAGATTTCTTTAATATCAAATTTTTAATGACTGGACAGTAGTGTGTTGAATAATTTTCAAAATGTATTTATCTCTTATTTTTTAATTTCAATTTTTTATTGTTTTATTCTGTAAGATATGGCTATAACTGTAAATAAGTCCTTTTGCAGATTCCTGGTTATTTCCTTAAGATTAATCAATAATAATAGAATTTCAGACTAAGTAAGTATATTTTTATTCTTAATATATATTGATAATGAAGCTCCAGAAAGATCTACAAATGTATACATTCCCAGCAGTATATAAAATGTGAAATCTTTTTTGCCTCTACCTCATTTTCGTATATTTTTAGTCTTTCTCTATTTAATAGTTTTAAAAAAATTTTTAGTGGTACAATTTGTAATTACAATTTGCAATTTGTGTTATGATAGGCCAAAAATCTGCAAATGATATAATCATTTGCCTTTTGCATTGAAAGCAAAGTTACATTATTTACATATTTGTACCATTGCCTACTGTTTTACTTTAAATGCATATGTTCTTTGTCAATTTCCTACTGAAAACATTCTCTTTTATGATATACTTCTAAATGCTTTTATATATAATAGAGTTATCCCTTGGTATATTAAAGAATTTGTTACAGGACTGCCTGTGTGTTCTCAAATTCATGCACACTTGAGTTCTGTAATTGGCCCTGTGCAACCCAAATTTAGAAAATGTCAGACATTCCTATAGACAGGTTTATTAGCCAGTTTGAATGGACAAAATTTGCATAGATGTGAAAACGCATAGTTTAAACCTGTGTTGTTAAAGCGTCAACTGTATACATTAACACTATGTCTGTATGTGAAAGTGAAATGTTTTTCCTATTCGTTCTTAAATTTTGCTAATAAATATCACAATAATTTTTAGAAGTGTAATTAAATCTATACATTTTAGACGACTTTTACTGTCAATATTAATTCTTACCTTTTCCAACTATTTCAGGTGATGTTCTATTGAGTGATAAAATTGGATTAATTAAACAGGTGGCTAAGGTCGATGTTAAATTTTTTGATGAATTGATATTAGTTTCTTTAGAATACCTGTAACTGTAGGAACATCACTGAATTAAACATTTTGCTTATCTATTGAGTATTTTCACCTTTCTCAGAAATACAAATAAAAATTTCCCATTATTTACACCATTATCTTCTCCAAATTACCAGAATCCTTTCTGTCAATTTCCCAGCATGTGCTGTAGGAGATGTGATGGGTAACAGTGAAATGGGAGTGTCCAGTAAGAAAGGTAACTCAGTCCACCCCAGGCAAGGTAAGTTATCATCTTGATATTATCCTAGGAGTGGTTATATTTTGATCAAGTTATGAAGTATCCTGGTTTCACCTTTTTAAAAATAATTATTAATTGCATATAACTATTCATCCTTTTAAGTTATCTTCAAATATGATCAAGCAGTCAGATTTTCTTTCATGGACACATACACACATGCTCTAAGGCCTGACTCTTCAAAATGTGGTAAACATAAAATCTAATCCATTTCAACTTGATGAGAGAAAACGTGATAGGAATAACAGAGATGTTACTGTCCATAAATACTTAGGTATCATGTGAGCTCTAAAGGCAGCCTACTATATACCAGACATTATGCTCAGCTTCAAAGAAATAGAAATAAAACATACAGATTTTGTACTTAGGAAATTTTACAATAATATAAATATACATGATAAAAGATATAATAAGTTTAATATACAAGGTCCTGAGTTGTAACAAAGACAAAGGATATGATCAGCTTTGCTTGGAGGTTGCAGGGATAGATCAGAGAAGACAGCTAAAATGAAACTTGAAGATGAATAGAACAGTGGACAAACAAAGGTATTCAAGGCTATAGAAATAACAGGTGCAAAGGTATCACATATTATGGCATAGATAGAGAAATGCTGCTCTAGACTGTGGTCATTAATTTTAGGGTGGAATGGAAGATGAATCTGTGATAGTTGCTTTAAAGTTTTATTTTCCATACAAATCATGAAGAATAAGAAATGAAGATTAAAAAGGGAATTAGGGGGCACTGACAATATGGTGCCAAAAGCAGAGGAAAAAATGGACATGATGATGAAGACACAAAGAAAGAAAATGAATCAACAGAGTACAGTATGATGAAAATAAGCCGGAGCAGTACCACGGAGAAGAAACTTCTTATATGGGCCAAATATGGGGGAGGGGATAGAATTAATATGATAAGTAAATGGTATGATTGCTGGATAGGCAAAGACATGAAGTATATATGTTAATACTAAACACTCATAAAAAACCTATTTATTTCATTTGAAACTCTACTTTTTGTTATTTCAAAGTCTAAAGCTATGATAAATAAAGTGATTATATAGACAAGCATACACTATTTCTATATATACTTAGTGGGTATTCTTCTCAAAAGGCAAATGCCTATTTAAAGGCATAAATAAAATTCTTCTTATAATTTACAAGTTACTGATAATTAGTGGCACAGAGGTTTTTGTTTTGTTTTGTTTTGTTTTGTTTTTAACACTTACTATCCCATGAAGAAATGTGGTAAAGCAGTCAAAACACCTCCAAGTCCCATAATGAAACAACCGATTCCAATTAACTTTGGTCTGTGTAGTTTGGATCCAAAGTAACTCACAAATACAATCACAAGCAAATTTCCTAGAAAGAGAACAAAATTATGTTGATACAAGTTAGTCCAATTTTGTTTCTAGAATTGAAAGCCCCAGAATGAATGCAGAGTTCAAAACATAGTGCCTTCTCTCAAAGATGATATAATTTAATTAGGAAGGAAAATTCATCTACGTTAAACTAATCATTGAAAAGTTGTTTTAAATACAAAAAGCACTTGAATTACTTGGCAATATTAGTAACATTTTACTGAAAAATTTGGAGTTGACTCGATTAGATTGGAATGAAGAAAAATGGAGATGAATCTTCCTGATCTGATGGTAAGGTGTTCCTTCATGTATTTCTTTATTTATTCTTAATATTATTTAAATTTCTAACATGTACCTGATGTGAAGCTCAGAGCCAGAAATAAGAAAGTTATATGAAAAATAAGAAACCATGGTACCTGTCTTCAAGAAGTTTCATAGTAATAGTAAAAATAGATAGAGGGACAGAGGTGCTATTAAATCGCAGAAAGAGGAAACTTAAGAGCTTGCAGAAAGGTTCCTGGAGGAGAAACCACTTGATATGTAATGTCATGTATAAATCACTTATATTAAAAAATATACATAGAGCGTATCAAGCGGAAAGAGTGATGACCACTTCTAATCCTTCTAGAGCCTCATGCATAAAGATGAACAAATAGCAGTTAAGGATTAATGAGCATTTCTGAAAAAAGTAGCATAAAAATAGTGTGGAAGGAAAGCATCAGGATGAATAAGTACATTTTTTACTTTATAAAAACTTAGGCGGGGTGAGGTGGCTCGGCCTAATTACGCCTGTAATCCCAGCACTTTGGAAGGCTGAGGCAGGTGGATCACAAGGTCAGGAGATCGAGACCAGCCTGGCCAACATGGTGAAATCCCGTCTCTACTAAAAAAAACTACAGAAATTAGCCAGGCATGGTGGCGCATGCCTGTAATCCCAGCTACTCGGGAGGCTGAGGCAGGAGAATTGCTTGAACCCAGGAGGCGGAGGTTGTAGTGAGCCAAGATCGTGCCATTGCACTCCTGGACAACAAGAGCGAAACTCTGTCTCAAAAATAAAAATAAAAAAAAAAATTAGTATCTTTAGAAATACAAGGGCACATTGCATCCATAAAATCAGAACTGGCAGCCTAAAAGTAACAAGGGAATAATAAAGTACTATTGTAAATGTAAAATACAGATAAATATACAAATTAGAACTTGATAGGATAAGATGTATGGTGGTATCAACAAAGATTAATGAAACATAAAGAAAAACAATAGAAATTTAGAAGAAAAAAATTTAAAGAAAAAAATTCTCAGAAAATTTAATATTCAACTTATAAATGGTCTAGAAGAAAATAAGAGAACAAGGAATGACAAAAATATGAACCAGAAAATTATTTCCCTGAGCTATTATTGGAGAAATCCAAAATATCTTTAATATTTCAAAGAAAAGACTTTGTGTGCTCAAACAATAGAGTTCTAACATAGGTTGCTCCGAAAAGATTTCTTTCTCTTTAAAAATAACATCTTCTCCCAAACTTTCTTCATCTTGTGAGAGGTGAGGTAAAGTATGACATGATGTAAGTTTGCAAACAGTGAATTTGTGTAGAATCAGAATTTCTGAACTTCCCCACTATCAACATTTTTGGCTACACCATTCTTTGTGCATTATAGAATATTTAGCAGTATCCCTGACCTCTACCCTTAGATATGAGTAGCATCTCTCTCGTTCCCCAACCCCTATCCAGTTATAACAACAAAAAATGTCTTTAGTTATTGCCAAATTGCCTGTGAAAGATATCCCAGTTCATAACCAGTGATGTAAAGCATATATATATTTTTTTAACTTTGCAAGTATGGTTATTAAAATAGAAAAAAAATGTTACCAATTTCAAAGCTTCCATCAATTAAACCAACAAGAGAAGAGGATATGTCAAATCTCCTTTCTATGTGAATGATGGCACTTTTCATAACAACAGCACCTAGTGTCCTAGCAATAAAGCTGAGTGACAGAGCTGCCAAGAACATCTAAGAAAAAGCAGAAGAAAAGGGGGAAAATGTTAATTAAAAAAACTATATAACGTCAATAGGCACATGAAATTGTAACAGCTTTTCTTCTTTATTTAAAATCATTATTTGTATCTTAAAAACCATACTCAGTTTTCCCTTTTACCAGGTAATACTACTCAGCCATTTTAATGTTATTATCACTACATGGATAAAGCATCATTTCTAATTTGGTTATAATATCAAAACATTAAAGCATTACAGTTAATTTTGTTATTTACACTTAAGGTTGTTATTTTTAAATCAGTCTTATTAACTGATTTATAGAAAGCCAGATAATGTTCTCAGATGACCACAGTGATGAGCTATTCTTTATTTTCACGTGAATAACATTGGCTAACTGGGAGGAGAGTGGCAGTATATTCTCAAAGGTAGCATTTCCAGGAAGCCAGCTGAAAAATAGAACTTTGCAGAGGCAAAAACAAACAAACAAACAAATTCTATGACCAACAAAAGTAACTGATATTCAGTGTAAGATGCAGTGGTTATAGATGTTTTATTTGATAATTTCATGCTAATAAAATGTATTAATTCATCATTTCTCTTACAGTGCACATTTACATCCAAAAACAAATTTATTTGGGCTCTCTACTATTCATATTACCCTGTTATATATTACATGTTTAGATCTCCTGCCTCAAATTTATATGTAGAAACTCTAATTTCCAATGTGTTGATATTTGGTGATGGGATCTTTTGGGGGTAATTAGGTCACGAGAATGGAGCCCTCTTGATAGGATTAGTGCCCTTATAAGATGAGAAATTAGGGATTTCCTCTATTTCTCCCTCTCTCTCTCTCTCTCCCCCCCCCCCCCCCCCCCCCCCCCCCCGCCTCCCCCGGCCTCCCTCACTCACTCCCTCTCTCCCAAGACAGGACACAACAAGGATATGGCCCTCATCAGAACTCAATCATGCCAGCACACTGATATAAAAATTATCAGCCTCCAGAAATGTGAGAAATAAATATCTGTTGTTTAAGTCACCAAGTCTGTGCTATTCTGTCAGCCTGAACTGACTGAATGACCCCTTCTAATTTCCTCCTATATTCCCAGTGGTTTCTACCACCACACCTAGCTTCAATTATTACTATAGCCTTCTGAGGCATTTTTCTGCCTCTGTGCACGTCTGCCTAACAGTCTTTTCTCAACAAAGTAGCTAAAGAAGTCCTTTATAAATCAGAAATAGACTATGCTGCCCCTCTGTCTTCCCTTGTGACTTATAGTAATATCAAGTTTTTCCAATGACCTACGAGACCATGAACAACTTATCCTCTTATTTACACCTCCCCACAAATATTCCTCTTTATATTTCTAATCTTGTATTTTGTTACTCTTGTCCTTGGTCATTCCTCTCCAGCTACATTAGACCTTCTTGCTGTATATTGAGCATTCCATTACATTATATTGCTCCAGGATTTTGTTCTTGCTTTTCACTTGACATAAAATGTTCTTCCCCTTAGTCGTATTTCTATCACTCATTCCTGCATACCCTTAAAAGTTTTGCTCAATGGAACCTTCACAGTGAGGCCTTCCTCAACCACACTCTTTAAAATTGAACTCCTTTCTGCTCACAATACATTTCTTTCTTTATGTGTCTATTTTATATTGCCACAGCAGAATATTAGCTTCATCAAGTCATAGACTTTTGTTTGTTTTGTTCATTGCTCTGTCCCCAGTGATTAGGACAGTGCCTGTCACATAAATGCTTAAGAAACAGTGAGTGAATATATATACATATTGAGTTATATATAGAGAGAAAGAGAGCTACAGGAGCAAAAAGAAAAGAAGAAAAATGAAGAGCCTAAAAGAAATTATGGAACAACATCCAGCAGGGCAACATATGCATTACGGGAATACCAGAAAACAAGTAAATGAGAAAGGCCTGATAACACAAATTATGGCCACCAAGTTTTTAAATCTGAGGAGATAAAGGAACTTAAACACTTTAGAAGCTCAAATAATTCCAAATAAGGTAAATCTAAAAAAACTCTATACAGTATAATCAAACTGTCAAAAGTCACACACACACAGAGAATCTTAAAACCAGCAGCAAAAAACCACTCATTTAGTACAAGGAAGTTCTTCATAGATTACCAACAGCTTTCTCAGAAGTAACCTTGTGGGCCAGAAGGGAATGGGATGATATATTCAAAGTCCTGGGGGTGGAAAAAAACCTGCCAACCAACAATACTATATTCAACAAAACTCATAAGAAAATTCAAGATTTTCTAAGACAACAAAAATTATGGGAGTTTGTCAATACTAGACCTATCCAGCAAGAAATTCTGAAGGGAATCCTACAAGTTGAAGCAAAAGAATGATAAGCAGCAACAGAGAACCACTATAAAATATTAAATTTTCTGATCAAGGTAACTATGTAGACAATATAGAAACTGGGGGTATTGTAATATATGTGAGTAAATGATACAGTACAGAATTTTTAAAATAGCATAAAAAGTAATTAGAATTATCTGTTAATCTATATACAAAAGATGTACTTAGTGTAATTAGTAACATAAAATGAGAACAGGCAGAGATATAAAAAAGTTTTTATACGCAATTGAAGTTAAGTTCTAATATTTATTTCATATCTATTTAAAATAGATTATTAAAACTTTAAGATTTTCATGTACTCATAATGATAATACTCATGACAATATAGAATAAAAACAAATGGAAATGAGCAGGAAATAAAACTATGTCATTGCAAAATTATTAAAAACACAAAGGAAGACATCAAAAGATAAAAAGAAAATTATAGAAGAGGAAGAAAATAATCAGCAAAATAGCAAGAATAAGTCTTTTTCTATCAGTAATTAAATGTAAATGGAGTGAACACACAATGACATAGAGTGGTTGAGTGGTTTTTATAAAAAGATGAAACTACAAGAGATTCAATTTTTATTGAAAAGCACATATAGTCTAGAAATAAAAGGAGGAAAAAGCTATTTCATGCAAATAGGAGCCTACAATAACAAAGGATGCTTATGCTTATATCAGACAAAATGGTTTTTAAGACAAAAGCTATACTGAAAGACAAAGAATATTATACAAAGTTAAAAGGGTCAATATGCCAGAAAGATATAAAGGAAATACAAGATATATCTTGATTGTTTTATATCTTGTATATCCTCTTGAACCCAGGTGTTTGAGGTTACAAGTTTTAGGCTACAGTGAGCAGTGAGCAATGATCATGCCACTGCACTCCAGCCTGGGTAACAGAATGAGACTATATCTCAAAAACAAAAACAACAAGGAAACAAATTTTTTAAAAGTTGAATTTTCACGCACTAACAATGAACAGTCCAAAATGTAATTAAGCTAACCACACTTACTACAGCATAGAAAATAAAATATTTAAGAATAAACTTAACCAAGGAAATGAAAGATTTATACACTGAAAACTATGAAATATTGATGAATGAAATGAAACACAAATAAAAATTTCATGCTTAGTCAGAAGACTTAATGTGATTTAAATATCCATACTATCCAAAGCCATCTACATATTCAGTGCAATCTCTATCAAAATTTCAATGACATTTTATATAGAAAGAGAAAAAGAAATGAAAATTCATGGAAAACCTAAAGGCATTCTGAATAGCTAAAAGAATCTTGAAGAAGCACACAGTTGGATGTTTCACATTTCCTGACCTAAAAATGTACAGCAAAGCAAGAGTAATTAAAATGGCATTTCACTGGAATAAAGATAGAAATGTAGATCAATGGAAAAGAATAGAGAGCATAGAAATAATCCCTGGCATATATGAACAAATGTTTTTCAACAAGGTGTCAGGATTACATAATAGGAATAGGATAGCCTCTTCAAATGGTGTTTGGAAAACTGGATACTCACATGCAAAGAAATGAAGTTGGGTCCTTATCCTATACTATATGCAAAAATTAACTCAAAATGAATTAAATAACTAAGTGTAAGACCTTAAGCTTCCAAAAAA
>NW_016107340.1:6993824-7010575 GCF_001604975.1 Cebus imitator | reverse complement strand
GAAACTCCGTCTCAAAAAAAAAGAAAGTTAGTTCAAATGATACATTTAATGTTGTGTGTGTGTGTTTACCAGCATAACAAAACAATGCATTATTTTACAGAGAATGAAAAGTAATGAGTGTGGTCTCCTGCTGAGAGAATTAACCTTTCTTACTGAATATGTTTAAAGTGCCAGAGTGGCTGCAGATACTAATAGAACTCTACAACATTTTCATTTGCTTTACAATTGCTTTTCACCACGCTGTTA
Organism: Cebus imitator; assembly: GCF_001604975.1. NCBI lineage: Eukaryota > Metazoa > Chordata > Mammalia > Primates > Cebidae > Cebus > Cebus imitator. Next base: position 7,010,329 of record NW_016107340.1, on the reverse strand, counting down.
TCCACTAATTTATAAAGTTCTGTATTGATATAGAACCTCTGATAAACATCCCCTCCTTCATTTCTCACTCACCCTCTACTAATTTAGGTTCTTTGATACTGAGCTATATCATTGTCACATTTTTATTAGATTTCACCAATTTATAATTAAAATATCTTATCCTTGTAGATAAACTGTCAAGATCTCTTATGATGTAATCTTTATCAAGATTATTATAAAAAACTATAAAAATGATCTCCACCATGTTTTTGTTTGTTGGTGGCATTCAAACATTTTTGGAAATAATTTTTGTTGTAAAGCATTTATAAAATAAAATTTGTCATATAGTTGGAATCACATAGTATGTAACATATTAGTATTGGCTTCTTTTACTATAAATATACTTTTAAAATTGTATGTCTTTTCATTGGTTATGTCTCCTTTCTTGTTAATCACTACAAATATTCTTATTCTATTGCATGAATGTACCATAGTCAGTTTACCCATTCACATATTGAAGGACACCTTGGTTGCTTCTAACTTATGGCAATTGTCAATAAAGCTACTATAAACACCTGTGTGCAGGCTGTTGTATAGACACGTTTTCCACTTGGTATTTATTTCAGTAAATACCAAAGACTACAAATGCTTGATTGTATGGTAAGCCTATCTTTAAATTTTTAAGAAACTATCAGAATATTTTCCAAAGTGGATATACTATTTTGCATTCTCACTGGCAATAATTAAGAGTTCTTGTGGCTCCACATTTTTGCCAGTGTTTGGTATTTTTGGGGTTTGGAATTTTAGTCGTTTTAACAAGTAGATACTGATATAGCACATTGTTTAATTTACAATTCCCCAATGACATGTGATGTGGAGCATTTTTCCACATGCTCATTTGTCATCTCTATATTTTCTTCAGTGAGGTGTCTGTTCAGATCTTATCTTTATTTTATCATTGGGTTGTTTTTCTAATTATTGAGTTTTAGGTGTTCTTTGCATAATTTTGAATATCAGTTCTTTATTTATCATTCCAATGTCTTCTGGTCTCCATGATTTCTGATGAGAAATCAGTTGTTGATCTTAATAAGGGGCTCTCTTGCCCATGGTATTTCTTACTCTTGTTGCTGTCAAGATTCTGAATTTATTTTTATTTTTTGGACTTTGATAGTTTGATTATAATGCACCTCGAAGTGGGTCTCTGAGTTTATCTGGATTTCCTTATGCTTCTGCAATGTTGAGATCACATATTTTATCAAATTTGGAATGTTCTCAGACATTTTTTTTTTTTTTAATATTCTTTCTTCCCTTTTCTCTCTGTTTTCCTTCTGGAACTACCATAATTTTTATGCTGGTTCACCTGATAGTGTCCTACAGTTCCTTAGGTTTTGTTATTTTTCCTCTTTTTTTTTTTTAATTTCTGCTTCTCAGTCTAATCATTTTAATTGTCTTTAAGTGTGCTGATTCTGTGTTCTAACTGCTCAAATTTGCTGTTGAACCTTTGTCTAAGTCAGTTCAGACTGGTATCACAAATTATGATGGACTGGATGGCTTAAACAACAAACATTTATTTCCCACAGTTCTGAAGGCTGAAAAGTCTGAGATAAGGGTGCCAGCATGGTCAGCTTCAAGCAAGGGCCCTCTTCTAGGTTGCAGACAGCTAACTTCTCTTTGTATTCTCATGTGGAGGAAAATAATCTAGTTAGCTCTCTGGCATTTTCTTGGAAGGCACTACTTGCAATATGAGGACAAATTGCTCATGATCTCTTTAGCTCCCAAAGGCCTCCAAATGCTATCACATTGGATTTTGAAATTCAACATACAATTCTGGGGAGAGGGGAACAAACATTTAGTCCATAACACCTTATTGTAAATTTTTATTTCATTTAGTGTTTTTTTTAATCTCCTTTGACCTTTCACTTGCCTTGTGCTAAGCCTGGGAATTAGCATTAGATAAAAGCATACAATCTTCTCAGATGTTTTATGAGCATATGTCTTGCCTTGGACATATGTGTGGCTCCCTAAATACCTCTGTGTACATGCAGTGGTAGCTACATAATAACCTTGATAAATGTCTATTTTCATTATCAGTGTGAGCTATTATCTCCAGCTATATGTTCTAAATTTGTTCAAATAAAAACCAAACGGAAATATAAATATGCACAATTATCAAATAAAAACTGCATTGGAAGAACAGACAATTGACATTGAGATAAGAAATAAACTCTGTACTTACGCGCAATCATGAATTTACTATGGCAATAGTTCTGGACTTACAGTCAGAAGACTGTTCCAAGCTTTCACTTTGTCAAGTGAACATCTTTGATTAGCTTTGGAACTCAGCTGATTCACTCAAGAACCATTCATTGTTTCTTGTAATGAATAAGTAACTGTAATATAGCAGTTAGTCTGCTAAGCTATGTAGTTGAGACAGGTATAGAGGAACAGGAATAAGGGCAGTAAAAACAAATAAAACATAATCAATGGACTAAAAATTATAATCTTCAGTAGTAATAAACCAATAATGACAGTATAATATGTACGGAGTTCTATAATTGCCATAAGTTTAAAATGTTATGAGCAGACAGGAAAAAGGGACTATTCTGATGTTATAGGTTAAAGTTCTTACAGATGTGTTGACGTTGGGGCTAAGTCTCCAGTTGATAATAAAAGCTTAGATATTTAAGACACAAAATATTTAAAACAAAATAGGAAGTACGTGAAAAGCCCCTAAGAAGTGAAAGAACATGGATTATTTGAGAAACATAAATAATATTTGTCTAGGTGAAGTGTAAGAATGGAAATATGCTCAACATTGAAAGGTTAATGTGCATTTTAGAATGTTAGATAACAAAATTAAATTTTAGATGGTTAATTCTGGCAACCATGAGGAAGATGAACTTACAATAAAGAGATCTGTTAGAAAACTGACTTCAAAAAAAATGAGTAGCAATGAAAAGTTGATCACAAGCTTACAGACATACAAGGAGAAGTTTGAGAGGAGAACCAAGAGGATGTGGGGAAAATATTTTGAAAATGTAAATTCTGATTTTGTGTTCTAGGTATCTAGTTTGGATAACTGTATGTTTATTTTCCAGGTTTCTAGTTCGACTGTTATTTGGTTTGAAAAATATGGGGAAAAAGAAGATAGCATTAAAGACAATAAAATAATCTTTTCACAAGTAGAATTTGACATGCCTAAAAATAAACAAGCACCCAGTAGACACAACTAAGGCAGTTCTGTTGCATAAGATTTGCCTGGATGCAGTTTTGAAATTTACTAAGGAATGATTGTACAATTAATCCATATTAGTTTATTTTATTAGAAAAAAACTGATCTGCCCCCCACTGAATGCAATGCTCTCTTTTCCATAACTCTCTCTCACGTATTTTCCAGTAAAAACTTAAAGAGTTTGCTTGCATTACTCAAATCCTATTTTTACACAATTCCTCCGAAGTATCCTTAGATCATCTTTGCTTTGATAACCATCTGTCACAAAATGAACGTTTGTGTACCCCTCAAAGGTGCATGTCAAATCCTAATCTCAATATGATGGCATTAGGAGGTGAAGCTTTTGGTAGCTGATTAGGTAATGACTGTGGAGCCCTCATGAATGAGATTTGTGCCCTTTTAAGAAGGGGTCTTTCTTTCATTCTCTTTCTTTTTTAGTCATGTCAGGAAAGCAAGAAGAGAACTGTCACCAGAAGCTAACCATGTTGGCACCCTGATCTTGGTTTTCCAGCCTGCTGAACCATGAGAAGTAAATGTTTGCTGTTTAAGCTACCCAGTCTGTGGTATTTTTGTCATAGCAGTCTGAATTGACTAAGACACTAAAAACGGAGTTTGGAATTTCAAGCCAACAAAGTTAATTACCATGTAAAACATATGCACAAACAAATAACACACTTTGAAATAATACAACAGTGTTCAAAGTATCCACTTATGAAGATCCAAGAAAATGTGACATATTATCATGAGAAATGGCAATCAACCAATATTAATTCATAGATGGCATACATGTTGTAGTCACTTGATGAAGTATTTTAAAACAACTCTTCTAAATAGTCATAAGCATGAGCCTAATTTCTGGGCTCTCTATTCTGTTCCATTGGTCTATGTGCCTGTTTTTGTACTAGTACCATGCTGTTTTGGTTACTAGAGTCCTGTAGTATAGTTTGAAATTGGATAGCATGATGTCTCCAACTCTGTTCTTTTTGCTTAGGATTGTCTTTGCTATTTGGGCTATTTTGTTTCTGTATGAATCTCAAAATAGTTTGTTTTTTTGTTTTTTGGTTTTTGTTTTGGTTCTGTGAAGAATATTGTTGATAGTTTAATAGGAAGAGCATTGAACCTGTAAATTGCTTTGGGCAGTATGACCAGATATTAATTCTTCCTATCCATGAGTATGAGGTATTTTTCTCTTTGTGTCATCTCTAATTTCTGGTTTCATAATTCTCATTGTAGAGATTATTCACCTCCCTAGTAAGCTATACTTCTAAGTATTTGGTTTTTTTGTGTGTGGCAATTGTGAATGGGATTGGCTTCCAGATTTGGCTGTTGGAATATAGGAATGCTAGTGATTTTTGTACATTGATTTTGTATATTTTAACTTTGCTGAAGTTGTTTATCATCTGAAGGTACTTTTGGGGTTTTCTAGATATACAATCACATCATCTGCAAACAGGGATAGTTTGACTTACTTTTTGACCGTAGATCATTATTTTCATAATGGAGAACAACATTATCTTGGTAAACTCACAGCAAACAATGCTAAATAGGAATTAACTCAATTTACTTTTATCTATGTTAAACTATGTAAATGTTTCACTTTAAATAAACTATCATATTTTTTTCTCTTCAGTTTCCCCATTTCACAAATACTTATGTAAGAAAAATTTGAATAAATTGTATTTATTTTTTATCATTTGTCATTTTTTATTGCTGCAAAGTCATAGGTATTTTCAATGACTTTTTATTCAGGTGTAGACTATGAGTTTATCTAATTTAAATGAGATCTATATTAAAATAATTTTTCTACCTTTCAAGATTTTCTAAAATACAATTTTAAAATTTCAAAATTATTATTTTATCCTATTTAAACTCCAATAAACTAATTTGGTCAGCTCTTTTTCTTACATCTCTTGGTGAGATTTGTTTTTGATAATGAAAATATGCGAAATAGTTTCAAAAACAGTTTTGTCTATTGATTACTTTGACTACAGAACCTCAATGTATTTGGAGAAAATGCAATAAAACTTTATATAATTAATTTATGGATATATTTAATATCAAAGAGGGTCTTTTGTAATTCAAATCAGCATAACTTTTATAGCTTATTCATATATATGTAAATGTTGGCAAATACTGCTTCAATTCAATTAGTAGAATATCAAATATTAGACAGAATTATGGATTATATGTATATTGTTGTAAAATATAAAAATACTTTGCTCTATTGATTATGTTTTTACTTTGAAAAAGGAGAACATTATTTTCTCATATTAAGGTATGATTAACAAATATAATTCTACGTATTTAAGGTGTACATTCTATTAGATTTTTGTATTAGTATATTGTTTTTTACTACAACACCCAAGATTGAGTAAAATTTGTATTTATATGAGCAACACAAAAAATTATTGTAAATGTTGAATTTTTGTGTTAACTATGTCACAGTATTTACAATAATGTGAGGTTTTTTTGTTGTTTTTTTTGAGACAGTCTCACTCTCGCCCAGGCTGTAGCGAAATGGAGTGATTTCAGCTCACTGTAACATCTGCCTCCAGGGTTCAGGCAATTCTCCTGCCTCAGCCTCCTAAGTAGCTGGGACTACAGGCAGGTGCCACCACACCTGGCTAATTTTTGTAATTTTAGTAGAGATGGGGTTTCACTATGTTGGTCAGGCTGGTCTTGAACTCCTGACCTTGTGATTCACCCGCCTTGGCCTCCCAAAGTGCTGGGATTACAAGTGTGAACCACTGTGCCTGGCCTAATGTAAGAAATTTTACCTTTGAAAAATACATTCCAAAAAGCTGTGTTTTTATTCTATCAATTCAGTTTCAAAAATTTATTATTTTTTAAATTTTAAACATCTAATAACATGGATATACAACTGTCATCGCTTAATCATTTGCAAAGTTATTTTGCTGCTAATGACATCAACATATTAATAGCTATTACTTCACTTAGTATACTTGGGAATAAGAAGTTGAATAAAACTGGAAAATAGGATGGGTATGCGCTTGTTAAACGTTTATTGAAATTTAAATGATCTTTGATTGTTTTCACATATTATCTTAGAGTATTTAGCTTTTTAAATTTTTTTACTCTTTACATAAATTTGATGACAAAGGGCATTCCTTAGCTTGTTTTGTTGAAATTCAAAGCTATTTCAGTTGAATAACACAAATATTTTCACCTTTCTTTCTTATCTTCCAATTCATCTTGAAAATAACCATTACATTTTCCTTGCTCTTCAGGAACAAATTCTACAGTTTTAATTAATCTTAAGTTCTGAACATTTGTAATTATTTCTTCTCATCTGAATTGTATAATTCCTTAGAAGATTTTCTGTTTTGAATGTTGTGTATATTATTATTTGCTCTCAGTTTCCATAGTTTTAATTTTGAATTTAATGTATTAAATTTTAAATTTAATACAAGATTGGAGTACACTTTACTGATGAATTTCAGAAAGAATAGGCTCTCTTTATTTCATTATATTTCATGTAGGTTTCTATACCTAATATTTTCCTTCTTTTTTCTTCTACTTTACACCCACTTTACTATTTTTTTGCCTAAATCAAGGAACCTATCTGTGGACTTAGATCATATGTGATACAATAAAGGAGAATGTATTTTGAAGTCAGATCTGGACCAAGTTTTTGTTTTTTGTTTACTCTGTTGTGTTGTGTTTTTTGCTTGATAATCTTACAAAGATGAAAAAATTGCACAATTCACAGAAACATAGTTTCCTCGTCAATAGTAGAATAATATAAAATATTTAATTTACTTATTTCAAAAAGGCATTATAAGATTCAAAAGAAATTATGTTCATGAGTTGATGAACACGTTTGTGAATATCAATGCATTGTACATGTATCCTATTCAGAAGACTATTGATTTATCCTTTTTTCTCTCTTTGTATTAATATAAATTTTCTTTCTGAAACCTAAATACATTCACATTTCATTTACACAAATTATTTTAGCAGTAGGAGAAGAGCAGGAAGAGAGTTGAGCACCAAGGTGCTTATTATGCCTCTGTAAAATACATTGCAAATGAGATTAAAATATGAACTACAAAGTAAAAAATTATAAAACACTTTTCTCATGCATAAGTTGGATAACGTTCTCCAGCTGAAGGTATAAATTTGTATTAAGCACCAGTATTATTTTTTTTAAATGTTCTTGTTTATAAACCTACATTGTTTTGCTTTAATTTTGCTTTATATGTAATTTTAATAGATTAAGACAGCACTTTTTAAAATTTCTGATGTTTTTCTATTATTAACTGTTAGACAATTCTATCTTTAACAATAGTCACTTTAGCCAAATAAACTTTTTATGATTAATTCCTCTTACTTTTTTNTTTGAGATGGAGTTTCGCTCTTGTTACCCAGGCTGGAGTGCAATGGCGCGATCTCGGCACACTGCAACCTCTGCCTCCTGGGTTCAAGCAATTCTCCTGCCTCGGCCTCCTGAGTAGCTGGGACTACAGGCGCATGCCATCATGCCCAGCTAATTTTTGTGTTTTTAGTAGAGACGGGGTTTCACCGTGTTGACAGGATTGTCTTGATCTCTTGACCTCGTGATCCACCCCCTCAGCCTCCCAAAGTGCTGGGATTATAGGCGTGAGCCACTGCTCCCAGCCCCTCTTACATTTTTACAGTGTCATCTGTATGTTTGTGCATTTCTGTGCTGATTTAATTTTAGGCAAATTTTATAAAATCTCTGTTATAATCCCATTTTTTTGTGATAGCCTAGCAGTTGCCTGTCATTAGATTTAGTTGCTTACAAATTTTAAAGTTCTTTTACTTAAAAGATGAACATTTGTCATAAATTGCTTAATATTGCTATTTTAATATAATATTTTTAAATATGCTACAGTTTCAAAATCATAGACTTTGACATAATTTTTTAATCATTTACCTAATGTTGTACTTTAAAAGGGGAGGGGGTAGCTCCTCGCATTCCAAAGCCTATGTTTTGAAATCATACACCTGTCTTCAAATTTACCTTTGTCTCTTGGTCACAATACTTCTGGTATTGATTTTGGTTTCCCTCTTCAATTATACTATATACTTTCCCTATTAAAATTCATGGCTGTTTTATTATTTTTTTGTTGACTTCAATACAGTTGCATGATTCAGATCATCTCTAGTAATCACTGCTTTCTACCTCGATGCAGGGATTGAGTATGACTGTCAGACATTGGTTACATGTGTCCTCCAGAGTAAAATGAGAGTAGCTCTGAAGTCCTGCTCAACAGAGCAGCTGAGCAAAGGAGGTGAGGTTGACTAGCCTTGAACTTTCGCTTCTACAGGTAATCCTCTCAATATTTCTGCAGTACTAGTTAACAATCTCCTCAAAGCAATTTCTCATTCAGGGCTCTGAGGGAGCCATGGCTAAAGAAATGTTTGTCAAAGAGCAGAGTGACATATGGTTTATTGGTGACTGGTCTTCACCTTCAGGCTCATCTCTCTCCCCTTTTTCTGAGTTCTTGGGGTTCACAGTGACAAAGTTCTATCCTTTAGCTCTTCCCCTGATCCACTGTCATAAAAAATAAACCATCGTAATGAGGTAAATGTGAACTCAAGGCAAATAGCAATGTCTTTGAGGAAACACTTCGAAAGAGAAAGAAAAAGACAAACTGGTTTGAAGACACATGAAAACAAATTGTTTTAGAAAATACTTACCAAGCATTTAAAGTAAGCATTACAAATATACAAAATATATAAGAAAAAATTAGCAAAATGAAATAAAGACAAAATAAGATAACAAAAAACAAGTAGAAAATATGGAGTACAAGATGTATAATAGTTTAAAATAACATATGGGCTTAAAACAAGAAAGAATTGAAAAACAAAATTGGTTATTTAAAATATTGACAACATACATAGGTAAAAGGTTAAGAGATACAAAGTTTTTAACTTAAATGCCTTAAAATCAGAAAAAAATAAGTTGAATTACTGCCTTAAAATCATAAAAAAAAAAGTAAGCTGAAGAGGAGAAGTATTTAAAGAAATAATAAATGCAAATTTTCCAATACTTTACTAAGTTAAAAACAACAACAAAAAACCTCTGGTTGAGGGGGCCCATTGAATGCCCAACACAAGAGATAAGAACACAGACATATTTGGAAGAAGTATATTAAAATTTATGAATATCAAAGACAAGAAAAAAATTTGAGGCCCTTCAGGAAAGAAAATATATCACTTTCTAACAGCAAAAGTGGGTATACAAAAGACAAAGAAACATACGTTTTTGAAGTATTGAAGTAAAAGAGGATTGAACCCATAATTTTATATTTAGCTAAACAGCCACTCTACTATAAAGATATATATGGTCAAGTATATAAGGCCTTAAAAATACTACAGGCAAACACTCACACAAGTAACAATTTTGGAAGAATTGCTTAAATAAAAGAAGAATCCAATTCTGAAGATGTTGCATAATATTTGTAAAGCAAGGTGAATAAAATACTTCATAAATTTTCCCAATGTCTTTAACAAACAAAAACAAAAACAGGAAAGGAGGTAAAATGGTCATAGTATCTAAAATTTAAAATTTTAGATTGAAAATCCAGATAGCATCAGATTGTGTAGAGGGTAAGGAGGCTTATCAAAGAGTCTGTGAACATGTGTCTAAGTCTATTTGGGGCGTTATAATAAAATATAGTAAAATATAGCATGTAAGAAAACTGTACACTTTATAAACAATATAAATTATTATTATTATTTTTTGCAGTTCTGGAGCCTGGGAAATCTGAGATCAAGACACCAGCAGATTCGGTATTTGGTGATAACCATCTTCTCAGTGTAACCTCGTATGTTAGATAGAGCAAGGAAGCTCAACTGAGTCTCTTTCATAAGTATACTAGTTTTGTTCATGAAAACTCTACCTTCATGAACTAATTATTTCCAAAGTCCCCACCTTCTGTAGAATCACCTTGGTGATTATAACTCAACATATAAATTTGGAGGGAAACAAACATTCAGACCATAGAATCATGCTAGAGTGTTTTCCTTGTTATGAGAGAGATAGGCATATAAATTCAAAAAGTGTAAGAAAGAGTTTTAAGGGAACATAAAAAAAAGGATAATTGGCATAATGATCTAAGATAGTAAAAACAAGTCTAATTATATCAATAGATACAATAAACATAAGTGGACAAAATTGCTAGTTTAAAAATAGGTAATTTTTAGTTTGGATATCTCATCAAAATTTACCTCTGTGCTTTTTATGAGATACTCCTAAATCATGAAGAAATTCTGATGATAGTAAAATGATAAGAAAACATAACCACTAAAAGTAAAACTTATAGCTGTATAAATAATAGCCCAAATAGACATAAAAACATAGTTAGGGATAGAGAAGTCCTCTACATATTGAAATATATCATCCTAAAAGATAAAATGGTTATATAATAATGCACTTAGTTGGTGCAAAATATGTAAGCAAAAATCAATAGAACTGCTGTTTAAGAGAAAATTTCAACATCTTTCAATCATAAGTGAAGCAGTTAAAATATTAGCAAGGACATAGATCTGAATAACACAATTAATAAGACTGACCTCTCAACCTCTCAGACACATGTAAAATTATACATCCAACAATTCAAAGAATATGCATTTTTATTAAGTACATCAAGGAGACTTACAAACATTGATATACTAGGACCACAGAGAAGTCTCAACAAATCTCAAAAATTAGTTGTGATAGCTTCCACAATGTAATTATGACAGATATTAATGGCAAAAATTTATTTAGAAAAATTCCTAAATATTTGAGGAAAATGTTATTTTTAAATGACTTGTGTATTAATCAAGAAATCACAGTGAAATCTTAAGTAAAATGTAGAACTGATATGGAATACAATAAAAAATATACTTCTGGTTTCTAGCTCTGGAAACCTTCAAGGAGCTTGGAGGTTGCCATTTTATAGTAACAACAAGGAAAACACTGAACAAATTTAAAATGTAACAACTCTTCCTGGATCAGTAAAAGAGGTGAGACAAACCACTGCCCTCAAGATTGAAGAGACAAATAGGTGATTACAAGGACTCACAGCTAACAGCAGTAGAGACTCAGGAGCAGAAACCACACAGGAACCAGTGCCAAGGTAGAAATACCTCCACTATATTTGATAAACTGCTAGAGTCTCAGTCAATGTGATTGAGTCTGAGCACTAAAAACTCCAAGGGAACCCAGTCAGTGACCTCCACATTTTGTGAGTTATTTCCTCCAGGAGCTTGACCAGGTTCTTCTAATAAATGTTGAAGAAAATTTATCCTTTTCTTTCTGCAGCATGAGGGGACAAGACTCATTTTGAAATAGACCAGAGTACTCTGCTTTTTTTTTTTTGGACGGAGTTTCGCTCGTTACCCAGGCTGGAGTGCAACGGTGCGATCTCGGCTCACCGCAACCTCCGCGTCCTGGGTTCAGGCAATTCTCCTGCCTCAGCTTCCTGAGTAACTGGGATTACAGGCACGCACCACCATGCTCAGCTAATGTTTTGTATTTTTTTAGTAGAGATGGGGTTTCACCATGTTGACCAGGATGGTCTCGATCTCTTGACCTCGTGATCCACCCGCCTCGGCCTCCCAAAGTGCTGGGATTACAGGCTTGAGCCACCGCGCCCGGCTAGTACTCTGTTTTTAATAGGACTTGTAGTGCTTGCCCTCAGGCAGAACTAGTTTCTCAGGGCCTCATAAGATGGTGTGTTATTAGAGCCTAACTTACCCAAGGGAAAGGAAATACTCAACTCCAGCCAATTCTAGTCTTTATGTGACAAAAGGAAAATACCCAAATCCATCTCACTGTACTGAACCTATTCTAAGAAGGAAAAAAAATGCTAAAAAAAAACTTGTGAAGGTTACATTTCACAGGAAAAAACAGCCTCTCCTTTCCCGTACCTTAACAACAATTATTAAAGGCTAATGTATAGCAGGTTTTACAAAACTCAATACATTATGTCTGGATATCCAGAATATATTACATGTCACCAAAAAGAAAAAAAAAATACAATTTTGAAGAGACAGAGCAAGAATCAGAACCAAACTCAGATAGAAAGGACATTGGACTTATTGGATTGAGGATTTATGACAACTGTGATTAATATGCTAAGCATTCTAGTGGTAAAATGAAGCATGCAAGAACAGAGCAATGTAAATAGACAGATACAAATTCCATTTAAAAACCCAATATTATATGTCAAAACACTGTAGCAGAAATAAAGTATGCCTTTGGTAAACATGTAAGTATGCTGCACATGACTAAAAAAAGGATATCTGAGGTTCAGGATGTATGAATTAAAATCTGCAAAACTAAAATGCAAATAAAAATAACAAAAAATTAGAACAAATTATCTAAAAACTGTGGACCAAATTTAAAAAGTGTAACATACATATAATGGAATCACTAGAAGGAGAAAATAGAAAGAGACAGGAAAAATATTTGAAACAATAAGAACTGAGAATTTCCCCAAATTAATATCAGACAACAAACCACAGATCCAGGAAGTCCATAGAGCAATAAGTTGTATAAATACCCAAAAAGTTACACCTAGTCATGTCATTTTAAAACTACAGAAAATCATACACGAAGAAAAAAATATCCCAAAAGAATACAGAGGAAGAAATACCTTACCCTTACCCTGTATATTTATCCATTTAACACGAAGGAGAAATAAAACTTCCATTGAGAATTGAAAATGAAAGAAATGTGTTGCTTTGGGCCAACATAGTGCAACCCATCTCCACTAAAAATACAAAAATTAGCTGGGCATAGTGGTACGTGCCTGTAGTCCCAGCTACTCGGGAGGCTGAAGCAGGAGAATCACTTGAATCCGGGAGGCAGAGTTGCAGTGAGCCAAGACTACACCACTGCACCCTAGCCTGGTGACAGAGTGAGACTCCGTCTCAAAAAAAGAGAATCCAGGAGGGATCCAAGATGGCCAATTAGGAGCAGCTCAGGATTGCAGCTCCCATCGAAAGCGTGGAGGCCGCTGCAGGTGATCCCCAGGCAAGTAGGGCCCGGAGTGGACCTCAGCAGTCATACAGCAGAGGGGCAAGACTCTTAAAAGGAAAACTAAGAAACAGAAAGAAGTAACTTCATCATCAACAAACTGGACGTCCACTCAGAGACCCAATCTGAAAGTCAACAACTACAAAGATGACAGGTGGATAAATCCACAAAGATAGGAAAAAACCAGCGCAAAAATGATGAAAACACCTGAAACCAGAACACCTCTCCTCCTAGAAGGGATCACAACTCCTCACCAGCAAGGGAACAAGGCTGGATGGAGAATGAGTGTGATGAATTGACAAAATCAGGCTTCAGAAGGTGGGTAGTAAGAAACTTCTGTGCCCTAAAAGAACATGTTCTAACCCAATACAAAGAAATTGAGAACCTTGAAAAAAGACTTGATGAAATACTAATGAGAATAGACAACTTAGAGAGGAATATAAGTGAACTGATGGTGCTGGAAAACACAACATGAGAACTTCGCGAAGCATACACAAGTTTGAATAGCCTAACTGACCAAGCAGAAGAAAGGATATTAGAGGTCAAAGATCAACTCAATGAAATAAAACAAGGCAAGATTCGAGAAAAAAGGGTAAAAAGGAATGAACAAGGTCTCCAAGAAATATGGGACTGTGTGAAAAGACCTAATCTACATTTAATAGGTGAACCTGAATGTGATGGAAAGAATGAATCCAAGCTGGAAAATACTCTTCAGGATATTATCCAGGAAAACTTCCCCAACCTAGCAAGGCAGGACAACATTCAAGTCCAGGAAATACAGAGAACACCACAAAGATACTCCTCAAGAAGAGCAACACCAAGGCACATAATTTTCAGATTCACCAGGGTTGAAATGAAGGAGAAAATACTAAGGGCAGCCAGAGAGAGAAGTCGGGTTACCCACAAAGGGAAGCCCATCAGACTCACAGCAGATCTCTCAGCAGAAACCCTACGAGCCAGAAGAGGGTGGGGGCCAATATTCAATACCCTTAAAGAAAAGAACTTTCAACCCAGAATTTCATATCCAGCCAAACTAAGCTTCATAAGTGAAGGAGAAATAAAATCCTTTGCAAACAAGCAAGTACTCAGAGATTTCATTACCACCAGGTCTGCTTTACAAGAGCTCCTGAAAGAGGCACTAAACATAGAAAGGAACAACCAGTACCAGCCATTCCAAAAACATACCAAATGGTAAAGAGCATCAACACAATGAAGAAACTGCATCAACCAATGGGCAAAACAGCCAGCTAGCATCAAAATGGCAGGATCAAATTAACACATAACAATATTAACCCTAAACGAAAATGGGCTAAATGCCCCAATCAAAAGACACAGACTGGCAAATTGGATAAAAGGCCAAAACCCATCAGTGTGCTGTATCCAGGAAACCCATCTCACATGCAAGGATACACAAAGGCTCAAAATAAAGGGATGGAGGAAGATTTACCAAGCAAATGGAGAGCAAAAAAAAAGCAGGAGTTGCAATTCTTGTCTCTGATAAAATAGGCTTTAAACCAACAAAGTTCAAAAGAGACAAAGAAAGACATTACATAATGGTAAAAGGATCAATGCAACAAGAAAAGCTAACGATCTTAAATATATATACACACACAATACAGGAGCACCCAGATACATAAGGCAAGTTCTTAATGACTTACAAAGAGATTTAGACTCCCACACAATAATAGTGGGAGACTTTAACACCCCATTGTCAATATTTCTGTCAATAGACAGAAGACTAACAAGGATATCCAGGACTTGAACTCAGACCTGGACCAAGCAAACCTAATAGACATTTACAGAACTCTCCACCCCAAATCCACAGAATATACATTCTTCTCAGTATCATATCACATCTACTCTAAAATTGACCACATAATTGGAAGTAAATCATTCCTCGGCAAATGCAAAAGAACAGAAATCATAACAAACAGTCTCTCAGACCACAGTGCAATCAAGTCAGAACTCAGAATTCAGAAACTAACTCAGAACACACAGCTTCATGGAAACTGAACAACTGGCTGTTGAATGTTGACTGGACAAACAATGAAATGAAAGCAGAAATAAAGATGTTCTTCAAAACCAATGAGAATGAAGACACAACATACCAGAATCTCTGGGACACATTTAAAGCAGTCTCTAGAGAAAAATATATAGCAACAAATGCCCGCATGAGAAGCAACGAGAGATCTAAAATCGACACCCTATCGTCAAAATTGAAAGAACTAGAGGAGCAAGATAAAAAAAACTCAAAACCTAGCAGAAGACAAGAAAAACTAAGATCAGAGCAGAACTGAAGGAGATAGAGACACAAAAAAACCCTTCAAAAAATCAATAAATCCAGGAGCTGGTTTTTTAAAAAGATGAACAAAATAGACCACTCACCAGATTAATGAAAAAGAAAAGAGAGAATAATCAAATAGATGCAATAAAAAATGATAAAGGGGATATCACCACAGATGCCACAGAAATACAAACCATCATCAGAGATTATTACAAACAACTCTATGCACACAACCTAGTAAACCTGGAAGAAATGGATAAATTTCTGGACACTTGCCTCCTCCCAAACCTAAACCAGGAAGAAGTCAAAACCCTGAGTAGACCAATAATAAGGTCTGAAGTTGAGGCAGCAATTAAGAGCCTACCACTCAAAAAAAGCCCAGGTCCAGATGGGTTCACAGCTGAATTCTACCAGACATACAAAGAGGAGCTGGTACCATTCCTTCTGAAACTATTCCAAACAATCCAAAAAGAGAGAATCCTTCCCAAATCATTTTATGAGACCAACATCATCCTGATACCAAAACCTGGCAGAGACTCAACAAGAAAAGAAAACTTCAGGCCAATATCCATGATGAATATAGATGCGAAAATCTTCAATAAAATACTGGCAAACCAATTGCAACGGCACATCGAAAAGCTTATCCACCATGATCAAGTAGGCTTCATCCTGGGGATGCAAGGCTGGTTCAACATACGCAAGTCTATAAATATAATTTACCACATAAACAGAACCAAAGACAAAAACCACATGATTATCTCAACTGATGCAGAGAGGGCCTTTGACAAAATTCGACAGCGCTTTATGCTAAAAACCCTCAATAAACTAGGTATTGGCGGAATGTATCTCAAAATAATAAAAGCTATTTATGACAAACCAACAGCCAACATCATACTGAATGGGCAAAAACTGGAAGCATTCCCTTTGAAATCTGGCACTAGACAAGGATGTTCTCTCTCACCACTCCTATTCAATATAGTACTGGAAGTTCTAGG
>NW_016107340.1:6959277-6993764 GCF_001604975.1 Cebus imitator | reverse complement strand
GGCTCACAGGGAGCCAAATCAAGAAGGAACTGTCATTCACAATTGCTACAAAGAAAATAAAATACCTAGGAACACAACTAACAAAGAATGTAAAGAACCTCTTCAGGGAGAACTACAAACCACTGCTCAAGAAAATAAGAGAGGACACAAACAGATGGAGAAACATTCCATGTTCATGGTTAGGAAGAATCAATATCGTGAAAATGGCCATACTGCCCAAAGTAATCTATAGATTCAACGATATCCCCAATGACCTTCTTCACAGAACTGGAAAAAAAAGTGCCTTAAACTTCATATGGAACCAAAAGAGAGCCCACATAGCCAGGCCAATTGTAAGCAAAAAGAGCAAAGCAGGAGGCATCACACTACTGGACTTCAAACTATACTACAAGGCTACAGTAATAAAAACAGCATGGTACTGGTACCAAAACAGAGATATAGACCAATGGAACAGAACAGAGGCCTTGAAAGCAACACAACACATCTGCAACCATCCGATATTTGACAAACCTCACAAAAACAAGCAATGGGGAAAGGAGTCCCTGTTTAATAAATGGTGTTGGGAAAACTGGCTAGCCATGTGCAGAAAGCAGAAACTGGACCCCTTCCTGACACCTTACATTAAAATTAACTCCAGATGGATTAAAGACTTAAACATAAGACCTAACACCATAAAAACACTAAAAGAAAATTTAGGCAAACCATTCAGGACATAGGCATAGGCAAGGACTTCATGACCAAAACACCAAAAGCATTGGCAACAAAAGCCAAAACAGAAAAATGTACTATTTTTCTAATCAAAATCCACAGCTTCTGCACAGCAAAAGAAACAGTCATTAGAGTGAATCGGCAACCAACAGAATGGGAAAAAATTTTTGCAGTCTACCCATCTGACAAAGGGCTAATATCCAGTATCTACAAAGAACTAAAACAGATTTACAAGAAAAAAACAAACAAGCCCATTCAAAAGTGGACAAAGTATATGAACAGACACTTTACAAAAGAAGACATACATGAGGCCAACATACATATGAAAAAATGCTCATCATCACTGGTAATTAGAGAAATGCAAATCAAAACTACACTGAGATACCATCTCCCGCCAGTTAGAATGACGATCATTAAAAAATCTGGATACAACAGATGCTGGAGAGGAAGTGGAGAAATAGGAACACTTTTACACTGTTGGTGGGAGTTTAAATTAGTTCAACCATTGTGGAAGACAGTGTGGCGAATTCTCAAGGACCTAGACATAGAAATTCCATTTGACCCAGCAATCCAATTACTGAGTATATATCCAAAGGATTATAAATTGTTCTATTATAAGGACACATGCACACAAATGTTCATTGCAGCACAGTTTACAATAGCAAAGGCCTGGAACCAACCCAAATGCCCATCGATGATAGGCTGGACAGGGAAAATGTGGCACATATACACCATGGAATATTATGCAGCCATCAAAAACGACGAGTTCGTGTCCTTTGTAGGGACATGGATGAACCTGGAAACCATCATTCTCAGCAAACTGACACAAGAACAGAAAATTAAACACCACATGTTCTCACTCATAGGTGGGTAATGAACAATGAGATCACATGGACACAGGGAGGGGAGCATCACACACTGGGATCTGTTGGGGGGAAATAGGGGAGGGACAGCAAGGGGTGGGGATTTGGGGAGAGAAAGCATGGGGAGAAATGCCAGATATAGGTGATGGGGAGGAAGGCAGCAAATCACACTGCCATGTGTGTACCTATGCAACAATCTTGCATGTTCTTCACATGTACCCCAAAACCTAAAATGCAAAAAAAAGGGAATCCAAGAAAAAAAAAAAAAAAGAAATGTGTTGCCACATTTCTTGACTAGACTTGCAAGATGTTAAAAGAAGCCTTTCCAGAAAAATAATATAAATCAGAAACTCAGTTCTACTTAAAGAGAGAAAAATATTGAAGAAATAAGTGAGCATAAAAGTTATTATTTTTCTTATTCTTAATCCAAGATATAAAAGTTTTAAAAATAATATCTATAATGTATTTGATTACATATACTGATACAAAATTGAAATGAATGACAATAATGATACAAGAAATAGAAGAAAAATATTAGAAATAATTTGTTATTATCAGGTACTCACACTACCCATGGCGATATGATGCCATGTGACAGTGGACTTAAATTATTTGTAAATATATCTTGCCAACACCCAGGCAACCCTTTATGGTAGATATTAATGTAACTACAGTCACACATCCCATAATGACATTTAAGTCAATATTGGATAGCATATACAATGGTCCCATAGATTATAATAGCATATTTTTACTTTATCTTTTCTATGCTCAGATATGTTTAGATACACTAATACCACTATGTTACAATTCCTTCAGTATTTAGTAAACCACAATAATGTACAGGGTTTTGTAGCCTCAAAGTAATAATCTATACCATAAACTTGGATGTATAGTAGGCTATAATATCTAGGTTTGTGTGTGTACACTCTAAGATGTTCACACAGTGACAAAATTACCTAACAATGCATTTCTCAGAATGCATTTCTTTTAATGTGACACATGACTTTACATAAGTAATCACTTTTAACACAAATGATCTAAATGTGTCAATTAAAAGACTGAAATTGGTAAAGATCAAGAAACAAGAATCAACTACGTGTTGTCTACGTGAAACCCACTTTAAATAAATAAACACATATAGATTAAAAGTAAACATGATCCTCTGGAGAACAGGCATTCTGGTTTTTGGAATTTTCAGCCTTTTTGCACTGGTTTTTCCTCATCTTCTTGGATTTATCTACCTTTGGGCTTTGATGTTGGTGACCTTCGGATGAAGTTTGTGTGTGGACGTACTTTCTCTTGATGTTGATGCTATTCCTGTTTGTTTCCCTTCTAACAGTCAGGCCTGTCTGCTGCAGGTCTGCTGGAATTTGCTGGAGATCCATTCCAGACCCTCTTTACCTGGGTAGCACCAGCAGAGGCTGAAGAACAGCAAAAATTTCTGCCCATTCCTTCCTCTGGAAGCTTCGTCCCAGAGGGGCACCCACCAGATGCCAGCTGGAGCCCTGCTGCATGAGGTGTCTGTCGACCCCTGCTGGGAGGTGTCTCCCAGTCAGGAGGCACGGGAATCAGGACTCACTTGAGGAAGTAGTCTGTTCCTTAGCAGAGCTTGAATGCTGTGCTGAGAGATCTGCTGCTCTCTTCAGAGCTGCCAGGCAGGAATGTTTAAGTCGGCTGAAGCTGCTCCCACACCTGTCCCTTCGCCGAGGTGCTCTGTTCCAGGAAGGTGGGAGGTTGATCTATAAGCCCCTGACTGGGGCTGTTGCCTTTCTTTCAGAGATGCCCTGCTCAGAGAGGAGGAATCTAGAGAGGCAGTCTGGCTACAGGGGCTTTGCCAAGCTCTGGTGGGCTCCACCCAGTTTGAACTTCCCAATGGTTTTGTTCACACTGTGAGGAGAAAAGTACCACTCAAGCCTCAGTAATTGCAGAAGCCCCTCCCCCCACCAAACTCAAGCATCCCAAGTTGACTTCAGACTGCTGTGCTGGCAATGAGAATTTCAAGCCAGTGAATCTTAGCTTGCTGGGCTCCATAGGTGTGGGATCTGCTGAGCTAGACTACTTGGCTCCCTGGCTTCAGCCCCCTTTTCAGGGGAGTGAAAAATTCTGTCTCACTGGCATTCCAAGTGCCCTCCATGGGCTGCACCCACTGTCTAATGAAATGAGCTGGGTACCTCAGTTGGAAATGCAGAACTCACCTGCCTTTTGCATTGATCTCGTTGGGAGCTGCAGACTGGGCTGTGCTAAAAACTCTCAATAAAATAGGTATTGATGGAACATATCTCAAAATAATAAGAGGTATTTATGACAAAATTTAAGCCAATATCATACTGAATGGGCAAAAGCTGAGAGCATTCCCTTTGAAAACCAGCACAAGAGAAGAATGCCCTCTTTTACTTCTCCTATGCAACATTGTATTGGAAGTTCTGGCCAGGGCAATCAGGCAAGAGAAAGAAATAAAGTGTATTCAAATAGGAAGAGAAGAAGTCAAATTGTCTTTGTTTGCAGATGACATGATGGTATATTTAGAAAATTCCATAGTCTCAGCCCCAAATATCCTTAAGCTGATAAGCAACTTGAGCAAAGTCTCAGGATACAAAATCATTGTGCAAAAGTTAGAAGCATTTCTTTACAGCAATAACAGAGAGCCAAATCATGAGTGAACTCCCATTCACAATTACTACAAAGAGAATAAAATACCTAGGAATACAACTTACAAGGTATGTAAAGGACCTCTTCAAGGAGAATTATAAACCACTGCTCAAGGAAATAATAGAGGACACAAACAAGTGGAAAAACATTTCATGCTCATGGATAGAAAGAATCAATATCATGAAAATTGCCATACTGCCCAAAGTAATTTATAGATTGAATACTATCCCCATCAAGCTACCATTGACTTTCTTAACAGAATTAAAATTACTTTAAATTTCATATGGAACCAAAAAAAGAGCCCCTCTAGCCCAGAGAATCCTAAGCAAAAAGAACAAAGCTGGAGGCATCACACTACTTGACCTTTAACTATAGCACAATGCTACAGTAACCAAAACAGCATGGTACTCGTATCAAAACAGATATATAGACTAATGGAATGGAACAGAGGCCTCAGACATAATGCCACACATCTACAACCATCTGATCTTTGAAAGACCTGACAAAAACAAGTAATGGAGAAAAGATTCCTTATTTAATAAATAAGGAATTTATTTAACACTATTTAATAAATAGTGTTGAGAAAACTGGGTAGCCATATGCAGAAAACTGAAACTGGACCCCTTCCTTATACTTTATACAAAAATTAACTCAACATAGACTAAAGGCTTAAATGTGAAACATAAAACTATAAAAACCCTAGAAGAAAACCTAGGAAATGCCATTCAGGACATAGGGATGGGCAAAGACTTTATGGCTAAAACACCCAAAGCAATGACAACAAAAGCCAAAATTGACTAATAGGATCTAATTAAACTAAAGAACTTCTGCACGTCAAAAGAAACTATCATCAGAGTGAACAGGCAACCTACAGAATGGGAGAAAATTTTTGCAATCTATCAATATGACAAAGGGCTAATATCCAGAATCTATAAGAAACAAGCAAATTTACAAGCAAAAAAGCAAACAACTCCATCAAAAAGTGGGCAAACATTATGAACAGACACTTCTCAAAAGAAGACATTTATGCAGCCAACAAATATGAAATAAAGCTCATCATCATTGATCTTTAGAGAAATCGAAACCACAATGAGATACCATCTCATACCAGTTAGAATGATGGTTATTAAAATGTTCAGGAAACAACAGGTACCGGAGAGAATGTAAAGAAATAGGAAAGTTTTTACACTGTTGGTGGGAGTGTAAATTAGCTCAACTGTTTGTGGAAGACAGCTTGGCGATTCCTCAAGGATCTAGAACTAGAAATACCATTTGATTCAGCTATCCCATTACTGGGTATATACACATAGGATTCTAAATCATTCTACTATAAAGACACATGCACATGTATGTTTATTGTAGCACTATTCACAACACTAAAGACTTGAAACCAACCTAAATGCCCATCTATGATGGACTGGATAAAGAAAATGTGGCACATATATACGATGGAATAATAGGCAGCCATAAAAAATGAGTTCATGTTCTTTGCAGGGACATGGATGAAGCTGGAAACCATCATTCTCAGCAAACTAACACAGGAAGAGAAAACCAAACACCACATGTTCTCATTCATAAATGGGAGTTGAACAATGAGAACCCATGGACACACGGAGAGGAACATCACATACTGGGGCCTGTCGGAGGGTGGGGATATAGGGGAGGGATCGAATTAGGAGAAATAACTAATGTTTATGATGGGTTGATGGGTACAGCAAACCACCATGGCATGTGTATCCCTATGTGACAAACCTGTACGTTCTGCACATGTATCCCAGAAATTAAAGTATAATTTAAAACATAAAGAATAAACAAATGGATAAAAACATTCCATGCTAACAATAACCAAAGCAAAGCAGACTATCTAAATTAATTTTGGACCCAGTAGACTCTAAAGAAAAGAAATTATTCATAAAAAGGACATTAGAAAGTTAACATCGATGCACCAAATAACAGAGCTGCAAACTATCAGAAGTAAAAACTAGTAAAACTACAAGAAGTAAAAAATGAATACACTATGGTACTTGGAGACTTCTACCCCTCTCTATGAGAAATGGAAAGATCCAGCAGCTAAAAACAGGAAGAACATAACTGACCTTAAAAACACCATCAATCAACTGGACATAATAAACATCTATATGTTATTTCATCCAACAATAGCAGAATACACATTTCTTCTCAAGCCTACATGGAACATGCACAAAGATATACCACATTCTAAAAGCCATAAACCCCAGCTTAATACATTTAAAATAATAGAAGTTATAGTGTCTTCTCCTAGACAACAATGAATTTAAACTATAACAAAAAGATAACTGGAAAAATATCAAAATATGTGGAAGTTACCTACCACACTGAAGTAACATATGAGTCAAAGGAAATCTGAAGAACAATTTTAAAACATTTTAAACAAAATAAAATTAAACACACAAATTATCAAAATTTGTGAAAGGTAGCAAAATCGATGCTTAAAGATTTATTGTACTGAATGCATATAATAGAAAATAAGAAAAATCTAAATCAATATCTAAGTTTTTACCTTGGGAAACTAAAAAGAAAAGAGCAAATTGAATTTTAAGGAAGGACAAGAAAAGATAGAATAAATATTAGACCTGAAATCAATTAAATTAAAAACAGGAAATCAATAGAGAAAATTGACAAATCTAAGGTTAATTCTTTAGAAAGATTAATAAAATTTATCCAGCTAGATTACCTAAGAAAAAGAGGGTGAACACAAATTATTAATAAAAGAAATAAACAAGGGGACATAACTACAGATCCAATATACACGAAAAGGATAATAAAGAAAATACTATAAGCTACACTCTGCCTACAACTATAGTAACCAATAAAAAATGGACCAATATATTGAAAGATGCAATCCACCTGTGACTGGGTTTTTGGGGTGCCAGGGAGGCATAGCTTTTTTGACAGAATGTTTTAAGTTTTTGGTTTTTTGTTTTTTTAAGAATGAGAGAGTGGACCACAGTGGATGCAGTAGGCTTGTAAAGTAAATACCATACCCACAAAAGAGTTTTTGCAGAAAGTGATTTATTTAGGTAGAGAAAGAGAAAAAGGAGAAGAGAGAAAACTTCCATGAAGAGTATGGAAGGGAATCCAAACATGGGGTTTAAAGTGGTGAGGAAGACAGGGACTTATAACCTGGGAGGAATCCCCACCTCCTTCAAGACCCGTGGACAATCAAAGGAGTTCCTTAGAACTTCTGCTGGAATGGTCAACTTTTGGCCCTTTCCTGCACATATGAAAATTGAAACAGAGACCGTTAAATCTCCTGGATGGAGAGAGTCGGGAAGAGGGGCATGGTGCTGGGAAGTTCTTGCCCTTAAACCTACACCCCCTTGTGTACCCAGAAAGAGAACATATTCCCTCCTTCCTTCTTTTGAACAGGAAAGTTTAACTTTCTTTGGAACTTGGGCGTTGATTGTTTTATAGCTATTTTTTGCTGAAATAGGGCATAGAAGGGGCCCTGCACTTGAGGGTTTTTTTTAGAGGGGAGACATTTAAGGGTGCAGGTTTGTGATAATGTGCTAGAATTGCTAGCCTTTGCTTACCGGTAATAACCAAAATAAGCAGCCCAGGCTAATTCCATCCTGGCTCCTGTGACTTGTAATAAGTAACTAAGATCTGTGACTTCTATCACTACCCAGATAATGTGTAAACAAATGCTTATCTTGACTTCTGTAAACCACTGAAGTAACAAACAGAATGACAAGAATCCCCTGGCCCTTGGAATGTCCGGAGACCCCCACCCTCGTCTCCGCCCAGGAGGTGAATCACAGAATCCCCTGGCCCTTGGAATGTCCGAAACCTTTTCATCCCCATCCCCGCTCCTCACCTCCACTCCCAAGGTGGTTTTTCGGGTATAAAAAGTCTTGGCACCCTCCTTTTGACACCACAGGTTGGAGAGACGTGAGTCCTCTGTGGTCGCCGGCATAATAAATGACCCTGCAATCTGGCATACTTTTGTCTTGGTGCTAAATTTCTACACTCGGTCCTGTACAACAGCTTGATCTAGAGGTTTATGATAGAGCCCACAAGCCAAGGACATTTGGGGTTTTAGTGGCAGGATTGTGACCGTATGGTTTTATAAGAAACAAATGTGATAAGATGGTTAAAGATGAGAAGCCTAAAGGCCAACAAATATAGATGGTTATAAATGAGCCTAGGAGAAAATAGAGCCAGGTTTTTGAAGGTTTTTAGCTCTGTGTTTGATATTTTAGTTTTATGTTTAAAACAATACTTAAGTGGTTTACAAAATAGCATTTTTTAAGAAAGAGACAAGCTATTTGTTTTGTTTTGTTTTAATATGAAAAGGATAATTGGAGTTTGAGAGATAGCAAACTTGAGGGTTATAGTTTTGCTAATGTAAGGATATAAATTAGACTTATTCATAGTTACTTTCCTGGGGATTTTGTTGGAAAAGCAGATGCAGATTTTTTAATAGCTTGCAGGGATACGAAGAGTTGTTTTTTGGAAATTTTGTCTGTAGAGTGGAGGGTTTATGACTTTTTTTTAGGAGATATTTAAGGCATTAGCCAAGTGTGGTGAATTTATGAATTAATTTTTACTACCTTAACTGCCGTTGGGGTAGACAGATGACTGAAAATGGGTTTTTTTTGTTTTTTTAAGATGGGCCTAGAGAGGGAGAGTTTGAAGGGAGAGATTTAACAAGCACTAAGTTTTTAGGGCAGGAGAGAAATATTGAGAAGGCCCTGCCAGTGTTTAGGAGGAGATTAACCTTTTGGACCTTTATGGTTAGCTTTACCTGGGGTTTTGTGGGGTGATGGCTTGTGCTGGCATTTGCCCTAATCACCCTTAGTTTTGCTATTGGATTATTTGGTTAGATACGTTAGGCCCTGATAACCTTTATTTTTTGGGACAGTGTGCTTTTCAGTGATTTCCCTGGCACAGCAGGCGTGGACATGAGATGGTGGTTTTGGGGGGACAATTTTCTTATAAAGTGTGCCTTTAGACCGCACTGGTAACAAGCTTTGCCAGACTGGCAGTTAATCTGAGCCTTTCTTTATTTGAGCCCCTGGCGTTTGCTTGCCTGAAAACAATGACTAAGGCAGCAGCCTTTTCCTTTTTTTTTCAGCCTGTTTGTTTTTTATTATAAAACACCAAGGTTGCGTAATTTAGTAATGATTTTAGACTTTGTTTTCACCCCAAGACCAGTTTTTGAAGGGTTTTTTTTTTTTTTTTAATATTTGCTGCTGAGTAATGAACTTGTTTTTTAGTATTAACTGACTTTTAATGGAGTTTGACGACAGGGGAATGTACTTTTTTTAAAGCCTTTTGTAATTGCTTAAGGAAAGCTGTTGGGTTTTTTGGGGTGGGTGGGGCGGCGCTAGGTTTTTTACTTGGCAGGGGGTAATTTGGCCACACAGTTTGATAGAGAAAAATGAGCTGATTTTTTTTTAAAAGATTGTGTGTTAAATTGGTTTTAATTTTTTAGGTATACACTTTAATGGGGCCTTGATTTGGGGAAGATTGGTACCCCTTTGAAATTGAACACAAGGAATGCCAGCATTTCAGGTTAAAGATCACAGCCACTTGACCTAAGGCATTTTACAGGTAAGATACTGATAATGGAGCATTTTTTAGTTAGTATTTTGAAATTTTGGTGCCCAAGATGTGTAATTTTTTGGAGGGGGTGCTTTTTGTGTACTGGATTTGAATTACACCCTACCAGCATTAAGGGACCTGCTTACTTATTGTTTGCATGACCTTGAGTGACTACTATAGAGGCATGAAGGGCTATTGGGTTGGGTAGTTTATGTACTAATGAGCCCTTGATGAGGCCGGTAAGGCTTAGGAGATGGGTACCAATATTTCCCAGCAAAAGTTTAATTTACACAAGCTGGATTATAAAACTGCCCTAGAAGGGTATATTTTTAGGGAGGGGCCATTAGAGCATATAATTTAAATAAGGCAGGCCTGGCATGCCTGAGGCAGGAACAATACCCTTAGGACCTGGGCCTTTTTTAACTCATTGTTCATTGTAGGAAAATGCCCTTAGGGATGCAAGACCTGCCATTAACTATTGGTGCCCTAGACTTGGTTTATGATTTTTTAGATGAAAAAGTTTTCCATAGAGAGAGCGAGCCAGTTTTAAGCAAGACAAATTATACAGTAAACACAATGTTTTATGGCTTTTAACTTATGAATTTAATAGGATTTTTAAATTTAAGACTGACTTTACTGGGGATTTGAACCAGCAACCTTGTAGTTGCCCTACACTATAACTAACTGTGTTAGCACGCTACTTGCAATAAGGCAAGGTAGAAAGCTTTTTTTTTTTGAGACGGAGAGTCGTTTTGTCGCCAGGCGCCCGGCTGGAGTGCAGTGGTGCGATCTCGGCTCACTGCAGCCTCTGCCCCCGGATTCAAGCAATTCTCCTGCCTCAGCCTCCCAAGTAGCTGGAACTACAGACGCCCACCACGATGCCCAGCTAATTTTTGTATTTTTACTAGAAACAAGGTTTCACCATGTTGGCCAGGATGGTCTCTTGACCTCATGATCTATCCACCTCGGCCTCCCAAAGTGCTGGGATTACAGGCATGAGACACCGCGCCGGGTGGTAGAAAGCTTTTTTATGCCGTATTTTGAATGAGAATGCTGCTCTTCGAGGCGGTGTGGATGACCGAAAGCCAGGCAGGGCTGACAGCCAGCAGCTGCTTTTTTTTTTTTTTTTTTTGGCCGGTGTGCTGAGGGAAAAAAAGCCACTTGCTGCTGTTAGTTTAAAAGCAGCATTTGCTGTGAGTTTTGGGAACCATGCCCTGCCCCTGCAGTTTTTGGTTGCTATTGTGATATTGTGCCAGAATTGCTAGCCTTTGCTTTAGTTATTTAGTAATAACTAAAATAAGCAGCCCAGGATAATTAAGATCTGTGTGTAAACAAATGCTTATCTTGACTTCCGTAAACCACTGAAGTAACAAACAGAATGAAAAAAGCCCCCTGGCCCTTGGAATGTCCGGAGACCCCCGCCCTCGTCTCTGCCCCACAGAATCCCCTAGCCCTTGGAATGTCCAAAACCTTTTCATCCCCATCCCCGCTCCTCACCCCCACTCCCAAGGTGGTTTTTCGGGTATAAAAAGCCTTGGCACCCTCCTTTTGACGACACAGGTTGGAGAGACGTGAGTCCTCTGTGGTCGCCGGCATAATAAATGACCCTGCAATCTGGCATACTTTTGTCTTGGTGCTAACTTTCTACGATGGGTCAAATACAACACTATGTTGACCCTGCTTTTGATTTACTTTTTGAGCCACTGCCCACACAGGGATCCGTGGCCTGCAGGCAAACACCCTGGGGGAAGTGTTTTGTTTTTGTTTTTGTTTTTGTTTTGTTTTGTTTTGTTTTTTTGAGTCAGAGTTTCGCTCTTGTTACCCAGGCTGGAGTGCAATGGCGCAATCTTGGCTCACCACAACCTCCGCCTCCTGGGTTCAGGCAATTCTCCTGCCTCAGCTCCTGTTGTTTTGTTTTTGACTGCCGTTTTTAACAGCCTGGCTTTGGGACCCAGGGCAACCAGCAAAAGCGCTTCCCCGCTTTGCTTCTTTTTAAGCGCTGTTGCCACTCTGCTTAGCTTGGGGTGCAAGAGTATTTGGGGAAGTTACAGCATTTAGAGCCTTTATGCCTGGCTGGGAAACACCTTGCCCCTGTTGCTTTTTGTCTATGTGCTTGCTGCGCAGGCCTGGGCCCACCCGCGGGGCTGGGTCGCGGTTTTTGCCAACAAGGAGTGAAAGGCCTGGGGGAAGTGCTTGCCCACTTTGCCCCACGTGCAAGCCCAACGCCTGGTTTTACCCCCCTAACTGCAGATAGCTTTTGCCTGTTTCACCTCCCACAGGTTTTTGTTCCAGAGAAGCAGCTGAAAGAGAGAGTGAAAGAGAGAGACAGAGAAAGAAAGCCAAGAGAGTTTGAAGGAAAAAAACTGCACCTTTATTTAAACCTGGCTGGCCCTGCCACTTTTAGTTCCCCCCATCGCTGCCTGGTTCTGGCCGCTTTAGGTGTTCTCTTAAAGTGACAGGACAGAAAGCATGTTCTGTTGTTGGACTGATGGGGCTCCTTTTGTAAGTGACCTGCTTCTTTTCCCTAGTTGCCTTTAAGGTTTTTTTCTTTCATGTTTACTTTGGAGAATCTGATAACTGTGTGTTTTGTAGATGGCAGTCTTATACAGTATCTTGAAGGGATTCTTTGAATTTCTTGAAGTTGCATGTCAACCTCTCTAGCAAGATTGGGAAATTTTTCATAGACTATATCTTCAAATACTTTTTCCAACTTGCTTATTCTTTCTCCTTCTCTTTCAAGAATGCCAATGAGTCACAGGTTTGGTCTCTTTACATGATCTCATATTTCTCACAGCTTTCGTTCATTAATATTTTTTCTTTAATTTTGTCTGCTTGTGTTGATTCAAAGAGGTAACCTTCAAACTCTGAGGTTATTTATTTTCCTTCTTCTTTTTTTATTTCTTTTTTTGAGACAACTTCTTGCCCTGTCACCCAGGCTGGAGTGCAGTGGTGCGATCTCGGCTTACTAGAACCTCCGCCTCTCGGGTTCAGGCAGTTCTCCTGCCTCAGCCTCCCAAGTAGCTGGGATTACAAGTGCACACTACCATGCCCTGCTAATTTTTGTATTTTCAGTTGAGACGGGGTTTCAGCATGTTGGCCAGGCTGGTTTCGAACTTGGCCTCCCAAAGTGCTGGGATTACAGGGTTGAGCCACTGTGCCTGGCCTCTGAGAGTCTTTCTTAAGCTTGGTCTATTTTGTTGTTAAATACTACGTTTGTATTATGATATTCCTGTAGTAAAATATTCAATTCCAGAAGTTTGGTGCTTTCTTAAAATTACTACTTAATGTTTAAATTCTTAAGTTGTTTTACTGTTTTTTGGATTGTGTTTAAACCTTCTCCTGTATCTTGCTGAGATTAAATTTGAAGAGAAGAAATGACAAATGTAATGATGAAGAATATACTAGCAAGTTCTACATAATGTAGTTAGTTCAGTACAAAAATTGAGGAAAAGGGGTAGAAAAGAATCAAAGTATTTGATTTATCAAAATATCGTTTTTATTTACTTGGTTACATTATCTATTTGCACTCATATGTTGCCACCTGATGAGTATGTATTTGCAAGTCAGTAACAACATGAATATTTGGGTGTGTGCATGCATATTAGCAAGTGTTAGAATCCATGGTTGATTGACACTTAATGATTTAATATTAAGATAAATTTTTAGAAGTATGGAATGAGGAAAGTTATTAAAGAGACCACTTATAAAACTCTGCTTGCCATAACCTCTTGAGGGTACTAATATTACAAAAATCCACACTTACTTCAGCAATATGGAATAGAGTTGAGAGCATAGGATTTGGAATCAGATTGCCTGAGTTCAGACCTTCCATGCACCAATTACCAACTTTGAGACCTACGAGAAGACATTTGCCTTGCCTATACCTAAGTTTTTTCATTTTAAAAGGGGAGATAATAGCATCCAGTTGATAGAATTGTGGTAAGAAAGAAATCTGTTAGCAAAAGTAAAACACCAGACCAATGTCTGACATATAGAAAATGCTCAATAACTGTTAGCTACTATTATTAAGGTTTCTCTCACCTTTTTATGCTCCTGAATTATATTTGTTTTATCATTATGTTTTTATTATCTATCTATAGCGATATCTCTAATTCATATTTCAAATACAGAAAATTAAGAAATCAGATAAAATGTAATTTAATGAAAGTAAAAGTCGATATATTTTCAGTAACTTCGGTTAATACTTTGAAATCTCAAACTTCATAAAAAATTAAAATATCATTTATTTTAGAAATTTTCTCCCATTATGTCTTCATTCCTCATGAATGAAAAATGTAAGCTCAGAAATGCAACAAACTTCAACTACAGGCACATAAGTCTTTACAGAATTATTGTAAAATGATTGTTGAGCTTAATATTCTTTCTCAAAAACATATCAATGTTAACAATTTAAGTTAGTGAAAATATTATTTTAAATATCACTTGTGGACAGGATTAACCAATTTAGCGATGTTTCTAAAATGCCAACATTAGTGATGTCAATCTTATCCCAGTATCTTCCTCTAGCTGTGATCTTCTTTATTGGACTGTAGAGAATGTCCTTTCCATATACTGCTAATTCCCTGACACCCAGCTTCTCCAAATATGCTATAAGAGATTACTCTGGAAATTTTATTGTTTCAGGCAGTTTCCTTCTATTTTGCTATGCACATGTCAGTGAAGTCACTGTAACACTCAGTATTTAAAAGTAAAAACAATTCAGTGCATTTTATTACTCTTAGAATATAGAGGGTAATTCACTTGCATTAACCAATACTTTTTCCTTATGACTGCCATTCTGCCTAAATATTACTCAAATACTTAATCAGAGCAGACTTAATCAGTAATCTCAGAAAACAAACAAATTTTGTTCCCTGGACAAAACTAAAAGGAATCTTCTATAACATTATTTCAATTGATTTCAATCTTGGTGGTCTTTATTTAGCTGTATAAGACTACAAATTTGAGTAAATAAAAAATTTAAAATATTGCTAAAAGGTGACCCTGATTTATTTCTTTATTTTCTCAAGGCTTCCCTATGGAGATTTAAAGGCTTTGACTTGGGTTCCAGGGTTTTCAATTCACAATGCAGGTGACTTCAGGTAAATTTCTTTTCTGAGTCTTAGCTTCCCATTTAGCACTGTGCTTAGAAGTACTCATTCCTGTTTATAAAAATGCCAGCATCATTTAATACCTCAACTGTATTGTTTAATACTGTTTGTGTCAAAAGCAAAAGGCAGAATTATTACCTTTACCAGCTTGCAAATGAAAAAATTAAATGGCTTTTCTAAATCATCAAACAGGTCTTTGGGCCAGGTTTTTCACTATTATAGACCTCTCTTCCATGAGCCCAAATTACTTATCAGAATTTTTTTAAATGCTGGTTTTTTTTGGAAAAAGGAATATTTACATAGGTCAGTATCACAAAATGAATTCCAAGACATTAATATTCTAGGTTTATAAGTTAATTCTAAGAATTTTAAACATATTATTCATTATGTACTTTTTACTTTAATCACATTTATAAGTGTCTCATGATGTATCCAAAAACCAGAGAAGCTATCAAAATACTTATAAAATTTTCCACATTGATAAACTATTAAGCATCAAAAATTTCATGAAAAAAATACTTAATCAGATTAAAAGACTGGTTTAAATCAAATTATGAACCATTATGTTAGTATTTGAATATATGTTTCAATTGAAAATTATAATTTGAAATACAATGTTCTTTTTAGCAACCTGCCTTTCTATACATTAAAAGTTTCTTATTTATTTTAGCTCAAAAACATAAAATGTATTCTACCTTAAATCCATTGCAGTATCTTGTTTTCTCATTCTCTGAAGATTGTGCCTCTGCAGTTTTAATCAAATATTGATTTTTGTCCATGATTGAAATACAGATATCATATGAGTATTTTTAATTGTGGTTGATGCTTAGTTTGAAACAATCACCTATTAAGGAAGAAAAAGTATAGTTTTGTTTTTTTTATAGTATATAACTTAGAAATAAGAAAAACCACAATGTCACCATCTAACAATCAACCATTCACTAATATGCATTCAGGATCTACTATGTCTTTATCACTGAGCTAGGTCAATCCTGGACACAAAAGTAGTAAAGACAGACACAAATTCTAGCCCAAGAAGATTGTAACTTAATAGAAAAATAAATTTGTGGAGAGAAATTTGAAACAAATGAATAATATAGAATCACTTACCAGATTACATGAACAAACATTTTAAATTACAGAAATTTAAATTATATTTTCTGCACACCTATATTGTAAAATTTATAAAAGCTAAAATATATGTTTTCTTCATCCTTATAATTTTAAAATGTGCCAATTAACCCCTTGCACATAGTATTCAAAATGGGTACAAAAATAATATAAAGAATTAAATTAGAATGGCCTTAGACAGTTTTATGAAAAGGATATATCTGGAATCAGCTCAAAAAGCAGACAGAATTTGGATTTGTTAAAAAGAGCAAAGTGTACTCCGAGTACCTCTCCGAGCAACTCTGGTAATGCTTGACCTTACCAGTCATGATGTTACTTTAATTTTGCTCATTTCTTTTCATTTTATTCATTTTGATTTTGTTGAACTTGTTCAGAAAACATATGTAGTTGAAAATGCAAATTTAAAAAAACAAAGATGCTTCCTTTAACTTGTCTTATCCAGAAACATAATATATATTTTATTAAGTACATAATATTTTTTTCAACACAAATGGCAGCATAACTCTAACATCATTCCCTACCTTTTTATCTTTTCTATATACTTAACTTTGTATTAATAAAAGTTGATCTCCTTTTTCTTATGGTAGCAGGGTAACTCATTCTATATTAGTCAGCAATTTAGGTTGTATCTATTCATTTCATATTTAAAATATTCTTACTGTATCATATGCCATTGTGTTTTTATGTGGTCATATCTGCAGAAAGAATTCAACAACTAGAGTTTTGGAGTCAAAGAATAACACAAATTGTTATTTTGAGAGTCATTAAGGTCCTATTTTAAAGACTAGTAAAATGAGTTAACTTTTTACTTCAATTGACTCTTTTATATAGAATATAATGTGTTCTTCATGGGGTTTTAGAAATATATTTTTATTCATATATATGTAAACAATACATATGTATCTAAAATATCTATATAAGCAGACACAGTATAGTAGGGCACTAATTATATAATATACAAGTTGATTCTCACTTTTTGCAGTAGTTATGTTTTATAAAATTGCTAGGAAACTGAATTAGCAAATATTGAACCATTGTTCCTTGGAAAGATGCAGGGTTAGTTATGTGCCTGTGTGCCTCTGGTCACAATATCTTTGTAAATTGTTCAATATAGAACCTTGTTTTATGCATGTTTTGTTTAAAGACAATTTATTTAATACATACCCTTGATTCATTAACATTGAATTAGTTGTCAATAACACTGTGGTTCTCACTTAGAGGAAGCTTAAATAGCATATGTACCTTTTCCCTCAGATACTCTTGTGGACTGGTAAGCACTTCAGCACTATCTTTGGGGCCCATTCAAAACATTAAACTCAGAAATACAAAACACAAAAATGCCAAAAATGTGGCAATAAGTACACTGTGAATGGAATACTTGTTTATTGTATGTGAGCTGAATCAAGAAGGCAGAGCTTCACTTTGCTCTACCTCATTAGGGAACATGGCAGCTCAAATTTTTCACCACTCTGCACATGTATGTGAATGCCCATGAAAGTCGAGCAGTATTGATTTTGGTGTTACAAATAAATTTTAATGAGTAGATAAATTTGCTTATATAGAATCTGTGAATAATGAGGCTTTACTCTAATTTTATTAATTTATTCTACAAGGGTTATTGATTCTGAATAATATATGTAATACATATTTAAAGGATAGTGCATAAATATGGAAATAACAAATAGTTTAGGATATTATCACTTACGTATATGTGAGTATATAGAAACAGATGCTTGAATGCAGAAACTCATATCTATGTACCTCTAAGTGACTCCATTGTTGTATGTGTGTGTTTTACGTATGCCGGTATACCTGGATATGTCAGGTTTCTGGATTCAGTGAGGTGAAGAAAAAAATCAATGGCTGAGTAGTCTCAAGGTGCAACCTATTAAAGTTGCACTTTGATAAATTTTACACCACTTTTTCCATGAATATCTGTTTCTATTTATTCATAATTTGAATATTAGGAAATAATAAAAAAGTAATTCTATAATAGCAAATCTCTTTGTACGACCTGCAAGGTGGATAGTCCTCCCTTAGTTTTAGGATTTTATTTTTTTTCCGCTAGCAAATATTCTTAAAGTCTTGAAGGCTATTTTCTCACCACTCCAAACCTGGTTTATTTCAATTGATTAACTTGTTTCTCCTGTCTCCCACCTTT
Organism: Cebus imitator; assembly: GCF_001604975.1. Taxonomy (NCBI): domain Eukaryota; kingdom Metazoa; phylum Chordata; class Mammalia; order Primates; family Cebidae; genus Cebus; species Cebus imitator. The sequence continues at coordinate 6,975,552 of NW_016107340.1, read as the reverse complement.
CTTTCTAGCCTATACATATCATATTTATCCTAAGAATCTTTCAAAAATCCCTCTTACCACACAAAATAAAAGTCTTAGCTTCTGTTTGAGGGTCTTCACAACCTAAACCAAGCCTGTGTTTTTAGTCATGCTTTCAATACACCCATAAGCACTTGCAGACACATGGAACCACAGTCCCAAGAAGAAAGCTCTCTGCCTTCCTCTGTTTCTTCCAATCCTGAATGTCCTTCTCCATCTCTTGGTTGTAAAGCTGATCCAAACTGTACCTCTTCAATGTTTTCATATTTACCGCCTATTGATAATATCTCCCACTCTGCTGTACCAGTGGAGAATATACCTGAAGTCATTACTTTTCTTTGTATTTCCCCCACTTCCTGAGACAACTATTCCACATTTCTCTCCTAGATCTTCAGATAAAATATTCAGAAAAAAATAGGTGGACACATTGTTCCTCATGTTACCAAAAGGTTAAATAAGCAACTCCAAAGTAACTAGAAAGTTGGAATATTAATTTGGGCTTGACTACATGCTGTACCTTCTAATTCACCTTGACATTTAACATATTTTTCTCAGACCATTTTTTTTTCTAAGTTTCAAATGATTTACATAAATGAATTCTGGGGACATAGTATGTTTATAAGATAGATAGAATCACAGGCATTTGGATGTAGCATTACAACTCTTCCCTGAATAGGATAGGTCAGTTCTTCCAAATTTGATAGGAGTGGGTATAGGGCAGAATCATATCAGCCTCTACTTATCTGTCAAGCTTTTAATATTTAATGGATCATAGAAAACCAGTTTAGGCAAAGTGACCCAATTTCTACCATGTACTTATACAACTGAGGAGCAAAAGGGAAAAACAGCATTTGCTAACTTCTTAGACCTTTCATAGGGAGACATCCCCATCTCCACCTTACTTTCACAATAAAAATGATTGTCTTATCTTTCCTTCTCCTTCTGAATCGGAGAAGGAAACTAATTTATTGAGGCTTTAGTTTATGCCAAAAACTGTGCTGAGAAGACTTTTTGCTTATCTAATGGGAGATAAATTATCTAGAAAATATATTTTCCTTCACCATGTATCAAACTTGAGTTGAAACAAGGAAATTGAGGTGGTTATGTGACTTTGAAACACCTATTTTTTTATGTTTTCCAATTAATTCCTCCCTCTACCCTTACCCTTGGCCACCTTCATCCAGTTAAGAAGAAATAAAAGAAATAAGGAGTCTACTGTGACCAGTCAATGTAGTTGATAAAAATATTTATCCTGTAGCGTATTTTAAGAAGGTAACTAGAGCTTCATTTTTTGAGACTTAATTGTTATTTGTTTAGAAATTAATAAGATCAAGATTTGAAACTTCATATTTAAATATATAAAGGTATTGTTAACAATATATAAACCTGAGCTCTTGTACTTACAGAAGGAATATTTACAAAGTTTTGAGGACTCAGAATGTAAGTGTGTAGAAGACACAGGGCATAAAATTTGTAATATTTATCAAGACCATCAAAATCTTTTTCCATGAAATTAGTGAAAATTTCTTACATAAAATATATGTTAAAAATTGAGAATCTCAGTGGTTCTTACCTGGACTTAAAATCCTACAGCAACAGCAACAAGTCCATCCTTTATTTCCCTGAAAAAGTAGTTGACTTTTTGAAGATAAGTCCAATGATGATTAACCATCTTATTAAGTCATTGCTCTAGTCAAACAGGAAAAAAAAACAAACAACAAAAAAAAAACGCTAGTTAATTTTAAGAGTTCACTCCAGATGCCAATATTTAAAGATTATATTAATAATTTCTCAGCATTCCCACATTATTTTATATTAATGTTAACAAGTAAACCTTACTTTTGGGAATGGCTTTTACTTGTTTATTCAATTAAGTTGGCTGCATAAGATTTTTTTTCTTTAAAAATATAAATACAATAAATTATTCAAGGTATTTAAAACTTCCAAATGGGAAATAATTTAAGGCAAATTGAAAATATGCCTATAGGTTACATTGGCATTGAAAAATTAAAATATACCCTCTTTGCTAGCTATGGTTCTAATATGATATATATGGAGACTGGATATACCATCTGGAATAGGAAAGTCCCAATTAACTGCAAGACCATTTTTCTGAATGACAAAATTTAAGGCTGCTTTGTATGATAGATTCTTTACATCAAAACCTGAAAGAATTATTAATAACCACAGTTTCCTTTTATTGACTTGACTTTTAGAGAAAGGGAGAGCTTGTCCCAGTTAAAAATTTTCTTGAGTAGAAATAAAGTTTAATTCATTCAACAACTCAAACATTTTAGACATTAAGCTCTCTTTTGAAATAAAGTACAGACCCTTCTCTCACATGAATATACATATTTCAGAAAAGTGTGAAGATATATGTGTATATATGTACACACACATACATGTATACATATATACACAATTTACATGTATACTCATATATATGTGTGTGTGTATACATATATATGTGTGTGTGTGTGTGTGTGATAATGTGAGGATGCATATATGAGAATATGGTTACCCCTTATCATTCATGGGACATTTGTCGATATGGTTGCAGCAAAATGTATTTGAAGTCTGTGTCATGGTTATCTGATGGATTAGTTCTATTCTTGGTGAATTTCTGGAAATATTGGAATCATGGGACAAACTAAAGAATGTAGAAAGGAAGAACAATTGTGCAGAACTGAGAAATGGAGATTGGGGGCCAAGAAAATATTCTGCTGAGTAAGAATCTACCAGTGAGTTGTCAAAATAGCAATCCAGTCCTATACCTAGCAGATTCTGATTCAGGAGACCAAAGATTGTGCCTTTTAAATAAGCACTTTGAAAATTTTTCATGTACTGCCAGATTTTGAGATCATAGCAGGAATACAGAATATTTTTCATCATTTTTATGGACTTCCTTTTATTCACAATGGGAATATAGTTTGGGTGTTCTCAGACTAATGGTTTTCTCTTCAGGCATCTATTTCATTGAAAACACATCAGCATGTTTGGAGACATACATATATACATATATATAATGAAGATAAAATAGTACAAATTAACTAACAACCTTTTTAATCCATAAGCTAAAGCAGCTAGTTGTAAAATTCAGTAGTATTTTCACAGGTCAAAGAGCATTCTCTGCGCCCCGTTTCTTTTCCTAATTGTGTAAATAATTAGACTGCTCATTTTGTAGGAGTCATGGAAAAACAAGAGTACATCAAAGGAAAGATGTTACAAAACATCTTTCAAGATCAATATTATGCTAACAGCCATGTGTCAATTATATAACAAAAATTGCTTAAAATGATCAGCTGATATTTTTCAAAGATTGGAGCACCACTCTTTATCATTCTAGCTTATACTCAGTAACCTCCTAAATCCACACGGTTCCACTGACCCTGATGTGTAATGCACAATTTAATTTTGCTGGAGATTTCACTATTCCTTATTTATATATCGGGTTAATTTCATTGTCATGATAATCACTCTCTTCCATATAACTTCATATCATTTTGACTATTTTGCATTATTTTAATACATGTGAAGGCCACAATCTTGATTAAACTTTTTTTTTTTTTTTTTGGAGACACAGTCTTGCTCTATCACCCAGGCTAGAGTTCAGTGGCACGATCTAGGCTCACTACAACCTCTGCCTCCTCCTGGGTTCAAGCAATTCTCATGCCTCAGCTTCCTGAGTAGCTGAGATTACAGACATCCATCACCATGCCCAGCTAATTTTTGTATTTTTAGTAGAGACAGAGTTTCACCATCTTGGCCAGGCTGGTCTTGAACTACTGACTTTGTGATCCACCCACCTCAGCCTCCTACAGTGGTGGGATTACAGGCGTGAGCCAACGTGACTGGCCAATTAAATTTAACTCTTAAATAACTCTGCACATTTCTTTCATGGAGCTAAGTGTAGCTGAAGAAAATCTCTCAACCATGCTGACTTTAAATGTATGATTAGGAAGCCCAAATGGACCATACATTTTGCTAAGAAATCATTCACGTCATTTTGTATTCTATTTTGTGCCTTCATTTTTTTTTTTTAATTCTAATACATCCCTTCGCCTTCAGCTGATGATCTATTTTACTGAAAAAAAATAATAAGGCAGAAACTTTCCAAAAGCTCCCTTGACCACACTTATCTATGTAAAGCACCAGTACCACATTGTCTACCTTAGTGAACTACCCACGCTTAAGCTAAGGCTAACCTCCACTTGCATCATATTCCCCTTGTGTTTTTAAGGATATCACTATCCTATTTCTAAAGAAAAGTTTCTATCAGCATTTAAGCATTCTGTCACTTTTTCATCTTTCAAAAGTCTCTCTTTTGATCCCATTTTTTTCTGATATTGCCCTATTTCGGGGCTATTGTTACAGAGAAAAAGCTTGTCTAATTATTGCTTTCAATATCTCTCTTTATATTCACTCTTGAGCGCACTCTTACCAGGTTTTTGCCCCCAAATGTCCACTGAAACTACTCTTCCTAAGTCATAAATTACCTAAATGCTACATGTAATACTCCTCATCTGACTTGAACTATTAGCAACATTTTTCAGAACCGAGAATTCCCTCCTACACTACTCTTTGTGGTTTGCCTTCTAGCTCACTGACTTACCTATTTACACCTCATTTACTCTAAATTCTTTATTGTGGGCTTCTAAATTGAAGCATCTCAGCAAATAACCTTACTGTGTCCGTTTGTGACCTCATCTACTCTCATGTCTTTAAATCCTATCCATATGTGGATCATTTCAAAATTTTTTTCTCTGGCCAAGTTAATTATGAACTCTAGATTTATCCATTAGTTTCTCACTATCTTCTTACATATCTTTAATAGGCATCTTGTACTTAATATTTTCTAACATGGTATCTTAGTCTTCCCTTCTTAAACCTCTCCTCCTGTAATATCCCCATTTCCAGGGACTATTGTCCAGGGAAGACAATAATCCCCATACACTGTAATTCTATCTTTCCAGTTGCACCCATGTGTGTACATGCACACACACAATATTAGGATCATTTATTCCTTTATTTCTCACATTCATATTAGACTCTAATTTCAAAATATACCCAGAATCTGATGATTTCTCACCTCCTCCACAACTCTCAGGCTGGTCCTGAATTATTACAATACTCTCATACTTGCATCTGAGCTTTTCTCCTGACCACTCACAGCCTCTCTTCCCCAAACTCATTCCCCTGTGTAAATCTTCACACATCAGTGAGGGTCACATCATGTCTCTGCTCTGCTCAGATACTCCATTAGCTTCACATATCACTCAGGATAAAATCCAAAGAACAGCTTTAAGGCCCTGTAAGTTATAGATCCTCACTGAGAATCTTTGTTTCTATTTTTCTTTCTGTCTGGTATGTTCATTTCCCTATAGCTGCATAGCTCACTCCCTTACCATATTCTAGTATCCATACAAATGACACTTTCCCAATGAGGTCTTCTCTAACAATTTTATAATATTACTCCCTCTGACACTCGATTATTATTCTCTCATCATCATACTATGAATTTTACTCACATATTTTGTTTACCGCCAGCCTTCCTTTGCCTCACCAACCATAAAATTACACTACAGAGGAATCTCCAGAAGAACAAATATAGGTTTTTGTCGTTTTTGTTCACTGCTGTATTCTCAGTTCCAAGAATAGTGTCTCATACCTAGAAGATACTCAATAAATATTTTTTTTAAATGTAGTATCTATTTCAAAAATGTGTACAAATGAACTGATATTAAAAACAAAGAATTAATCTGCAGTGTTTTAAAATAGTAAGAAAGATGACTGTAATTGTATGTGAAGCAATTATTCAATCATCAATGCATGTGACAAAAATTGGAAGCAGTCAACAATTTATTTTGTTTAAAGAATCAAACTTGACCATGATGCATGCTGCATGATCCTTCCTTCTACTTGAAATGTTTTATCTACAGATGTCCACTTTTTGCTTCAATTGTTTTCTGCTCAATTATTGCTGCTTTGCAGATGCTTGCCCTGACCTACTTAAAAATGTAACATTTGTAAATTTCTGCTTTCTTGCCCTACCTCCCGTATCTCTTAAAATTACATGATTTAGTAAAATATGTTTGTATATTGTCTTTTCTCCAGTAAATATGATCAACAAAAGATAAGAAACTTCATCTCTTTTGATCAGTCATCAGATTCTAGTATAGTGCTATTATGAAGACAGTAACCAAGAGAGAATAATATTGACATAAAAATAAACATATTAATCAATTAAACAAAATAGAGAATATAAAAGTAAATCTGAACATTTATATTTCATTGACATTTTCACAAGGTTCTGTCTTCATAGTGATAAAAGAATAGAAAAAATGGAAAATAGGAGGTAAGATTAACTTTTAGCTCCTACTCAGACAGAACAGCATGTAGAGACTGATATTACGAAATTCTGCCCCAACAAACACTGTAGGAACATATTAGGAAAAGCAAAAGAATTCACAAATCCTTTGAAAGAAGTGGTTTGCTGCTGCAAACTCCGTGAGACAGGTTAAAAATTGTGAGTGTCCACAGTGTGAGAGGGGGAAAGTCTGCCTCTAAACACATATCCTCAATGAGGAACCTGATAATCTAGATCATAGGAGAAGGGTTTGACCTTACCTAGAGCTGACATAAATTTAGAGTGCTGAGTGAAATATTAAAGTGGAAGACGTAGTGGAAAGAGTCCTGTAGGCACCCCTGGTCCCCAAGAAAGCCAAGGGAAGTCATTTCTGACTTTATCTCACAGGAGTCCTTGGGGAGAGCAACCAGTGGAATTAGGAAAGGGCAACAGGGAGAATGAGACTTCCAGCTAAACTTTGTAACAATTTTGGTGACCTGTGAATTTTCCTGGGCAGAATCTGGAGATGGGGGGATAAATGGAAAATGCAGGTATGAGCACAGAAGCCATGGCAGGCAGGCAAGAGCAAGTTCTGAAATCCCTGCTTACTTTCTCAGTGGGAAGGATTGTGACCTGGGGCAAGAACTCAGCCCTGCACCCTGGAGGCTTGGACATAAATTTGGCTCTTTTGGCTGTTGGGGGAGCACAAACGTGAAACTGGCCTTGCTGGCTGCATGGGAGCTGAGTGGAGCCTGTCACTGCTGGCTTTCCTCCAGTTCCAGGGAAACTTATAAAAGCAGCAGAGGCAGCCATATTCCCCTTTGAAACATAAGTCTATTGGCCTGAAAACCACTCCCTCATCCCCCACAGTGAATGAAGCAGAATTCTGTTTGTGAAAATGAATATTTTAATCAGTTCCCACATCTGAGTATGCTAAGTCATTTAACACTTGCAACAAAAAACAAAATAAAATAAAACAAAACCCAAAAATCTTTCACTGTTAAGCAACCAAGAATCAGCTTTTTCTTGGGGAAATATTTATTCAGCCACTAATCTCTGCTCAAAACTAATTAGGGGACTAAACAATTGTTAGCTAGGAAACTAAATTTGCACCCCCAATGATGTGATTCTTAAGTGAAACAATGTAGAAAATTTACATCTCAAAGGCACAGAACTTAGACCTAAACAAAGGCCAGGTTCTTAAGAAAATTTTAAGTCATTGCCTTCTCCATTCCAAAAGTTCCTAGTGGTTCAGGTGAAGAGAGGGAAATGGACTTATAAATAAAGATTTCCCTTATACATGTAATCTTTTTACAGTGAGTATCAACAAAGCCAGCTAAATGTCAGAAACTTGTATTTTGGCTTTTCAACACAGCTTACTTCTTAAATTATAGGCTTCAGGGCGGAACCCTTTAATGAATAGAACAAAGAAAGCATGCAGGTTTAGGGCATAATATTTAAACATGTGAGAGGCAGGCATAGCTGGAAGGTGAAATACAGACTACCCAAAATGCCGTGGAATGAAAAAGTGCAATGCCTTCACAGTCCACCTCACTGCAAAGACATTTCTCAAAGTCTGGTGGGCACGTAATGCCAATCGGTTTGCTCAGTGACTAGCCTGTGTCTAATGGAAGTCTTATCCCTCAGTGGTGAGAGTTTCCATCATCTTTAGATGCCTAAAACCATGCTATTCTTGTCTAAACATGCAAAGAAATGAGTAACCTTCTGTAGTAATAACAATTTACTGTAAGCAAATGCCCTGAGCCACCTCTAAAACTGTGTCACATACTCAGCCATTACACAACAAGGTCCAGTTTTCTCACAATAAAAAGTGATTTCTGGTACCCTCGAAAGTCAGAGAAGAGGTAACACAATGTAAAAAAAAAAAAGCAGAGCTTCACATATAAAAAGAGTCTGCCCAAGACTCTTTTTTTTTTCAATTTTTTTTTTATATTACTTTAAGTTCTGGGGTCCATGTGCAGATCTTACCAGATTGTTACATAGGTATACACATGCCATGGTGGTGTGCTGCCTCCATCTCCGCTTCACCTACATTAGGTGTCTCTCCTAATGTTATCCCTCCCCAATCTCCCCACCTCCTGCTATTCCTCCACTAGCCCCCCACCACCCAACAGACCCCAGTGTGTGATGTTCCCCTCTTGCCCAGGACTCGTGAAACTCCACTAGGAAAGCAGAAAACCCCAAATAAGGAGTGAATGGCACTTTTTTCTGGGTTCCTTAACAGATCTGAGTAATTAAAAGCCTTTTCTAGATCTTTTCATGTGGCATGAAAGATGGCAAAGAGGAAGGAGGAGGAGAACAATTTTTAAGAAAGGAAGATAACAGATGTACAAAGTAGTTTTTTAAAAGGTTTTAGTCCACTGAAAAAGTTTTCAAAAAATGAGATCCAAAGAGAAAAAGCTGAAAGGTCTTTTAAAATATAAATTTAGCTTGAATGTCAGCTTTTAATTAAGCTAACTTTTAATCCTAAATCTCTTTCAAAAAAAAATGCTATAAATCTATTATCAGACTTTAGCTGGTATAAACAGCTGATACTTCTGGCTTTTGCACAAAATCAAGAACCACACCAAAGACAGCTCAAAGAAAGGAAAGTTCTGTTTGCCAGAAATGGAGTACAACTCACATTCCTGGTCAGCCATATTCTCTAGGGTCTCAGATTCTCAGTCATGTACACAGAGGCCCAGAAGTCCCATATTCTCCAAAGAGGAATGAAGGCAGAAAGTCAAAAGTTTTCCATGGAAGGAAAAAGAATCAATAAATGACAGCATTCACAATCACATAGCAAACCAAAAGAGATTCATCCCCTGATCCAGAAGTAATCCCAAGTTTCGGCATGAATTTTAACTACCAGACTAAAAATGGAGCAGGCTCTATTGTTAATCCTGCATGAAATCCAAAGTAAACACTTTGAGTATATAAAGAATTTTAATTTTGTTTTAGAAAGATGTCTGCTCTTCACTTTAGTCAAGGTAATGTTTTTTTCTTTTTTTTAATTTTAATTTTTTATTTTATTTTATTTTGAGACGGAGTTTCGCTCTTGTTACCCAGGCTGGAGTGCAATGGCACAATCTCGGCTCACCGCAACCTCCGCCTCCCGGGTTCAGGCAATTCTCCTGCCTCAGCCTCCTGAGTCGCTGGGATTACAGGCATGTGCCACCATGCCCAGCTGATTTTTTGTATTTTTAGTAGAGTCGGGGTTTCACCATGTTGACCAGGATGGTCTCGATCTCTTGACCTCGTGATCCACCCGCCTCGGCCTCCCAAAGTGCTGGGATTACAGGCTTGAGCCACCGCGCCCGGCCTAGTCAAGGTAATTTTTAAGGCTAGCCATAGTAGTATCATATCTCTTTTTAAAATAATTTAATCTTCACGTAAAGTGTTTGGGATAGGAAATCTCTAAAATGCTTCCTTTTCATAATTTAGGAATTTTAGTCTAATTTATAGGATCTGTCTCTTGGCCATTGATAAGTAGAATTTTCAATGGTTTTCTCAACTGGAATAGAGAGTCAATCCAATAAGCTTTTTCATTAAAAGTCTAAATGATACTTTTACAGGGTTTCAATATGTTTTTGCCATTCAATCAAGAGGCTTTCCTAAAAATGAAATTGCCTCATTTGCCTGAGGTATCACTCAGAGGTTTCTTTCTCATGACCAAGGAAATCAAGGAATGTGGACACACCAAGGGTTAGATTGGAGCAAAAGTTTAATAAGCAAGAGAAAGAGAAAAAGCTCTCTGCAGCAGTGAGGGGTTCCCAAAAAGCGTTGTCACTTTACAGTTGAATACAAAGGCTTTCATAAATGAGGTGGTGGAGGTAGTGGAGGCAGTGCTTCATCTAATAAGACAGAAAAAACTGGTTAGAACAAGGTGTGTCATTTGCATAAAGCAAGAATTCCTGACAGCCCCCATCTCATCCTTCCAGTGCACATGTGGGCTCTTAGCCTAAGTTACTCCATGTTGTTTGACTTCTCCTACTGCATATGTGTTAGAGGGTGCGATCTCCATTGTGTATGTGCTGGTCCCACTGTAACTCCTCTGTTCTGCTAAAGGGATGTTCCAAGCAAGACCCCATGTGCAAGTTTCCTTATCTGAATATATCCAAAAAAGAAAATGAATGTACTTACTGGGGCCCACTGTATGTATGTGAAAATTGCTGATTACACAGAAAGCACTGTTTTGTGCTGGCTTACAGCTTGATCTCTCAGGCTGTTTTTTCTCTTCTTATTATTATTTTTTTTTTTTGAGACAGAGTTTCACTCTTGTTGCCCAAGCTGGAGTTCAATGGCATGATCTCAGCTCACTGCAACTTAGCCTCCCAGATTCAAGTGATTCTCCTGCCTCAGCCTTGATAGTAACTGAGATTACACGCAGGCACCATCATGCCCAGCAAATTTTTGGTATTTTTAGTGGAAATGGCATTTCACCATGTTATCCAGGCTGATCTTGAACTCCTGACCTAGGTGATCCACCTACCTCAGCCTCCCAAAGTGCTGGGATTATAGATGAGCCACTGTGCCCAGCCCAGGCTGCTCTTTTGTTAGAAAAGAAGTTTTGTGGAGGACTTTGCTCTATTTGCTTAGCTAGTTTCTTTCTTCCTTCTCTCTCAAAAAGCAGATAGAAGAAGCCATCCTTGTAATCCCTAAAAATTCACTTTCAGAAATAGACTTAAGATAGCAAAGTCTCCTTTGGGACTGAAAGTTTTAAGACAAAACTCTCCTAACAGCTTGACATGTTCAGAATGAAAAGTGTACTGCTTAAAATCATACGTGTCTCAGAATCCCAATATTTTTAGGATAGTTACTTGATGTGACCCCCAAAATGCATGCCCTCCAGCTGGCTAAGACTTAGGGTACTCCTACTTTGTCACATGTCAAGTTTTCAAAGACATAAAACAAGATGAGAAGGGAACTTCATCCAGTGTTAACTTCATAAACTTACAGCAAAGTTTGTCTTAACAGATGCTGGTCTAGTCAGAACTGCAAAACTGACTGGTCTGCAGGGCTGGCTTAAACCGTGGGCTTATAGTGGTTTTAGACCTATGTTCTACCATACGGTAGCTCACTTTATGACAGAATGATACAGAAAAACAAAGACAAAGAAAAATAGCAACCAGAAAGTTTGCTTCTCAGGAAAAAAGGATCAAAGTACAAAAAATACAGCAGAGTCATCATGTTAATCCTAGTCACACACAAAAAACTTTTTCTTTCACTAATCTTGAATGTGGAAAGGAAGAAGGAGACAACCATTTTTACTGTCTGCTCAACCAGAGTGCACAGAGAGCGAGGCTGGAAACCATTCCGACAAAAAAATTTTTACCCTTAAGCTGACAGATGTGGTTTCTGACTTTTCTTCACAAAGAATAAAGGAGCCTGTCATGAAAGTAATTGAATTCTTTGAGTATGATGAAATGGGCAGGAAGGTATGTGATATCCAAGTATAGATATGGAACTTTGTCAATTCCCAGGCAAGCGAGGCCCTGATTTAGAATGTCAAAGAATTTACTTGAAAACACATATTTTAAAATGCAAAATAATAAACACTCATCACAAGCAGAATTGCTGTGAACTAGACACCTTCAAAAGAGTCAGGATTCTGGTAAGATTTGTGACTGTGTGTTTTTAAATATATGTTTCTGAATAAGGAAGAACACAGGTGCTTATTAGTCTCCTGAACACCCTTCTGTCTTGGAATTTGTATCTTTCACTTCTTTGGGTTTCGTTTATGAGGCACGGTGTGTGTTTCAATTGCATTTTTCTTAGGTATGAAATAAATCAATGGCTGAATTTTAAAATATGAGTCTAATCCAAGCCAGCCCTGGTCTAAAGCATTGTGTAACACAAGATTAAGTCGTATCAGAGGCTGAATGCTAGAAAATGCAATCTATTAAAGGGTCTTGTGTGGAGATCCACCTAACCTCAGTAGTAAAATCTAATTAATAGAAAAATCATACTTTAATAAAGCCTTTCTATAAAGAGCCAGTTTTGTAAAACTTACAGGTTTTACAAAAATTTATTGCCTTCCATTATACAATTTGTTGAGGCAAACTATTTTTTTTTTACTGTGGCATATGTTTTTATTGATATGTAATAATTACACATTTTCATGGGGTACAAGTGATATATTAATCCATATATACAATATATAATGCTTAAATCAGGGTATTTAGAATATTTATCACCTGAGACATTTAACATTTTTTTTCTATTGGAATATTTCAAATCTTCATTACTAGCTAATTTGAAATATAAATAAAATAAATTATCATCAACCATAGTCACTTACTGTGTTAAAATTAACTGTGTGAACCCTTCAACCAAGCTCTCTTTATCCCCTGCCCTGAAATTTTCCGAGCTTTTATTAACCATTAGTCTACTCTCTACCTCCATGAGATCAACTCTTCTAGCCCCCATATATGAGTGAGAACAGATGAAACCTGTCTTTCTGTACCTGACTTATTTCACTGACCATAATGACTTCCAGTTCCAAACATGTTGTTGCAAATGATAAAACTTTATCTTTCCTATGGCTGAATTGAATAATATTCGTGTGTGTGTGTGTATGTGTATATATATATATATATATATATATATATATATGTGTGTGTGTATATATATATATGTGTGTGTATATATATATGTGTGTGTGTATATATATATATATACACACACACATATATATGTGTGTGTATATATATATAGATGTGTGTGTATATATATATATATTTTTTTTTAATCCACTCATCTAATGGTGGACACATTTATTCCATACCTTTGCTATGGGACTAGTGCTGCAATAAACACAGTAGTGCAGCTACACCTTTGATAATACCTTTCCCTATTATAAATACTAATTAGTGACATTGCAGAATCGTACAGTAGTTCTTGATTTATTTTTTTCTATAATGGTTGTACTAATTTACATTCCCATCAAACAGTACATAAAAGTTCCCTTTTCCTTTTGTCCACACCAACATTTTTTAAGTGTCTTTTGATAATAGCTATTCTAGTTGAAGTTAGATGATATTGCATTGTGCTTTTGATTTGTATTTTCTTTATTATTGTGGGTATTTTTTATTTACCTGTTGGCCATTTGTATGACTACTTTTGAGAAATGTCTATTCATGCCATTTGTCTACTATTTAATGTTGGTTTTTTCCTTTCTGTAGAGAATCTTTTCAGTTTAATGCAGTAAATTTGTTGGTTTTATAATTTTTGCTGTGCTTTAAAAGTCCTAGCTATAAGATCATTGATTAGACAAATGTTCTGATGAATTTCCTCTTTTCTTCTAGTTTTTTTTTTTAATAGTTTTTCTTTATAGTTTTTCTATGGTTTTTTTTTATAGTTTTTCTTGATAGTTTTCAGCCTTAAGGCTTTAACAAATTTTGAATAGTTTTGTAATATAGTGAGAGAGAGCGATATAGTTTTACTCTTTAGCATATGGATATTCAGTTTTCCAAGTACCACTTATTAAAAAGAGTGTACTTTCCACAATGTATGTTCCTGACATCTTTTTCAAAAATCACTTGACTGTAAATTTGTGGATTTATTTCTGGGTTCTCTATTTTGTTTCACTTATGTGTCTGTTTTATGCCAATATAATGCTGTTTTAGTTATAATAGCTTTGCAGTGTATTTTGAAGTCAAGTAGTGTGATGCCTCTAGCGTTGTTCTTTTTGTTCAGGATTGCTTTGCCTATTCCAGGTCTTTCATAGTTCCATAGGAATTTTAGAAATTTTTCCTATTTTTATGAGGAATAGTATTGGTAATGTTTAGGGATTACATTTCTCTGTAGATAGCTTTGGATAGTATGTTCATTTTAATAATATAAATCCTGCCAATACCTGATTATGAGATATCTATTTTATTGTATCTTCAATTTATTTTTGTATTTTCCCTTGTAAATGTCTTTCACCTACCTGTTTAAATTTAATCATAGATTTTTTGGACTTATTGTAAATGAAGTGGCTTTATTAATTTATCTCCCAGGTAGTTTTTTACTGATGTATTCAAATGCCACTGATTTTGTATGGTTATTCTGTACTTTGCAAATTTACTAAATTCATTGAACAATTTTAAAAGTTTTTAGTGGCATCTTTAAAGTAACATACATATATATATAATCATGTTATCTGCAAAAATGGGGAATTTAACTTCTCTTTTTTTTTATTGGGATGTCTTTTATTTATTTCTTCTGTCTGACTGCTCTAACTAGGACTTCAGTACTATGTTAAAGAAGAGAGGTAAAATTGGGAATTTTAATCTTGTTCCAGTTCTTAGAGGAAAGGCATTCTCATTTTCCCTATATTGTATAATTTTAGTTATGGGTTTTCATATATGGACTTTGCCATGTTGAGGTATGTTCCTTCAATGCCTAATTTCTACTGTAATAGGAATAAGAAAATGCAAATTGTATTTCATTAGCATGTTTAGTGCTTTTGGCTGACTAGTGTCCTTATATAGTAACATTTTGTCAACTTATGCAACAGTGATTTAGGACAAGTTTTTCATGGTATTATGAACTAGCCAAAATTTGGGATTATTCTCCTCTTGGTACTATTTAGATGTTTCTAATGACAATGAGATTCTGCTTATTTGTAGGACACCTACAGACAAACCAGACTAAAAGTTGATTTTTATTTTAATTTTTACCAAAGCAATTGATGTACAAAGTTGTAAAAGCTAAATCATTTTAAAAGGATCATATTGAAAAAGAGCTCTCACTTGTTCCTTATTACTGCTTTCCAGAGGCAACGACTTACAAGTCTTTTGGTTTTTTCTTCTAATTGCCTCATATTTCTAAGTAAAGTTTACACTTTTAATCCTGGTATGCCTTGCTTTATTGTATATTATTGCCTTTTTGCAGATACTGCTTTTTTTTTTTTTAACAAATTGAATATTTCTTGCAATCCTGCATCAAGCTAGTCCATGAGCCATCATTTTTCATTTCAACAGCATGTGTTCACTCTATGTCTGTGTCATATTTTGGTAATTCTCATAATATTTCAATTTTTAAATTATTATTATATCTGTTATGGTGATCTGATTAGTGATCTTTTATGTTACTATTGTTATTATTTTGAGGTGCCACTAGCCATGCCCGTATAAAATGGAGAACCTAATAAAGCTTTGTGTGTTCTGAGTGCTTCATTGACCAGACATTGACCCATCTCTCTCCCTGTTGTCTGAGACACAACAGTATTGAAATCAAGCCAGTTAATAACCTTACAATGGTCTCTAAGTGTTCGAGTGAAGAAACAAGTGGCATATCTCTCACTTTAAGCCAAAAGCTAGCAATGATTAAGTTTAGTAAGGGAGGTACATCAAAAGCTAAGATAATCCAAAAGCTAGGCCACTTGCACCAAACAGTGGTCAAATTGTGAATGCAAAGAAAAAGTACATGAAGAAAATTTAAAGTACTATTTCAGTGAACACGAGAATAGTAAAAAAGTAAAACAGCCTTATTGCTAATTGGAGAAAATCTGAGTAGCCACATTAGTAGATAGATCAAATTAGCCACAACATTCCCTTAAGCCAAACCGTAATCCAGGACAACTAACTCTTTTTGATGCTATGAGAGCCGAGAGAGGTGAGAAAGCTGCAGAAGAAAAGTATAAAATTAGTAGAGGTTGATTCATGAGGCTTAAGGAAATAAGCTGCCTCCATAACATAGAAGTTCCTGGTGCAAGTGCTAATGCAGAGCTGTAGAGATTTAGACATAATGCTATTGCACACTTAATAGGTTACTATATAGTACAAACAACTTTTATATGGACTACAAAACCAAAAACAATTATGTAAGTCACTTTAGTATGGTATTAGCTTCATTTTGGTGCTCTGGAGCTGAGCCCACAACATCTGTCAAGTATCTCTATACTTTACTGTTATGTAATATAC
>NW_016107340.1:6949955-6959152 GCF_001604975.1 Cebus imitator | reverse complement strand
TCACTTTAGTATGGTATTAGCTTCATTTTGGTGCTCTGGAGCTGAGCCCACAACATCTGTCAAGTATCTCTATACTTTACTGTTATGTAATATACATTGAATTCCTAGTATGAAATCACATTCATCATTTACATTTGGATGACTATGTAAATATTTTTCACCACTGAACCATGCTCTTATCATTCTTTTCTTACATTCTTATATAACTTTTATTTTCCCTGCATTTAATAATTACCCCATTTTTCATTTAGTTTGCTTTCTTTGTATTGCTCACTAATTTATCACCAAATTCTCCACTATTAGGGCATGTTACCTGATGACATACTCATCTGTATCAGAGCATATCATTTTTGTCTTAGAGATTCCTTTCATATTACCTTCAATTATTCACCTGCAATATTAAGTGGGATCTCTCTATGCCTGCTGCGTGGCTGTTTCCTTAGAATTTTTCCTCATTATCATCTTTGGGCATTTGCTTTTTACCTCTTTCTAACATCCAGTTACTCATTTCCTGGGTGTCACATCTGCTTTCCTTTTTACTGTCACTTCTTTTCATGGGGAAGATAATAGCTCTCCGAGAAAGTTTACCAGGGCAGTAAAAAATGTACAACTTTGTACATCTGATAATATTTACATTCTACTCTTACAGTTGATTGATAATTTGTGCAGAATAAAATTCTAGGTTGAAATATTTTCCCCAGGGATTTTGAAGACATTTTTCAAATGTTTTCTTGAATCCATTTTTATTATTGAGAATCCTATGCCATTCTAATTCCTGTGAGTAGTTTCCTTTATCTGGAAACTATTACAATATTCTTATAAGCTGCAGAGTTCAAAATTCATGATAATTGTCTAGTATAAATCCTTCTTCTCCATTGTGCTTGGTGCCTTCAATCTAATTATTTAGAAAAGATACTTGCATCTTTTTCTTTGATGATATCTCCTCCAAACCTCCTCTCATGTCACTATTTTCTGACTATTTTAGAACTTCTACTTCTTGAATATCTAACATCTTGGATTAAGCTTTTGGTTTTCTCATCTTTTCTTCTAATTTTATATCTTCTTGTCTTCTTATTACATTCTGGAAGATTAAACTTTACCTTCCAAATTTTGAATGGCTTTCTTTTTTTTGCTAGCACATTTTTAATTTTCAAGGACTCTTGTTTCTTGAATGCCTCCTTTTAAGAAACATCTTTTATTCTTTCAATAATTCAATGTTTTTTCCCATATAAGTTTTTATGCATCTGGATTCTTGGTCACTGGCTCTTTCACATGTACCACTTTTTATTTGTTCACTACTGTCTTTACTGTTATAGAATTCTCTCATATAATTGGTGATCCTTTGTTTCCTATTCACATTTCAGAAGGAACGACAACAAGTGAACTGAAAGTTCTGTATACATGTGTAGGACTTGGCAAAGGGAGGACTTTTTTGCAGAGTTATTGTACATGGACCAGTTGTTTTACAGATGGCTCAGATTTGCAGATAACCTGTTAGTTATCCTACACAAGAATTCTCCCAACCGTTCCTTGAGAGGTAGAAGCTTGGCTACCAGCCAGGTTAAAGTGGACATCTTCCTTTTTACTATGTAATTATTTTTTTATTTAATACCCCCAAATTTTATTATGGTCTCTCTATCCCCAGTGTGCATGTCTGGACTCTATATTCAAAGAACAGTTTCACTTATAGTGGCAGAGGAGATCTCTGGGAGTCTAGTTATTCCTCAAATACACATTAAACTAATATATTTAAACTCTTCTGTTTTTTGAACCATGAACACTTTTGCATTTATAACTATTTTGCCTAAATTTTCCAGCATCTGTGGCATGTATTGGGTTGTTCTCTTGCAGGCACTTACAGTTTCTTTTATCTTCTGATTCAGGGAACACTCACTTATCTACTTTTCCATTTTCAAAATCTTGTTGAACTCTATCATTTTTTTTCTTGTCAAATCTCTTGTTATTCTCTTTATCTTTGTGGAAGTATGCTTTTCCTTTTCTGTTTAAAATTTATGTACTGCCATTTTGTTGGTGGTTTTGGAAATGAATATACTTTGCGAAGGTTACTGTATTTTAAATGGATAAGTTAAATGAACAAAAGATATTTTATCTTTTTTGAAGCATTTTTGAAGGGATCAGAAATTTCTAGGCTAAACGTTTTTGCTGTTCTTTTATTTGTTTTATTCAAGACAATCTGAAGTAATATTAAGCTATAAGTTATATATTTTTCTGCCATCTGCCAAAGGTGCTGTTTATTTGAGGCTGTCATGTCTCATGGGATCATGAGTACAGAAACAGAAGCCTTTGTCCACAGTTCACAACCAAGCTCTGTGGTCATCACTGGACAATTGTTCTAAGGGGATGATGGTGTTTTGATCTTTTGTATTATGTCCCATAGCACAGAAATTAGGACTACTGGTGGCATCCAAGTGTAACACTCTTTAGCTCTTTCAGAACTCAGAAGGGCATGTTTTCTTCAGCTTTTTCTTATCTAATAGAAACATAGCAACCCAGCATAATTTCTACCAAAGAAAGACATAGCTGGATATATTTTCTCCATTCTTGCAGGATGTAATTTATTTTCTGAGAACGTATATGTGGATCTTGTAGTAATTTGCCCAAGTTAAATGGTCACAGTCCATTAATTCTTTTCTTCTTATGAGAAGAGAAAAAGTCATTACATTATGCTGTAATGACTGAATCTCATGTCGTGGTGACTGAGATTCTTTCAAGGCCTCTCATTACAATGGGAAAATGCTTTTTGTAGGCATTTGTGAAACTCATGGAGGAATTATTTTAGGGATTCTCAGAAAGTCAGAGTCATACTGTTAAAAAAAACTTTAGAGAATCTAATGTTGGAGACTTGTTTTGTTGTATTATTTTATATAATACAACATAGTCTTTATGTTATTCATTATAGTTTATTAAGTTTCATTTTTCTTACTTTTTATTCCTTATCCCACAGTAATTTACAGGAAATTATCACTTAAAAATCAGAGAGGGTTGACATTTGATTATCTAAATGTAAACTATCCACGAGGATAATTGAAAACTAACTATAAAATGATTGTACACTTACATTGAGCAACATTTTGATATTAATGATAATGAGAATGAAAAGGATCAAAAGACATTGTTACTGGATTTGGATGTGGTGGTGTATGCAAAGCAGAAGGTGATGATCTGTACATTGCCTGCATTGTCCTCATTACCTCATTAACAAACATGTTTTCCCTCTGTTCACACAGATATGAATATGAATCTATAGTTTCAGTTTCATGCAACTTGTTCTCAGTTTTTCATTTATGGAAGATAGAACGTGAATTTTAAGATGAACACAAGATTCATCAGATTGTCTACTTCATTTTATTGATATCTGTTCAGTGAACTTGTAACTGAATAATTTCTGCTGAGGGGATTTGAATAAGATATTGGGTTTGGTTAAAAGTGTAAAATAAATAAAAAAAAGATATCTTCTCTCATCAGGAACTTTGGAAGAAGTCAAAAAAGGGAATAAGAAAAGGAATAGAAATGGCTAATAGTAAAGAATATTATGTCTCTTGTATTAGAATCTATTTATTAAGAGTTTCTTCTCTATTTCTTAAAATGCTTATTTAAAAATGAGTCAAAGACATCTATCCAAGAGCCACTGTAGAATTAATCCCAAAGAGGAAAACATCTTCAGAAGCTGAATTTATGCTGATGATTTGGTATATGTGAGTATATAAATAGGAAATTGAGATAGAAACAAAGTTCAAGAGATTTGTGTTCTGTAAATGATATTCTAGAGTAGAGAAAGCAGGCAAATATGGTATAATTTGGAATTACTCTATTCCCTTTCTATTGACATAGTACTCTGTCTTTCTGCTCCCTTTACTCTTACTAGAGATAGTGCCTTAAAATCCCACACAATAATGATGCTTCTTCCAGTGTCCTGCAGCCTGAGGAACCAGTCTATTGGCTTCTGACCCTTCTATGCTAAGGAAAGTATATAATGCCCCAAATGGTTGCATTACAACTTGGCTCTATACATTTTAGGGAAACATAAGATGTCAATCAGTACATGCAAGGTATCTATTGGGTCAGTTTGGAGAGGCAGGACAACTTGAATCAGAGGAGTTTATGGGTCACAAGTAGATTCAAACAGTTTTTAATGGGCAATTTGTTGAAAGAGTTAAATTATCATTGAAAGACCTGGGTCTCTATAACCCCTTGTCTTAGCCCAGACACTCCTTTTAATAGAGACCAAAGTTCTTAATGTAGATGAAGTCCCATAGGTGGGCACTCTTAAGGCAATAGATGGCATGTCTTTTCTATTCACTTAAAAGGTGTTAGACTCTCAGCTAATCTCTTCACAATAAGAAAAACACCTGGAAAATAAAGGAGATTCCATAGAGAATGTAAATTTTTCCCCAACCTTTGCAGGATCATTTAAAAATTTGTCAAAAAAATATATTTTTGATACAATAATTTTTTCTTTCAGGGTCTATCTGCCATGTGATGCTATACTAGAATCAGGTTGGAATTTGATATCTAATTGCTATAAGGGTCAGTCTGATTAGTCTTAAGATTCTTAAAATTAATGCTGGTCAGTTATGCCTGAATTCCAAATGGGAGGAGAATATTATGAGACATGTCTGATCCCCTTCCCACCATGGCCTGAATTATTATTTTTATAATTATTATTATTTTTTTACATTTCTTTGAAATCCCCTTGGCTAATAGCAGAGATCTATTTAGCTGGTGGGGCTCTTAGAATTTACTTTTGGTTTACACACTAATTTTGAAATAATCTTTTTCAGTTTTTTTTTTTTTTTTGTCCTTTCAAATACCTTGTCGTATTTAAAATTATGGAAGTACTCTTCTACAATAAATAAACACATCAGTATAATATGTATTCTTTATTCAATAAATACTAGGGTGTATAATATATGAAAGTAACTGTGATAATCTTTATATTTACTAAGATAAAATTATGGTCCATATTCAGTTAGTAAATATATGACTACATAATTATGTGTTCAGTATGACTATTTTTTTTGTCAGTAACTGTAGTAGGCTATCCCTCAACCCCTGCTCTTACATATATTTTTAGCTTGGGTGAATTGACATAACATAAAGGTAACCATTTTGAAATGAGCAGACTCTTAAATCTTTTTGATCTGGAAAAATTCTTTGGGTTGATTCATTGTGGTTTGGCTTTCTGATTTCTGCAGCAATTAATATGATTACTTCCATTCCTTTTCCCTCCAAAACACTTCCAAAGAAAGGAATAAAGGATAATGCTGACATCATTAAAAATGACAACAGAGAGAAACAAATGAAGAGATCAGGAAGGAAAAGACCGGAATCTCTAAAGGCAAATATACAAATTTCAAATACTATATAAACTACTTTTACTTTTATATAGATGCATCTGTATTTTAGTCTAATATTATATGATATACTGTGTTGAGACAATTTATCATTGTCACCAATTGTACATAACTAGTCTGATTCTTCTTATGCTACTACTTGAAAAAATATAATATAATTTGGGAAGTGAATTAGATAAGCATATACCTAGATATTTATGTTAGTCTGGGGACTCAATAAATATACAGATTTATTTAGTACTGTTTTGTTTTAGAAAACCTATTATTTCAAGAAGATAGGTATAATTAAGAAACAAACACAAATTCAAACTATGAACAAAAGCACCAAAAAAAAAAAAAAAATGCTAATCCAAATAGTAATGTTGCCAAGTTTTTGTGGTACAGGGGAGAACTCAGCTCGCTCCCCAGTGGCCTCCAGGCTTTTGGTCTCTCACTCTCCCAAGAATGGGAGAGGGGACCACACAGGTGTGGTACACTCATAAATAGCTAACCCCAAAAAGTGTTTGCAGAAAGTGATTTATTCAGACAGAGAAAGAGAAGAGAGAAAAAGAGTTCCATGAAGGGTGTGGAAGGGGACCTAAGTATGGAATCCAAAGGGGTATGGAAGAAGGGGACTTTTAACCTGGGAGGAATTCCCACCTTCTCCAAGTCCTCTAGCCAATGAAGAGTTCACTTAAACTTCTGCTGGAGTGACTATCTTTTTGATTCTTCCTACATCCATGAAAATTAAACAGAAACTGTTAACTCTTCAGGATGAAGAGGCATGGGAGGGGGGCATGGTGCTGGGAAGTTCTTGCCCTTAAAACTATGCCCCCTTGTGGACCCAAAAGAGAACCCATTTCCTCATTTCCCCCCTCTGAACAGGAAAGTTCAACTTCTATTGGAACACAGGCGTCAATTTCTCTTTACTTCCTGCTGAAATGGAGCATAGAAGGGGCCCTACAGTTAAAGATTCCTCCAAAGGGGAGCCTTTTAGGGGTACAGGTTGATGCTGAGGTCCACAATAGAACTCATGAGTCAAGGACATTTGGGTTTCAGTGGCAGGATTATTTGTGACCTTATGGTTTTAGAAGAAATGAATGTAACAAGGTGGTTAGAGATGAGAGGCCCAGAGGCCAACAATTATAGAATGGTTATAAAGGAGGCCAGGAGAGAATAGAGCCAGGACAGTCAGTTGTTATACAAGCTTTACAATATTGTTTCTAGAAGATTTTTAGTCCTGTGTTTGATTGATTCCTGAGTTCTATGTTCAAAACAACAGTGGTTTACAAAATAGCAACATTTTCCTAGAAAAAGGTTTTCTTCCCACTATGAAAAGGATAATTGGAGTTTGAGAGTTATTTTGGTCAGGCCAGCTTCTCTTCCGACTACCTGTAGGAGGCAGAGTTGGGGCATCCAGGTAGCCTGAGATGCCCTGGCCATTTTGTTGCTCCCTGGCTCCTGCTGGGGTACAGGAGCTGAGGAAACCTGGTTGGCATTGGTGGAGGTAGTTGCCACAAGGAGTCCCACATATGGAAGTAGTTCTGAGGGGGGCTGAATAGGTATGGGGTACAGTCCTAACAGAACTGAGGCTTATTTCTTAGGGAAAAGAAAAGTTGCACACAGGGGACGTCAAACCATTTACTCTCGCTTTTACAATACAGTTCTAATTAAAGAATAGTATTATAATCCATAGCCGGGCGTGGTGGCTCACGCCTGTAATCCCAGCACTTTGGGAGGCCGAGGCAGGTGGATCACGAGGTCAAGAGATCGAGACCATCCTGGTCAACACGGTGAAATCCCGACTCTACTAAAAATACAAAAAAATAGCTGGGCATGGTGGCGCGTGCCTGTAATCCCAGCTACTCAGGAGGCTGAGGCAGGAGAATTGCCTGAACCCAGGAGGCGGAGGTTGCGGTGAGCTGAGATCGCGCCATTGCACTCCAGCCTGGGTAACAAGAGCGAAACTCCGTCCCCCCCAAAAAAAGAATAGTATTATAATCTATAATACTATAGACCAGGTTTTTCCACTTAGCAAGGGTTAAGTTGGCCATGCTGTTTGGCAGAGGAAAATGAGCTGCTCCTTCTTCAAAGATCATGTGTCAAACTGGTCCCAATTCTTTTACACAGGCCAAATTATAAAACTGCCCCAGGAGGGTAAACTTCTAGGGAGGAGCCATTAGAGCACACAGTGTAAAGAAGGCATGGGTGAGGCCAAAACAATATCCACAGGAGCCAGGTATCCTTCCCTGACCCATTTTCCACTGTAGAAAAATGCCCTTAGGGTTGTGAGTCCTGCCATTAACTGTTTGGGTCCTGGAACCAGTTTAACTATGATCTTCTAGATGGAAAAGCTCTGCCGTAGAGACAGAGCCAATACTAAGCAAGACAAATTATACACTAAACACAAAGTCCCATAGCCTTCAGCTTCTGAATTTCCCCAGTTTCCCCAATTCAAGACTGATTCCACTGAGGATTTGAACCAGTAACCTCACAGCTGCCAGCCCTATGCCTTAACCAACCATGCTAACAGGCCACTTACATCAAAGCCTGGTGGAAAGCTTTCTTAAACCTTATCTAAATGAGAATGCTGCACCCTGAGGCGGTATGGCCTCTGGAAAGCCGGGCAGAGCTGATAGCCAGCAGCTGTTTTATTTCAGCTGGCATACCAAGACAAAAAACTGCTTGCCACTGCGATTTTAAAATCTAGGCCCGCTGCACCACTACCCCCATTCAGGAGACTTTTTAAACACTGCTATGTGCTGGGAGGGGAAGGCTTGCCCCGTCCTTTGCAGCATTCCATTCCACCATGATGCCAGGACCATGTGTGCACTTGGGCTCCCTTTTCTTCACTGCTGTCTCTGACTGGGGAACGACAGAGAGGCCTGCTAGGCTATGCCAGGCCTCTGTATTCCCCAGGCCCAGTTCCCCAGCCAGCAAGGAGTGAAAGGTCTGGGGCCAGGGGAGTGCTCACCTGCCACCCCCTTGTGTGAGCCCAACAGCCACTGCACGCCAGTGCACACCCAGTAACTGCAGATAGCATCTGCCTGCCCCACCTCTGGCAGATTTTTGCCCAGAGAAGTAGCCTAGAGAGAGAAAGAGGGAAAGCAGAGAGAGAGCTTGGAGGAAGAGACTGTGCCTTTAATTCTGGCTGGCCCATACTGCTTAAAGATGGGCTGGGCTGTGTGTCCCTGTGGCTCCGAGCTGCTGCTCTGGTGTTCTTAAAGAGACAGTACAGATTGGGGCCGGTTTTACTTACAGTTTGAAATCTTCTTCTCCTGGCTGTACCCCACTCCTGTCTGACTCGCCAGTAATGTTGCCGGGTTTTGGGGGTACAGGGGAGTGCTCAGCTGGCTTCCCAGTTGGCTCCAGGCTTTCGGTCTCTCACTCTCTCAAGAATGGGAGAGGGGACCATGCAGGCGTGGTATGCTCGTAAATACCAGACCCCAAAAAGTGTTTGCAGAAAGTGATTTATTTAGGCAGAAAAAGAGAAAAAGGAGAGAGAAAAAGATGAGAAAGAAAAAGGGTTCCACGAAGGGTGTGGAAGGGGACTCAAGTACGGAATCCAAAGGGGTGTGGAAGAAGGGGACTTTTAACCTGGGAGGAATTCCCACCTTCTCCAAGACCCCTGGCCAATGAAAAGCGTTCCCTTAAACTTCCTCTGCAGTGATTGACTTTTTTATTCTTCCCACATGTGTGAAAATTAAACAGAAATCATTAAATCTCCCAGATGGAAAGGCATGGGAGAGGGGCATGATGCTGGGAAGTTCTTGCCCTTGAAACTATGCCCCATTGTGGACCTGATAAGAGAACACATTCCCTCACTTCTTTTTTTTTTTTTTT
>NW_016107340.1:6945955-6949342 GCF_001604975.1 Cebus imitator | reverse complement strand
GAGTGAAACTCCGTCTCAAAAAATAAATAAATAAAATAAAATAAAATAAAATAGAATCTTGGTCCGGCGTGGTGGCTCATGCCTGTAATCGCAAAACTTTGAGAGGCCAAGGCAGGCAGATCACAAGTTCAGAAGTTTGAGACCAGCTTGGCCAAGATGGTGAAACCTCTTCTCTACTAAAAATACAAAAATTAGCTTGGGTGGTAGCGGGCACCAGTAATCCCATCTACTTGGGAGGCTGAGGCAGATAATTGCTTGAACCTGGGAGGTGGAGGTTGCAGTGAGTGGAGATCTCAACACTGCACTCCAGCCTGGGTGACAGAGAGAGACTTTGTCTCCCTTCCCCCCCAAAAGAGATCCTCAATAAAAGCTCAGAGCATAATATCCAGGTTTTTCTATGGGAAACTAAGCTACCATTGTGTAAGTATTTAGTATTCAATAGCACTCATTCTTAAAGTTAGCTGTGAATTAGAATCAACTAGGAAATTTTTTTAAATGAGTGACTTTGAAAAGTTCTTAGTATTCCCAGAAAGTCTGATTTAATGAGTACGTATGTATGACCTGGGCATTGGAATTCTTAAATAATGTTTATTTGAAGGAAAAGGAGGAGCTCAGTTTCCTTTAAAATGGAGATAATAATACTTCATTGGCTAGTCTAATTAATGAACTCATAATTAGATAAAGAGCAGAAAGTAAGTACAAATAAAGTAGAACAACCTGATAAATAATTCAGTTATTTACATATTGATTTTTTTATCTCAAATAAGAATAATTGGTACAATATGTTTTTAAAATTCCACAGGGACATATCTAAGTTCAAAGACAATATAAACATTGTCCTTGATATCTAGTTTTCCAGAAATTAAACAGAAACATAAAGGAGTAAACAGAGCTTAATTCACAAGCTGAATGCACAGGCTCTAAGTCTATAAATGGGCAACGGTTTCTGGGATATCTGTTTCCAAAGAGAAAATAACATGTGTATACAGAGTGAAGAGACTAATCCAGGTTCATTGGTTTAACCTAATTAATGAGATAAAACACCCTGTACTGTGTTGAGTCCTGTTTCTCAAAATATTCCTATTCATTCAAAACTTCATATTACCTTATTTGAAAACAAGATCTTTGCAAATAAAATTAGTTAAGTTAAAATTAAGTTATGTTGGAGTATAGTTTGACTTTAATCACCAATGTCTTTTCTATATTACAGAAATGATTTATAATAAAATAAAATCTTAAAAATAAAAAGCAGAGGCCAGGCATGGTGGCTCATACCTGAAATCCCAGCACCCAAGGTGGGTGGGTCACGTGAGGCCAGGAGTTCAAGACCAGCCTGGCCAACATAGAGAAACTCTGTACTAAAAAATACAAAAACTAGCCAGGTGCGGTGGTGGGTGCCTGTAATCCCAGCTACTTGGGAGGCTAAGGAAGAGAGAATTGCTTGAACCTGGGAGACAGAAGTTGCAGCGAGCTGAGATCACACCATTGCACTCCAGCCTGGGAGACACAGTGAGACTCTGTCTCAGAAAAATAAATAAATAAATAAACAAATTGCCAAATTTAATAAATAGACTATGTACTATAGCGGTAACAAAAAATAAAGCACTATGTTTTTGAAAAGGTAAAACATAATAACAATAAAAATAATCTAGAAAGGCAAGTAAAGAAAGAGAGGAAGCACAAATAAACATTATTAAGAATGAAAGTGTGGAGGCACCAAATGGCCAAATAGAAAAAGCTTCCTCTGCAGCTCCCAGTGAGACCAATGCAGAAGGCAGGTGATTTCTGCATTTCCCACTGAGATACCCAGTTCATCTCAATGGGACTGGTTGGGCAGTGGATGCAACTTACAGAGAGTGAGCAGAAGCAGGGTGGGGTGTTGCTTCACTGGGAAGTTTACAGAGCTGGGGGACCTCTCTCTCCCAACCAAGGAAGCAGTTAGGAACTGTGCTACCCACCCTTGATACTGCACTTTTCCCATGGATTTTTGCAATCGACAGATCAGTGGGTTTCAAGCACAAAACTGGGTGGCTGTCTGGGCAGGCACTGAGCTGCAGGAGTTTTTTTTTTTTTGTACTCCAGCAGCACGTGGAACTCCAGTAAGACAAAAGAATCATTCACTGTCCTGAAAAGGGGGCTGAAGCCGGGAGCCAAGTGGTCTCACTTAGAGGGTCTCACTCCCATGGAGCCACTAAGAACCACTGGCTTGAAATTGTAAGCAAACTAAGCAAGAACCACCGGCAAGCTAAGAACCACTTGCTTGAAATTTTCACTGCCAGCCCAGCAGTCCAAAGACAACCTGGGATGATCAAGCCTGGTTGGGGTTAGGGCAACCATCATTACTGTGGCTTTAGTAGGAAGTTTTTTTTTCCTGATGATGCTAAGCAAACTTGGAGGTTTGGACTGTGCAGAGTTTACCACAGTGCGGCAAAGCAGCTGTGGGCAGACTGCTTCTTTAGCTTCTTCCTCACTGGTCAGGGCATCTCTGCAAGAAATGCAGCAGCTCCAGTAGGGGGCTTATAGATAAAACTCTCATCTCCCTGGGAGCACCTGGGGAGAGGGACAACTGTGGGCGAAACTTCAGCAGACTTACTCTTTGCTGCCTGCTGGCTCTTATCATGATAAGGGGGATTCTCCCAGCAGAGTGTCTGCTAACAGACAGACAGCCTCCTCAACTGGGTCTCTGACATTCATGCCCTCTGACTAGGAGAGACCTACCAACAGGGATCACCAGACACCTCATAAAGGAGAGTTCTGGCTGGCATTAGGCCAGTGCCCCTGAAGGATAAAGCTTCTGGAGGAAGGAGCAGGCAGCAATCTTTGCTGTTCAGCAGCCTCCACTGGTGATACCCAGGCCAACAGGGTCTGCAGTGGATCTTCAGCAAACTTTAGCTGACCTGTTAAAAAAAAAAAAAAAAAAACTGTTAGAAGAAAAACTAAAAAACAATGACAACAACATCTACAAAAAAAGGCCCGCCCACAAAAACCCCATCCAAAGGTCAACAACCTCAAAGATCAAAGGTAAATAAATCCACAAAAGTTAGAAAAAAAAAAAACAGTGAAAATTACAAAAGCCAGAACACTTCTTCTCCTCAAAATGATCACAATACCTCTTCAGTGAGGACACAAATCTGGATGGAGAATGAAATTGACGAATTGACAGAGGTAGGCTTCAGAAGGTGGGTGATAAAAAACTCCTATGAGCTAAAGGAGCATGTTCTAATCCAATGCCAGAAAGCTAAGAACCTTAATAAAAGGTTACAAAAAATTCTAACTAGAATAACCAGTTCAGAGAGGAATATAAATGACCTGATCTAGCTGAAAAGCAGAGCAAGAGAGCTTTGTGAAGCATACACAAGTATCAATAGCTGAATTGATCAAGCAGAA
>NW_016107340.1:6940358-6945830 GCF_001604975.1 Cebus imitator | reverse complement strand
CCTCCAAGAAAAATGGGACTATGTGAAAAGATCAAACCTTTGATTTATTGGTGTACCTGAAAGTGACAGGGAGAATGGAGCCAAGTTGGAAAACACACTTCAGGATATTATCAAGAACTTTCCCAACTTAGCAAGACAGGCCAACATTCAAATTCAGGAAAGAAATAGAACACCACTAAGATATTCTACGAGATCAACCCCAAGACACATAATCATCAGATTCTCCAAGATGAAAATGAAGGAAAAAATGTTAAAGGCAGCCAGAGAGAATGGTCAGGTCACCTGTACAGGGAAGCCCATCGGATTAACAGTGGATCTTTCAGCAGAAAACCTACAAACCAGAAAAGAGTGGGGACCAATATTTAACATTCTTAATATAATTTTCGACCTAGAATTTCATAGAAAGCCAAACTAAGCTTCAAAATAAAAGGAGAAATAAAATTCTTTCAAGATAAGCAAATGCTAAGAAAATTAGTCACCACCAGGCCTGCCTTGAAATAACTCCTGAAAGAAGCACTAAATATAGAAAAGAAACTGATATCAGCGACTGCAAAAACACACCAAATATCAAGACCAATGACACTGAATAAACTGCATCAACTAGTGTGCAATATAATCAGCTACCATCATGATGACAGTATCAAATTCAAACATAACAACATTAATCTTAAATGAAAATGGGCTAAATGCCCCAACTAAAAGACACAGACTGGCTAATTGAATAAAGAGTTAAGACCAGTAGGTGTGCTGTATTCAGAAGGTCCATCTCACATTCGAGATGGCTCAATATAAAGGGATGGAGAAATATTTACACACATAGGCTCAATATAAAGGGATGGAGAAATATTTACCAAGCAAATGGAAAGAAAAATAAAAAAGCGGGGGTTGCAATCCCAGTCTCTGGTAAACGTTAAACCAACAAAGATCAAAAAAGACAAAGAAGGGCATTACATAGTGGTAAAGGGATCAATCAACAAGAAGAGATAACTATTCTAAATATATATGTACTCAATAAAGGAGCACCCACATTTATAAAGCAAGTTCTTAGAGACCCACAAAGAGACTTAGACTCTCACACAATAATAGTGACAGACTTTAACATCCCACTGTCATTAGACAAATCAATAAAACAGAAAATTAACAAAAATATTCAGGACTTGAACTCAGCTCTGGATCAACCAGATCTAACAGACATCTACAGAACTCTCCAAATAAAATCAACAGAATATACATTCTTCTCAGAGCCATGTGGCACTTATTCTAAAACTGGAAGTAAAACACTCCTCATCAAATAAAAAAGAACTGAAATCATAACAGTCTCTCAGACCACAGTGCAATTAAATTAGAACTCAGGATTAAGAAACTTCCTCAAAACTTCACAACTACATGGAAATTGAACAAGCTGCTCCTAAATGACTCCTGAGTATATGACGTAATTAAGGCAGAAATCAAAAAGTTCTTTGAAATCAATGAGAACAAAAACACAACATACCAGAATCTCTGAGACACAGCTAAAGCAATGTTAAGAGGAAAATTTATAGCACTAAATGCAGACATCAGAAAGCTAGAAAAATCTCAAATCAACACCCTAACATCACAATTAAAAGAACCAGAGAAGCAAGAGAAAACAAATTCAAAAGCTAGCAGAAGACAAGACATAACTAAGATCAGAGAAGAACTGAAGTAAATAGAGGCACAAAAATCTCTTCAAAAAAATTGATGAATACAGGAGCTGGTTCTTTAATAAAATTAACAAAATAGACCTCTAGCTAGTCTAACAAAGAAGAAAAGAGAGAAAAACCAAATGGACACAATAAAAAATGATAAAGGGAATATCACCACTGAGCCCACAGAAATACAAACTACCATCAAAGAATACTGTAAACATCTCCATGCAAATAAACTAGAAAAATCTAGAAGAAATGGATGAATTCCTAAACACATACACTCTCCCAACACTATGTCAGGAAGAAGTTGAATCCCTGAATAGACGAATAACAACTTCTGTAACTGAGGCAGTAATTAATATCCTACCAACCAAAAAAAGCCCAAGACCAGATAGATTCACAGCCGAATTCTACCAGAGGTACAACAAGAAGCTGGACCCATTTTTTTCTAAAATGATTCCAAACAATTTGAAAGGAGGGACTCTTTCTTAACTCATTTTATGAGGCCTTTACCATGCTGCTACCAAAACCTGGCAGATGTGAATACAACAACAAAAAATAAAACAGCAAAATGGCCAATATCCCTAATGAACATCAATGCAAAAATCCTCAATAAAATACTGGCAAACTGAATTCAGCAGCACATCAAAAAGCTTATGCACCATGATCAAGCCAGAGTCATCCCTGGGTTGCAAGGATTGTTCAATATATGAAAATCAATAGGCCTGTTTCCTGTAGCAGCTCCGTATTGCTGGAGAAGAAGAAAAGTGCCCAAGATCCTTTCAGGATATTTGGTTTTTTGGGCGCGACACAAATCGAGGTGACGGAAGAGAAGAAAATCCCCTAAATCCCTGCAGGATTACTTTATTCAAAAACGAAATAAAAAATACTCAATATGCAAAAGTCTTGTGAAGAAAATGACATGCCAAAGGCCAAGGAAGACCTCCCTTTGGAAGATGTACCACAGGAGGCAGAAGGAAATCCTCAACCTTCTGAAGAAGGTGTAAGCCAGGAAGCAGAAGGAAACCCCAGAGGAGGGCCGACTCAGCCTGGCCAGGGATTTAAAGAGGACACACCCGTTAGGCATTTGGACCCTGAAGAAATGATAAGAGGAGTAGATGAGCTTGAAAGGCTTAGGGAAGAGATAAGAAGAGTGAGAAACAAGTTTGTGATGATGCATTGGAAGCAAAGACATTCACGCAGCCGTCCTTATCCTGTGTGCTTTAGGCCTTGAATTCATTTTTGCCTAATATTAAAATCTGGCCCCAGCTTTCTTTCTGTTAGCATTTTTTGATGTATCTTTGACCTCCATCTTACTTTTAATCATCTGATGAAACTTTGTTTTAGGTAGTTTCCTTAGTTCCAGCATCTCATTGGATTTTGGATTTTGACCCATTTTCCAGGTCTATTTTTCAATTAGAAATTTTCACACATTTGCATGGAAATATGTTCTTTTCATATTGTAAAGTAAAGCGTAACAGGTTATGGCAAAGCAGCATATTTAATATCAGCTCACATATGCAGGATAAAATTCCAAACTTTGTGTGTGTGCATGTGTGTATGCATACATCCATATAACATATATCAAAAACTTAACCTTAAGTTTATTTCTGTGTGCTGTGAAGTTTTAGTGGTTTTCTTCTTTTTTTCTTTTTGCTTATATGTACTTTTTAATGAACATGTGTCTCACACAAAAAGAATTAAGGATTTTTTTTTTTTACAAGTAAGAGTCAATCAGATAATTTGCAACCAGCTTATGAGGGCAATGGGGGCACCTAAACTCTTGATGATAAAAGAAATGTAAACCTCACATTACCTCTGGATCTCTTAGCCAGAGGAATAAACTGGCAATTATTACAGATTAAAAAAAAAAAATTAGAAAATCAGTAAGTGTATTCCATCATATAAACAGAACCAATGACAAAAACCACGACTATCTCAATAAATGCAGAAAAGGCTTTTGATAAAATTCAACATCCCTTCATGTTAAAAACTCTCAATAAACTAGATATTGATGGGATATATCTCAAAATCATAAGAGCTACTTATGACAAACCCATAGCCAACATCACACTTAATGGGCAAGAACTGGAAGCACACCCTTTGGAAACCAGCATATGACAAGGATCCCCTCTCTCACTTCTCTTATTCAACATAGTTTCAGAAGTTCTGGCCAGGGCAATCAGGCAAGACAAAGAAAAAAAAGTGTATTCAAATAGGAAGAGAGAAAGTCAAATTGTCTGTGTTTGTAGATGACATGACTCTATATTTAGAAAATCCCATTGTCTCAGCCCAAAAACTCCTTAAGCTAATAAGCCACTTCAGCAGTCTCAGAATACAAAATCAATGTGCAATATCACAAGCATTCCTATACACCAACAATAGACAAGCAGGAAGACAAGTCATGAATGAAATCCCATTCACAGTTGCTACAAAGAGAATAAAATAGTTGGGGAGAGATAGCATGGGAAGAAATGCCAGATATAGGTGATGGGGAGGAAGGCAGCACATCACACTGCCATGTGTGTACCTATGCAACAATCTTGCATGTTCTTCACATGTACCCCAAAACCTAAAATGCAATTTAAAAAAATTCTCCAGCTATTTCTTCAAAAAGAAAAAGAGAGAATAAAATATCTAGGAATACAGCTAACACGGAACTTAAAGGACCTCTTCAAGGAGAACTACAATTGGTGTTCAAGGATATAAGAAAGGACACAAACAAATGGAAAAATACTCCATTCTCATGGATAAGAAGAATCAATATTGTAAAAATGGCAATACTGTAGTTTACATATTCAGTGCTATTCCTATCCAGCTACCATTGACTTTCTTCACAGAATTAGGAAAAAGCTGCTTTAAATTTCATATGGAAAAAAAAAAAAAAAAAAAACATATAGATGAGACAATTCTAAACAAAATGTGCAAAGCTGGAGGCATCATGCTATCCAACTTTATAATGCAAGGCTACAGTAACCAAAAGAGAAGGATACTGGTACCAAAACAGATATATAGACCAATGGAACAGAATAGAGACCTCAGAAATAACACCACACATTTACAGCCATCTGATCTTTGACAAATCTGACAGAAACAAGCATGAGGAAAGGATATCCTATTTAATTAATAGTGCCAGGAAAACTGGCTGGCCATATACAGAAAACTGAAATGGGACTCCTTCCTTACACCTTATACAAAAATTAACTCAAGATGGATTAAAAACTTAAATGTAAACCCAAAAACCATAAAGATTCTGGAAAGAAAACCCAGGCCATACCATTCAGGACACAGGTACGGGCAAAGACTTCATTATGAAAACAGAAACAATTGCAAGAAAAGCCAAAGCTGACAAATGGAATCTAATTAAACTAAAAAGCTTCTACACAGCAAAAGAGGCTATCATTAAAGTATCCAGGCAACCTACAGAATGGGAGAAAAATTTTGCAATCTACCCATCTGACAAAGGTCTAGTATCCAGAATTTAAAGAAACATAAACAAATTCACAAGAAAAAAAATCAAAAAGTGGGGAAAAAATATGAATGGACACTTCTCAAAAGAACATTTATGCAGCCAGCAAATGTATGATTGGGAGGCCAAGGTGGGCAGATCACTTGAGGTCAGGAGTTCAAGACCAGCCTGACTAACATGGTGAAATCCTTTCTCTACAAAAATTAGCCAGGCGTAATGGTGGGTGCATGTATTCCCAGCTACTCTAGAGCCTGAGGCAGGAGTCATTTGAATCTGGGAGGCAGAGGTTGTATGAGCCGAGATCACGCCATTGCACTCCAGCCTGGGTGACAGGGT
>NW_016107340.1:6938984-6940241 GCF_001604975.1 Cebus imitator | reverse complement strand
TTTTTTTGAGACAGTCTTGCTCCATCACCAGGTGTCAGGTTGGAGTGGAGTGGTGTGATCTTGGATCACTGCAACCTCTGCATCCTGGTTTCAAGCAATTCTGCTGCCTCAACTTCCCAAGCAACTGGGGCTACAGATGCGTGCCACCATGCCCAGCTAATTTTTGTATTTTTAGTAGAGACGGGGTTTCACCATGTTGGCCAGGATGGTCTCGATCTCTTGACCTCGTGATCCACCTGCCTCGGCCTCTCAAAGTGCTGGGATTACACGCGTGAGCCACTGCACCCGGCCCAAGTCCATATGTTTCTAAGGCAAGTTCTATCAAATCTACAATGAACTAATGATTCCTACATTATACAAGTTCTTCCAAAAAATAAAACAAAATAATCTAATTTATTTTACAAAGATAATATAATGTTAATGATCACACTGGACCAACTCACATATTATTAAAATTATAGGCTAATCTTAAAGATATACATGAAAATTTTCTAAATAAAAATCAATTAATTGAATCTAACAATTTGTAAAAATGACTAACAGTGTTTATTTTAAGCATGCAAGAATGTTCCAACATCAGAAAAATCTACTAGTGTAATATGTTGCATTAACACAATAAAGGTGGAAAAATATTGGATATTCTTTCAACTACATGCATTAAAGTTATTTGGTGATATCATGCAAATTTCTGATATATACTTTAAGAAAATTCAGAGTAAAAATAATATCTTCTTCAACCTATTAAGGTTATCCAAACCCCAGAAAAGTATGTATAATTAAGTGATTTATTGAAAGCATTCTTATTAAGTACTAGAATATAACTGCTATTACTGTCAGTATTAAATTTAAGGTAAAGGCAATATTCTGTGCAGAAAATAATAAAAACAATAACAAAATGTTAGAAAAGATAAAAATAAATTTAGATTTTTCTCAATGGAAAATTTTTTATAAACCTAAATACATTTTAACAAACATTGGAATAAGAAAGTTGAGCAAAGAAGCTTAAACAAGATCAATGTATTAGCTATTGTAGACCTTATGGAAATGAAACATTATAAAGATATGCAAAGTTGGTTTGCACTAACCAGAGTTTATGTAAAATTAATTATGTTTTAACAATATAAAAAAATAGATAGGCCTGGCACGGTGGCTCACGCTTGTAATCCCAGCACTTTGGGAGGCCGAGGTGGGTGGATCATGACGTCAAGAGATCGAGACCATCCTGGTCAACATGGTGAAACCCCGTCTCTACTAAAA
>NW_016107340.1:6933956-6938853 GCF_001604975.1 Cebus imitator | reverse complement strand
TGTCTCAAAAAAAAAAAAAAAAAATAGATAATTCTACCTTGGATTGCCAGCAGCACTAAGAAGACCAAGTTTTATTCCAGTCACTGTGGTATTAGGCACAATAACACGAGTTGTAGTTCTACCTCTGTGAGATTTTGGAATAATATCCTCTCCGTTTTTGGATGTCAGAAACAATACTACAGTGATGGTGTACACTTCCTGCGATATTGAGAGTATAACCTACTAAACATTTTTTGTATTTTTAGTAGAGATGGTGTTTCACCATGTTGGCCAGGCTGGTCTTGAACTCCCAACCTCAGGTTATCTGCCCACCTCACCCTCCCAAAGTGCTGGGATGATAGGCGTGAGCCATTGTGCCTGGCCTGCTTCTATTATTATTACATTGAAAAATATAATGAAATACTTACACAACTCATCATAATGTAGAATCAGTGAGAGCCTCAGCTAGTTATGCTGAAACTAGATGGTCCCTCTGGGGGCAATGGGAGACTGTGATAGATCATCAGGCATTAGATTTTCATAAGAAGCATACAGCTGCAGGGCATGGTGGCTCATACCTGTAACCCCAGCACTTTGGGAGGCCAAAGCAGATGGATCCTGAGGTCAGGAGTTTGATACCAGCCTGGCCAATATGGTGAAACCCCGTCTCCACTAAAAAAATACAAAAATTAGCCATGTGTGGTGATATGTGTCTATAATCCCAGCTACTTGGGAGGCTGAGGCAGGAGAATTGCTTGAACGCAGCAGGCAGAGGTTGCAGTGAGCCAAGATCATGCCATTCCACCCCAGCCTGGGTAATGAGAGCAAAACTCCATCTCAATAAATAATAATAATAATAATAGAAGTGAAGTGCATAATAAATGTAATGTGCTTGAATCATCCTGAAACAAACCCCCTGCCCCCAGGTCCATGGAAAAATTGTCTTCTACAAAACTGATCCCTGGTGCCAAAAAGGTTGGGGACCACTGCTCTACAGGTGTCAAAATATAGCCTGTGCCCCTCAAATAGGTATAACTATTACATATCAATAAAAACTAAAATAAACCAATTAAAATTTAAAATAAAGAAAAAAGTAGGACTGAAAAGTTACCACTGGATCATGGAATAAGAAAATGAATGGTGTCCTCATTAAAGGTGGTCTCAGTGGAGAAAGAGAACAGAAGTTGGACTCAGATGGATACAGAGAGTGAGTGGGAGACAGAGTAGCTTGGGATGTGCTGGTAACTCCTCCAGGAAGTGTGCTGGGAAGGGGAGAAGTGAGGCTGGTAAGGATGGAGGGGATGCTGGCTTGGGATGGGCAGTTGTGTCCCGACCTGCTCCTGCCTGGGCTCCCCAGTTTCACCCTGTAGATGCAGACTCAGGACAGTGTTCCTTTTGTGGCCACAGGGCATGAATCTCTCAGGGGCCAGAAGCAGCAGCTGAGCCTCGCCCAGGCTGTGTATAGAAAGGCAGCTGTGTACCTGCTGGATGACCCCCTGGTGGCTTTGGATGCCCACGTCAGCCAGCACATCTTCAACCAGGTCATTGGGCATGGTGGCTACTCCAGGGAACAGTAAGTTTGGGAACATATGTCAGAAGGCACAGGGCAAAGGCAGAGGATGCCCTTAGCATCCAGTCCTAACCCAAGTTTCTCTCACCGCCCCCTTCCACTTGAGTCCAATTTTCTTCTTTGTATTAGTCGGCTTTTGCTGTGATGATGCTACATAACAAACAACTCCTCAGATTTGATCAGCTTACAACAGCAGCTGTTTTTGCTTATGTGTCTGTGGCTTAACTACTACAACTCTGCCTTGGATGATTGGACTGGGTCAGATGGACTCTTTGTCTTCTTGAGATAGGCTGAAGGAGTCCCCTCTGTCTATTTGGAAATGCTATTTTCAAGAAAGATGGCAGGAGCACAAGAAGGGAAGCTCTCCCCACTCTGAGTCCAGGGAAAATACTCACCCCCCTACCCACTGCTCCAGGAGGCTGGCCAAGCACATGTGTATAACTTTTCTTACTTTCTTTCCCCTTCCCTTTGTTCCTCTTTCCCATCCCCTACCTCCCTCTTTCTCTCTCTCCTCTCTCCTCCCTCCCTCCCTCCCTTCCTTTCTTTCCTCTTTTTGTTGGAGTCTTGCTCCATCACCTAGGATGAAATGCAATGGTGTAATTTCAGCTCACTGCAACCTCCACCCCCCAGTTTCAAGTGATTCTCATGCCTCAGTTTCCCAAGTAGCTGTGACTACAGGTGTGTGCCACCATACCAAGCTCATTTTAGTATTTTTAGTAGACAGGGCTTAGCCATGGTGACCTGGCTGGTCTTGAACTCCTGACCTCAAGTGATCCACCTGCCTTGGCCTCCCAAAGTGCTGGGATTACAGGCATGAGCCATGGAATGTGGCCACGTGTGTGTTAACTTCTAACCCTTCCCTGCCCAGACACAGATTCTCATGACCCATGTCCTCTACATCCTGCTCCAGGCTGATTGGATCGCGGTGCTGGCAAATGGGGCCATTGTAGAGATGGGGTCCAACCAGGAGCTTCTGCACAAGAAGGGGGCCCTCATGAATCATCTGGATCAAGCCAGACAGCTAGGAGACAGAGGAGAAAGAGGTACTAGGTGGGCTTTGCTGATTCTCTGTGCCTGGCTCTTGCAACCCTTGGGGAAAAAGGCTCAAAGGGTCCTACTGGCAAGAGCAGATGGCTCTGGTCACACCCTCCCTGCAGGCTTATGCCCAGAAGCAGACAGCTCTCCAATAGGTCACCACTCTCCAAGAAGAGCCAATAACACCATCTACGAGCCAGGGGCTGTGCTAAGCGCTTCTGTAAAAAATACACTATTTCATTTCATTCTCACCATACCCTCAGAGGCATGTGAAGTTACTGATGTCATTTTACAGATGAGCAAAGAGAGAAATCAGTTGCCCAAGGTCACCAGATTAGAACTTGAGTGTGTCCAACACCAGAGTCTATGCTTGCAGTTGCTATGGAGACAGCACAAGAAGGTTTTAGTGCCTGGAAAGCTACGATATGCCAGCTAGAGTTTCTAATAATCCAAAGAACGCAAAGTACACTGGACACATGACAAGGTTCTGGGAGTAAAGTTGCCAAGCCAAGCTCACCCACAATGACTGAAAAGCAGCAACTCATAGCACCTCACATATATTAGCTCACTGAATCATCTTAATGCCCCTGTGAGGCTGGTACTAGAATCATTTCCATTTCACAGATGAGGAAACTGAGTCACTTTAGCCTTTTTCAGTTTTTAGCTTAGCACAGAGGTCTCAAATTTAGCTCTTCCATATTGCTGTTGATGTAAGCCTTGTTTTCTTAATGCAATTCCCTAGACATTTTCTCATCTTAACCTTTTTATTTTTATTTTATTTTTTTGAGACAGAGTCCCACTCTGTCACCCAGGCTCGAGTGCAGTGGCATGATCTCAGCTCACTGCTACCTCCACCTCCTGGGTTCAAGTGATTCTCCTGCCTCAGCCTCCCAAGTAGCTGGGACTACAGGCACCCCCCACCATGCCTGGCTAATTTTTGTATTTTTAGTAGAGATGGGGTTTCACTATATTGGCTAGGCTGTTCTTGAACTCCTGACCTTGTGATCTGCCTGCCTCAGCCTCCCAAAG
The DNA here is from genome assembly GCF_001604975.1 of Cebus imitator. Taxonomy (NCBI): domain Eukaryota; kingdom Metazoa; phylum Chordata; class Mammalia; order Primates; family Cebidae; genus Cebus; species Cebus imitator. Next base: position 6,935,240 of record NW_016107340.1, on the reverse strand, counting down.
TGCTGGGATTACAGGTGTGAGCCACGATGCCCAGTCTCTTTTTATTCTTAATTGCTTACTATCACAAGGCTTAATTTATTTGTGGGGCAGAGATCTGGAGGGTGAGATGTCAGCAGGACATATGGAAATTTCTCCTACTTCCTTCAAGTTCAGAAATGTATAAATAAGTTTTTGTTTTGTTTTGTTTTTCAGAATCTGGTTGTTGTACAGTAGAAGGGTGTTTCAGAGCATTTAGCTCAGCATTTTGTTGAAGGAGAAAATTCCTTTTAACTTACTTTAAAAAAAAAAAAAAAGATTCAATTTTTTTAGAAGTTTTACATTTGCACAAAAACTGTGAATATTGTAGAGAGAGTTCCCATGTACCCTGCACGTAGTTTTCCCTATAATTAAGATCTTACATTAATATGGTTAAATTGAATTTAACCATATTAATGTTAAATTAATATGGCCTGCAATTAGTAGGCCATTACTAATACATTATTATTAACTGAAGTCCATAGTTTATTCAGATTTCCTTGTTTTTTACCTAATGTCTTTTCCTATTCTAGGGTTTGGTCCAGTATATCACTGATGTGGTTAGGCTTTGTGTTTTCACCCAAACCTCATCTTGAATTGTAATCCCCATAATCACTATGTGTTGAGGGAGAGACCTGGTGGGAGGCAATTGGATCATGGGAGTGGTGTCCTCCATGCTGTTCTTGTGATAGTGAGTGAGCTTTCATGAGATCCAATAGTTCTATAAGTATCTGACATTTCCTCTTTCACATGCTCACTCTCTCTCTTGCTGCCATGTAAGACATGCCTGCTTTCCCTTCTGCAATGATTGTAAGTTTCCTGGGGACTCCCCAGCCATGTAGAACTTTGAGTCAATTAAACCTCTTACCCTTATAAATTACCCAGTCTTGGGTATTTTTTAATAGCAATGTAAGAACAGACTAATATAATCACTTTACAAAGTTGTCATGTCTCTTTAAGCCCCTATTGGCTGTGACAGTTTCACAGTCTTGTTTTGGATTGCCTTGACCATTTTGAGGAGTGCTGGTTGGATATTTTGTAGGATACCCCTCTATTGGAAATTTTTAGTGTAAAATATACATAAAATTTACCATGTCAACCGTGTTTTAATACACAATTTGGTAGCCTTAAGTGTAATATATTCACAAGGTTGTGCAATGATTTTATCATTATGCATTCTCAGAACTTTTTCATCATCTCAAACAAACTCTGTACTCATGAAAAAATAACTCCCTATTTCCCTCTCTCCCTAGTCCCTGGTAAACTCTG
>NW_016107340.1:6878710-6933842 GCF_001604975.1 Cebus imitator | reverse complement strand
TTTTTTTTTTTTTTTTTTTTTTTTTTTTTTTTTTTTTGTTAAGGCTGAATACTATTGTGTTGTCCATTCTATGTATACACAAATTTTGTTTTTTATCATTTTATTAGTTACAAGAGAGTTTTATTTCTTCTTTTGGATTTTCTGTTTTTAAATTTTCTGTATGGACATTCATGTCATCTATACACAAAGATTGTTTACTTCTTCCCTCCTTATCTGTATACTCTGTTTCCTTTTGTTGTCTTATTTCACTAGCTAGAACTTCAGATGTAATGTTAAATAATAATGATGATAAAGGACATGTTTTTGTTCTTCCTGATCTTGGGGAGCATTAAGCTGTAGATTTTTTGTGGATGTTCTTTTTCAAGTTGAGGATACTTCCCACTAGTCCTAGTTTTATGAAAATTGGTACCTCCAAGGGTGTTGGATTTTGTCAAATGCTTTTGCTGCATGAATTTTTCTGGATCCTATAATTTTTCTTCTTTAACCTCTTAATGTGCTGTGTACATTGATTGATTTTAGAATATTGAACCATCCTCGTATACTGAGAATAAATTCCACTTCCTCATGTTGCATAATTCTGTTTAGACATTGTTGGATTACATTGGCTAAAATTTTGTTAAGGATTTAAAAATCTGTATTCATAAGGGATTCCAGTCTGTAGTTTTCCTACAATGTCATTAACTGCTCTTAATATTATGGTAATGCTAGATTCATAGAATGAATTGGGAAGTGCTCCTTCTGCTTCTATTTTCAAAGAAAAGATTAGGTAGACTTGATATTTTTTCCTTAAATGTATGTTAAAATTTACCAGAGAAACCATCTGGGACTGGTGTTTTCTTTCTTGGCAGGTTATTGATTCAACATCCTTGCCTACTCAGATTATCTATTTCTCCTTGCATGAGTTTTAGTAGTTTGTATCTTTCAAGTAGTTGTTCCGTTTCATCTACTTTATTAAATTTTGGGGCATAGAGTTCATAGTATTCTTTGATAATCCTTTTAATTTTCCTGGGACAATTAATGATGACTTATATCCCATTTCTAATATTGGTACTACATTGCTTATATTTTTAAATTTTCTGTATATTATGATGTTTTGACATCTTTAAAAAAATCCTTTCTGGCTTGGGAGAAACTGCACCCTCCTGAGGCTAGCCAATTCATAGCTAAGCAAAGGGACTTATCCAGGGAGCATGGCTTTGATATATAAAAAACTAAATATCAAGCCATACCTCCTCTGTCTGGCCCATATACAACAGGCCTTCCTCTGTCTTAACCATTGCAGAGACACCTACCAGATAACTAGGGACAACTGCATACTCCAAGACCCTCTGAAATTATTCATACTAGCCAGTCCTAATCTGTTTACTCTACCCTACCTTGCTTTTCCTGTGGAAACTTCAATAGAGGCTCTAGTCAAGGCTTTTCTCTGGCTCCTGTTTTCTGCCTCCTGACTAACTACCCCAAGGCTTCCCCATGTAACCCTGTATGGCATGGCATGGCTCCTATTTCTAGGACCTGTGAGTATAATAAATGTTGTTTTCCTCTCATGGACACACCTAAGTGACCATCACAGAAAATAACACAAAACAGGCTATTTGGAGCTTCTCTTTTTCTTGGTTAGTACAGCTATAAGTTTATTGATTTTAACTAGATTCTGGTTTCTGTAATTTTCTCTATTGTTTCCCGGTTTCAGTTGCATTGATTTATGATCTAATGTTTATTGTTACTTTTCTTTTGCTTTCTTCAAGCTTAATATTTTTCCTTTAGCTGCTGAAGGTAGACATTCAGATAGAGTTTTTCTTCTTTTCTAATATATGCATGGAATGCTAAGCACTCCAAGCACTGCTTTCAGAGCATTCCATGGGTTTTGATAAGTTATATTTCAATTTTTATATAGTTCAAAATGTTTTTTTAATTCTTCTATTTACCTGATCCATGTATTATTTAGAAGTGTGGGTTTAATTTGCAGATATTTTGTGGTTTTCCAGCTGTTCCGTTACTGATTTTTAGTTTAGTTTTATTGTGTTCTGGGACCACAGTTTGTATAATTTCTGTTATAGGTTAAAGTGTGCTACCTCCCCCTCCGTACCATATATTGAAGTCTGAACACCCAGTACCTGTGAATATGATCTTTACAGATGTAATCAAGTTACGATATGGTCATTAGGGTGGCCAAAATCCAATATTACTGGAGTCTTTATGAAAAGCAGGAATGCCATGCAAACACAAAAACACCAGTGGAAATGCTACATGATTAGAGGCAGAGAGAGGCTGTGGTGATGCAGCTGCAAGCCAAGGAATGCCAAGGAGTGCCAGCCACCACAAGAAGCTAGAAAGAGGCAAAGAAAGATTCTCCCCTGCATGTTTCAAGCAAAAAATAGTCCTTCTGATACTGTGGTTTTGGATTTCTAGCCTCCAGACCTACAAGAAAATACATTTCTGTTGTTTTAATCCACTCACTTGGTGGTACTTTGTTACAGCTACCTTAAACTATATAATTTCTATTCTTTTAAATTTATTAATGTGTGTTATGGCCCAGAATGTGTTCTAGCTTGGTGAACATTCCATAAGACCTTGAGAAAAGTCTGTATTCTGCTGTTATTGAACTGAGTATGCTATAAATGTCAATTAAATCAAGTTGATTGATGGTGCTGTCTAGAGCAACTCTTGCAGATTTTCTGCCCGCTTAACCTATGAATTACTGAAGGAGTAGTGTTGAAGCCTCTAAATATAATAATGGATTTGTCTATTTCTCTTTGCAAATCCAATCGGTTTTGGCCTTATGCATTTTGACACTGTTAGGAGCATATACACCAGGATCGTTCTGTCCCCTTGGAGAACTGACACTATCATTAATGGAGCTCTTTGTCCCTGATAATTTTCCTAGTTCTGATGTCATCTTTGTTTGAAATTAATATAGCTACTCCAGCTTCCTTTTGATTAATGCTAACATAGTCTTCCTTTCTTTATCCATTGATGTTATAAATAATTTGTTATTTTTAAGATGTTTTAACAGCTCGAGTGATTTATTTCACGTATGCATATTTACCCATATAAAGTGTACTATTACTTGGCTTTCAGTGTATTCACAGAGTTGAACACCATCAACCCAATCAATTTTAAATTTTTTTCACTAGCATCCCCCAAACCCTGCAACTCCTTAGCCAATCTTCCATTATTTGCCAAGCCTAGGCAACTACTAATCTACTTATGTCTCTCTAGATTTGACTTTTCTGAACATTTCCTATAATATGCAGTTATATTGAAACAGAATCCTATAGTATGTGATCTTTTATGAATGACATTAGATATAGTTGGTCTTTTGTGAATGGCTTCTTTCACTTAGTAAAATAGATTCAAGGTTCATCCATATTGCTGTATATATATGCTTTATTAGTTTTTGTTTCTGAATAATATTCCATTGTATGAATATACTAGTTTTTATTCAACCACTAATCAGTTTATGACCATTATGGGTTTGTTTTATATTTTGGCTATTATGAATAATCCTGCTGTAAACATTTGTATACTGTATATACTTTTTGTGTGCATTATGTTTTCATTTTGCTTGAGTGTATACTTTGTAGTGGTTGCTGGATTATGTGGTAACTCTGTGTATAAACTATTGAAGAATGGCTAGATCATTTTTCACAGTGGCTGTGCAATTTTCACGTTCTTACTAACAGTTTATGAGGGTTCGAGTTTCTCTACATCCTTCTCTACACTTGTTATTGGCCATCTTTTATTGATTGATTGATTGATTTGGGATGGAGTCTCCCTCTGTTGCCCACGCTGGAGTGCAGTGGTGTGATCTCTGCTCACTGCAACCTCTGCCTTCTGGGTTCAAGTGATTCTCCTGCCTCAGACTCCTGAGTAACTAAGATTACAGGCATGTGTCACCATGCCCGGCTAATTTTTTGTATTTTTAGTAGAGACTGGGTTTCACCATGTTGGCCAGGCTGGTCTAAAACTCCTGACCTCGGGTGATCCACATGCCTTGGCCTCCCAAAGTGCTGGCATTACAGGTGTGCCACTGCACCTGGCTGTCCATCCTTTTGGATAGCCGTTTTGGTGGGTGTCAAGTGGCATTTAATTTTGGTTTTAATTTTCATTTCCTTGAAGACTAACAATATTGAGCATCTTTTCATGTTCTTTTTGGCTATTTGTATATGTTCTTTGGAGAAATCCCTATTCAAGATTCTTTGCCCATTTTTAACATGGGTTGTCTATTTTATTTATTTATTATTTTGAGACAAGGTCTCACTCTGTAACCCAGGCTTGTGTGCAGTGGTGTGACCATGGCTTTCTGTAGCCTTGATGTCCCAGGCTCAAGCGATCCTCCCATCTCAGTCTCCTGGGCAGTTGGGACTATAGGCATGCACCACTGGACCCAGCTAATTTTATTTATCTATTTCCTTTTTTTTTTTTTTTTCTGTAGAGATGGAGTCTCACTCTGTTATCTTGGCTGGTCTGGAACTTCTGGGCTCAAGTGATCCTCCTGTCTTAGCCGCCAAAGTGCTGAGATTAAAGGCTTCAACCACTGCACCCACCTGTTTTTGAATTTTAATAGATCTTTATATAGTCTAGACGTAAGTTATTTATCAGATACATAATTTGCAAGAATTTCCCCTCCCTGTAGTTTGTCTTCTTACTTTATTTATGGTATTTTTTGGAACAAACGGTTTTTAGTTTTGATAATGTCTAGTTTATCTATTTTGCTTTTCTTTTTTCTTTTTTTTTGGTAATGCTTTCAGTTGTCCTAGCTAAGAATCCATCAAAGATTCTTAGAATTGTAATTAATTCAAGGTCATAAAGATTTAAACCAACAGTTTCTTTGAAGAGCTTTAGAGTTTTAGCTCCTACGTTTAGGTCTTTGATCCATTTTAATTTTTGTACATGATGTGAGGTAAGGATCTAACTGCACTGTTTTGCACTAGGATATCCAGTTGTCTCCCCATCTGTTGAAGATGATTCTTTTCCCATTGAATGGTCTTGCACCCTTGCTAAAGATCAGTTGACCATACACACATGAAGGTTTATTTCTGGACGTCCATTTTATTCCAAAACAATTGGAATTATTAACTGCTTACATGTTTCAGGCATGATCCTAAGCATGAATTCATTTGCTTCTCACAACAACTGTGAAGTGGGCACTATTCTCATTCCCTTTTGACAGGTGAAGTGACCAAGATACAGTGTTTTGCCCAAAGCCACATAAGTAACTACTAAGTGGCAGTGCCAGTGTAAGAATTTAGGTTGACTAACTTGAGAGCCTGAGATCTTAGCCCTGCATGCTGTAAACAAAAGTTAGAAGTCAAAACTTCAGAATTCCACTGAAGAGTTCACTTTAAGCAAACGGAGTGAAGGTCAGATTAGCCACTAAGGGTTTGAAAAGCAAAACAGGGAGGGCCTTCCTCACCAGCTTGCTTTCTGCGGCGTAGCGGCAATGGATCTGCCTTTTTTAGTTAAAACTCGTACAACACCGCCCCCACAAGTTGATAATTTGCACTGGCTGTAAGTCGAATTTGCACTTAGTTCCTGGGGCAGTGCTGAGTGGTGCGAGCAAGGGTTCGGGCCCATTGCCAGAGCCTCCTGCGGCTTTCCGCACAGAACTTGGGAGTGGGAAGGCATCAGCGGGACGCGAGGTTGCCGGGGATGCGGAAACTCTAGCAGGAAGATGCCTCCTTGCCTCGGTAACTGCGTAGCAGTTGCCGAAGATGGTGGGGAGAGGTCTTTGTCTCAGGGTCGGTCCAACTCCAGGCTCCTGGGGAGTGTCTGGGCTCCGGAGACTAGGACGCCTAACCTCCTTTATCTTTGGGTCTGAAACTCTTTGCCTCTTTTACAGAGAAACAGCAGTCCAGGGACTCCGCTCCTGCCACCAGTTCAGCAACCCTCTACACCTGGACCCGACCTTCTTGCTTTGGAGGAAGAATAAAAGTAAGAAATTCAACGGTTGAGCTTTTCTTTTTCTTTCATCTAAATGAGGCTGCTTACAAGTACTTTTTCTGAAGACTGGCTGGATCTTCAGGACCACTCACTCTGCAGCATTCCCTTCTCATCATCTGGTTCACTCGCTGTTTATCCTTTCTCTTTCACCTGAGCGGTTCACCTGCATCTTAGAAGATATTTGAAGTGGGTGAAAATTTAGCCCAAGTAAACAGCAATATGCTTTTGGAAGTTATTTGAGTAGCAGGAATTGCCACGAATAGTTCAGTTTCTAGTTTAGGTTATTTTTCTTAGTAGCAAGTTCATAGAGTTTACCTTATGTATCTTTCCTTTACATTGGTTTCTAAATTGAAAACATGCTTCCGAGTGCAATCAGAATTACTGTTCTCGTTCAAATTTTCCTTATCTGGTCTCAGTATAATTACAAGTATCTTGACAAACTTTCATTCTTGGCCCATTCCACTCATCATCCCTAAATTTTCACACAGCAGCCAACGTAATCTTTTAATTTGATCATGCAATTCCTTTGCTTAAAACTCTACAGTGGTTTCCTGATGCACTTTAAAAACTCCTCCTACCACCTTTTTACTTGATCTTATTCCCGCTCCCATTTCCACCCCTAAAACTCTCCAGTTTAACTGGAATTTTAGTCCGAAAACTGTTTCAAGTTTTTTTTCTGTCTCAGGAAAAAGACAATTCACACACGCCTTCGACCTGTATTGTGAGTGGCCTTCTTTGACTATGCTAAGTGGGCTCCCTTGTTGGTGTTTTTCATCATCTTACTGATTTTTCTTTCTAGTTAGCATAATTTGTTACAATAAATGCATTTGTTAATTTCCTTTTTGTCTGTCTTTTCCACTGGACTGTTAAGTTCCAAGGGCAGAGACCATGTCTGTTTTATTTGCCTTTGTGCATACCCTTATAAAACACTGTCTTTTGGGCCAGGCGCGGTGGCTCACGCCTGTAATCCCAGCACTTTGGGAGGCTGAGGTGGGTGAATCATGAGGTCAAGAGATCAAAACCATCCCGGTCAACATGGTGAAAACCCATCTCTACTAAAAATACAAAAAATTAGCTGGGCATGGTGGTGCACGCCTGTAGTCCCAGCTACTTGGGAGGCTGAGACAGGAGAATTGCTTGAACCCAGGAGGCGGAGGTTGTGGTGAGCAGAGATCGTCCCATTGCACTCCAGCCTGAGTAACAAGAGTGAAACTCCGTCTCAAAAAAAAAAAAAAAAGTGTATTTTAACAACTCCCTTTCTTTTCAATTTAATACAAAATAAGTAGTTTAAAATTTGGAAATAGTTGGGAGTTTGTATCAGAGGGTTAAACTAGAGTTACCGCATGATCTACATATGATGTATATTTAAAATTAAAGCATATTTGAAATTAAAACTGAAGAGTACTATGTTTAGATGAGCTATACACCAATTTACCATAGCAAGTAGGAAGATAATCATATCTTCTTCTCTCTGATCAAATAGGCCTATTATCCCAGTTCACAAGTGTACTTAAGCAACTTCATCTGTGGTCTATATATACTTATCAGCTGTGCATGAATCAAAACGGTTATTTTCATATTATTATACATATAGTATTAAATACCTGGATTAGATTTGTCAGTTATTTGAGAGTATATTTTGCACCTGGCTCTGGTGCATCGTTAGGGATATAGTCCTGCTTAAAATAAGAAATACATAGGGACTATTATTCTAAAGCGAGATAGCTAAACAGTATTACATGGTGTCCAGATGTTACTTGTTCTGTTGTCTGTACTCTGAGTTGTGCACACGTGAAGCACATGAACGGGGTAACTCTCTACACTACCTGAATCTTCTAGAGTACTTCTGTGTCAGGTAGAAGAGTAAAATGTCTGGCCATCCCTGTAAGCAAGAATATGAGATTATAACAGTATGGTATCTATTTTGCCACCTGTTGTCTTGGCATTAGTCATTAGAACGCTACTTCCCAGGGACCTAAATCCAAAACCTTTTGCAATTCTGCTCCTGTTGGGGGAAATAATCACTATTTGAGAGGATAGGCTAAGGAAGATGCTAATCACTCAAGTGGATAGATTTTTCAAGCTTCATTCCTGTATTATAATACCAATAGCTAAACAATAAGATTACGTGATAACTGGTAGGGCAAGCCCCCTCATAGATCTCAGTTACATTGGATTTACAGATTAATTTGCAGATAATGGATTTATTTATGCTACTGAATCTTCCACGAATATGATACTTCTCCATTTACAGGTTTTTTTTTTTTAACCTTTAATAGTGTTTTGTTTTACTACATAAAATTCTTGCATATATAATTTGCTTCAAGATGCTGAATAGTTTTTGTTGCTGTATAATGAGTGGAATTTTTTCAATTATATTTTCTAATTGGTTATAAATGTAGGATTTTTAGATGTTGGTGCTACATCTGTATTTACGTACACACACAGATCTTAGTCCTGCTGGACTCTTACTCATTCTACGAAGTCCCTTGGATTTTTGATGAAGACAGTTATATACAAATTATGATCATTTTCTCCCTTGATAATTCTCTTGCATTCTCTCTTTTTCTCTATTTAGGACTTCCTGTGTGATATGGAATAGAAAAAGTGATGGTGAGCTTCCTTACCTTGTTTATGATTTTGAGAAGCCCACTTTTAATAATCACTACATTTGAGGTTTGCTCTAGGGTTTTGGTAGATTCTTTTTTTATGTTTAAAATTCTTCCCCTTAATTCCTAATTTGAATGAGTGTTAAATGTATCAAAACTTCTTTTTTCCCCAATTAATTCAGGTGGTCATATGTTCTTTTTCCCCCCTTTAATGCTTTACCATACTGAACTGCAAGGGCAGCTTTCTTGTTTTCCTTTAAAGACTGCTAGATTTGATTGGCATAATATTTAATGTAGTTTTTTACATCTATGAACAAAAGTGAAGATTTATCTGTTTTGTTGCTCTTTTCAGAGAACCAGCTCTAGTTTTCTTGGTAATCTGTGCTACTGTAAAATTTCATTAATCTTTATAGAAATAAAGAAAGACAGGTGGTCTAACTTGGATGTATTAATTTTTTTTTCTTTTTAGTTTCTTGACCTCATTTATTGTTTTCTTATTTTTTAATAAATATATTTAAGTCTTTAACTTTCTCTCCAACTATAGCTTAACTACATTCCAGGACTTCTTTTGATGTATATTTCTCTTATGGTTATTAAGTTCTAAATATTATGTGGTTTTCATAGTGATTATTTAGAAGTGTGTTTTTTTAGTTTGCAAGCACATAGAGTTGTTTACTGTTGTCTGCTTTTTACTTTTCTAAGTATGTATGTGACAGGGTCCTGCTCTGTTGCCCAGGCTGAAGTGCAGTGGTGAAATGATGGCTCACTGCAGCTTTGAACTCCTGGGCTCAAGAGGTTCTCCCATCTCAGCCTCCCAAGGATCTGGGACTACAGGCACATGCCACCATGCCAGGCTAACTTTTTTTTGTTTGTTTTTGAGGCAGGGTCTCACTCTGTTGCACAGATTGGAGTGCAATGGTGTGATCTCAGCCCACTGCAACCTTCACCTCCCAGGATCCTAAGTAGCTGGGACTACAGGCATGTGCTAGCATGCACAGGTAATTTTTGTATTATATTTTTTTGTAGAGAGGATGTTTTGCCATGTTGCCCAGGCTGGTTTTTAACTCCTGGACTCAAATGATCTGCCTGCCTCAGCCTCCCAAAGTATTATTATTCTGATTTAGATTACAGGCATGAGCCCCCATGCCCAGCCTAGTTTATTTTAAATTGCATTATGATTAGGGAATTGATAAGATACTAAGTTTTTAAAATGTATTGAGACTTATTTGTGGCCAAGTTCACTTTTTGTGCATGTTCACTTTTTGTAGAAGCTCTATGTGTTCTTTGATAGAAAGTATATTTATTATTTGTTGGCTAATCTGTTAGATTAAGCCAATTATATTTGTTTCCATGACATTGGTTTCCTCAACTTTTTTTGTTATTGTTCTGGCTTTCTTGGTTTCTATTAGAAGTGTATTAAAAATCATCAATTATAATTATAGAAAAAAGTTCCTTATAATTGTGGCCATTTTTATTTGGAAGTATCTGATTTGACTTATGTAAATCTTCTTGATTTCTTTTATTCTTATGTGGTGTCTGTTATAACTTTTTTCATCCTTTATTTTCAAACTTTGTATGTCATTTATCAATAAGAGCATTCTTTTCATAACCAGTCTGATAATTTCTATCTGTTAATAAGTGAATTTAACTTATTTACATTTTTACATAACTTGATGTTGTCTTAGCCACCTTATTTTTTATGTTTTCTATTTATTATGTCTTGTCTTTGGTGCTTGTCTGTCTGCTGCTGGATTGAATGGGTTTTCATTATGTCTTTATTGTTACTGGTTTGGAAAGGTGTTAGAATGCTTTAACTTGGTTTCCTCTGTTTTTTAAGTTAGATAATATTTTACTTTGTTGTTTTGAATACACCCACACCCAGTTAATCATCAGTGTTATTTTTATAGTCTGTACTAATTTAGATTTAGCGTGTTTTTCGATATCTTCATGATTCTTTGTTTCCAGATTCAGTTTTCCTCCTTCCTGAAGTGTAAACACTTCATTACTTCTTTTTGTGAAAATCTAAGTCTTAAACTCTCCAGTCATTTAGAAAATTCTTACCTTGCACTTATTCTTCGATGACAGTTTATCTGAATGTAATTCTAGATAGCCAGTTTTTCCTTCTCAGCCCATTAAAGATATCCTTATATTGTCTGTGGGAAATATAAGGATAGAAATGTTAGAATGTTGGAAATGTTAGAAATGAGCCACCTGCTGTCAACTTTTTAGATAATTATGCTGGTAGACTTTTTCTCTGTTCTTTTAAAATAATGCTTTGGTAGTTTAGGGAATATTCTCTTTATCTTTAAAATTCTGTACTTTCACTATGATGTATACACATGTAGATTTGTTTTCTTTATTCTTCATGAGATCCATGTCTTCAGTTTGGGAAATTCTCAGCATTAGCTCTCTAAATCTTGACATTCTCTCCTCTTGGGATGTCTTGTCTTTCCCCTTCCCCTTCCCCTTCCCCTTCCCCTTCCCCTTTCCTTTCCTTAGACAGAATCTTGCTCTGTTGCCCAGGCTGGAGTGCAGTGGCAGGATCTTGGCTCACTACAACCTCCACCTCCCAGGTTCAGGTGATTCTCATGCCTCAGCCTCCTGAGTAGCTGGGACTACCGGCATGCAACACCACACCTGGCTAATTTTTTTGGTTTTTTTTTTTTTTGAGATCAAGTTTTGCTTTTGTTGCTGAAGCTGTAGTGCAGTGGCATGATCTCAGCTCACTGCAACCTCTGCCTCCCGGGTTTGAGTGATTCTTATGCTTCAGCCCCCCAAGTAGCTGGGATTACAGGTCATGCCACCATGCCTAGCTAATTTTTGTGTTTTTAGTTGAAACAGTTTCACCATGTTAGCCAGGATGGTCTCGAACTCCTGACGTCAGGTTATCTGCCCACCTTAGCCTTTCAAAGTGGTGGGATTACAGGCATGAACCACAGCATCCGGCCTTAATTTTTGTATTTTTAGTACAGCTGGGGCTTCTCCATGTTGGCCAGGCTGGTCTCCTGGCCTCAAGTGATCCTTCTTCCCCCACCTCCCAAAGTGCTAGGATTACAGGTATGAGTCACTGCACTCAGCCCTCTTTGGGATTTCTTTCTATAGCTTCTGTTATAGTAGGTATATAACATCTGTCTTCAATGGATGTTAACCTGTCTTTTGTGTTTTTATCCCTTTGTTTTCTGTATCTCCTTGTGGGTGATTTATTTCTGTCTTTTAATTCATGCATTCCTTTTTATCAGATTTCTTAATTTCAGTGACTGTTTTTCATTTATGTAATTTGTATTTTGGATCTTTTTTCAAATTCAGCATTCTTTTGTGATAAAATCTGGGTCTTGCCTTATGTTTTTCATTTGTGTGTGTGTTTTTTTCCAAATGGTAATTTTAAATCTTAAAAATTGTTAATAGTATCTCTTGTTCTTATAATACAAATTTTCTGTTTCCTCACATCTGCTGATTCTCTCCTTCAGTGGCTTATTTCTTTACACAATTTGTTGTCTTTTCAAAGTCATCTTTGGTAGTTTGCTTTCTGAGAAAGTTTATATATTGTAGATGAATAAATGTCCCTATAGGGTGGTTTTCAATTTACCTTTACTAGTTTAGCATTTTCAATGATTCCACACCAGCTTTTTCTATTTTAAAGTTTTGGCATGGTGTCCCTGTATCATCTGGATAAGATGAATTTGGACTTCCTTCTTGTTTACTCACAAGAGAATCTTTTCTGCCCATGGCTCTGGTTTCATTTCTGCTCACCTAAGGTTGTGGGTAGAGTTTTTACAGTCTGTGCTTCACAGGTTTATCCCTTCATGACTCAATCACATGTATCAGCTTCTAGCTTTTAAGCTATTTTGGCTTCTGTTCCTGTTTATTGCTCTCACTTTGAATTGCTGCTTTATTCTTAGTACCAGGGAATTTCCTTTGTCTGAGTTTGAGCTTAGCAATGTTTCCTCCATTACATTTTATCAGACATTTCCATGGATTTAGAGTAGAATAGTCTTCTCAGTCATCTGGGTCCATTATATTAATTGGAAACTTCCATTTAAGTCCTTGTGATTCTTGTTAGGGCTTGTAATGGTGGCCTTGTGACTCTACCTGGCACCTTATTAGCTGCCTTCCATGGCTGAGGTGGTATCTAAGATGCAAGACAACATCCTCTTTATTCTTTGCTCTCCTCACCTTAAACAGAAGGAAGAATTACTTTTGTTGCTGCAAACTGCACTGGCTGGTGTTGAGGAAGGCGTGGTGTAAGCAATACTTTAGTGCCCCAGTTGATGTCTCCCTAGGTTATAGTTGGTGTATCTCTAGGTCCCAACCTAGTCCTCTGGCTCCGAGCCAAGCCCAGCACTAGGAGTTGACTGGAAATTGGAGTCCCTGTATCCTTGACTGCCCTTCAAGTTTACCTAGGAGCCCAACGCACTTTTGCTACTGAGAAACTCAAGCTCTGACCCATGGGATGGGCAATTTTTCCTCTGGCTAGAGCTGGTCCAAATGCTTCCTCCATGCATAGGTACTGTGTTGGCCCCACGCGACTTTGCTCTCCACTCTGACAGGACAACACTGAGTTCACTGTACAATCCCCCAGTCACTGCACTCTCCCTCCCCCATTAAACAGACTTTTTAGGCTGCACAGGCACTGCAGGAGGGAGTCAGAGAGGGGTGGTGTCAGCGATTTAAGACTATCTGTCCAACCATCTTCAATGTCTCTTTCGATACTATAAAGTTAAATCCAGGTACTGTGATTGCTCACCTGATTTTTGGTTCTTGTGATGGTGTTGTGTTCAGGTAGTAGTTAAAATCTGGTGTTCCTGCTGAGGGTATAAATAGTATAGGCTTCTATTTCATCATCTCGCCTCACTTTGATTTCTTGTTGTGTCTTTGCCAAAAGCTTTTACTTCTGATGCTTCATTTTTAGCATCTTCACAGTCTTCTCAATATTGAAGTTTTTCCCTATATAAGTTTTTCTACCCATTAAGTGAATTTGTTTTTTTGTTTTATTTTCATTTCTTGTGCCTCCTAATTTCCACTGTGTGCTGTGTAAGGTGGAAGACTCTAAAGAGATGGGGAAGCTGAAGTTAGAAATATTACGTAAAGGCCTTGATATTCTTACATTTTCCCCTTAGGATGGAATTTTTTAACCCAGAACAAATGAAAAGTACAACTAGTGTTATAGACTTTATCTTCATACTATAGCATGTAGAATTCTGTGCTTTTACATTATGGAAACCTGGGACAATTCTGAAATGATGAATGTTCAGAGAAGCAGTTAAATATATCTTAGTGGCTTTTCTTTTTTTCTATGTGATATATGACCTATCTTTACTCATTTAAGAGAGATCAGCAAGAAGTACGATCTAGGCCTATTTCAACACAAATAAGATCATGTGACGACAAAGATGATTACAGTTTAAGGTGAGTAACTTAAGTTCTCAAGCACTATTTTTTTTTAATGATATACATGGATCTTTTACTATGCAAGATCTTTTTGCATGCAACATGGAAAATCTATCATTTGAAGAATAATGTATTATAGGGTGCTTATACCAATCAGACACGGCTCAAGCCCTTTACCTACTTTATCTCATGTAATTTTCAAAATATTATTTTGAAATATATATTCTTGTCTTCATTCAAAAACTTCAGAGAGGAAACAGAAGTATAGAACCTATGTCATTAAAACTATGAAAGCATATTGTAGCAGAGGCAGTCACGATCACTAAACATTCCAAGTCTCTTACAGCTGTCAGTGGGCTATAAATAGAAATTTAGTTAATCTCTTCCAAGCCAAAATAGACAAGAATTGGTGTGTGAACATCCAGCTGACTTTCCATGCCATGAAGATGAGTAGAATTCCAATTGGTAATTTCTCCTAGCCTGGTCTCTGGGTGACCATGTGTGGAACATGTTGATAAAATGGCTCTTCTCCCTCTCTACTGCTACACTGAATTGGCGAAGCCACTGGAATTTTCAGGTTACTATCCTGCTTGTCTTTGCTAATGTTGAAATTGGTATTGGGATTGGAATGCTGCATAACAAAAACTCGGAAGTGTGGTATTACCTTAACCGTTAGGGAAGAGCCAGCAAGGAAACGGATATTCGAGACTGAAAAGATAGAGGATTAATGTTACGTAGTGGCAATCAATTTAGTAAAGCTATCATCTCTGGTAACTGGGGAGGCACAACAGTCTAATGAACTTGTTCTCTGGGAAAAGAGGATGGAACACAGAATATTAGCAGTATGTACTGTTAAAGACACAAATTTGGGAAAGAATTGGCTGATTTGCAAGCAGAAATAAAAGAGAATGCCTGATTATCTAATTCAGAGGCACAAAGATTTACAACCATGATTTCTTTGAAGAGCTTTATGGTTTTAACTCTTACATTCAGGTTCTTTGATCCATTTTGAGTTAATTTTTGTTTGTGGCATAAGAGTCAATCTCCATTCTTTTGCACATGGCTAGCCATTTGTTCAGCATTATTTACTGGGAAGACTATTCTTTCCCCATTGAATGTTCTTAGCCCTCTTATGAAAAATCAGTTGACCGTAGACATATGGTTTTTATTTTTGGACTTTGATAGGTGTACCATTGATCTATATGGCCGTCATGACAGTAGCACACTCTTGATTGCCCTTCTTGTAATTGTGAAGTTGTGAAGTAAGCTGGTTTTAGACCTCAAGAATTACAATGTAAAATTGAGAAAATGTTTCAGGAACAGAAACCTATCAAAATTCAGCCTTGAGGCAAATATTGGACTAAACATGTGGACTTCATGACTATTGATAAAATTTTTCAATGGATTAAGCCTCCTCAGGGAAAGGATCAGATTAAATGGCACATAGGGAAACTTTTCATTTGGATAAAATGGCCCAAGGCAAAGACCTAACTAAAGTTATAGTCTCTCTTTAGAAGCTTGACAGTGTAAAAGTAACCCGTTTTTAAATTGAGAAAGAGATGTCAGGTGAAGAAATAAATAAAGAATTAGTCTTGGAAAGAATTGTAGGTGATGTAATGGCATGTAGAACTGATTGAAATTGGGGAAGAAACTCATTACTTTGGGGGAAGTTTTATTGGCAAAGAAACTTCAAGAATGGACTAAAATTATTTGTGGCTTTTAAAATATCAAAACAATTATGGGTCCCCCATCTCCCAGTATTCTGAGATTAAGAAGCAGGCTATAAGAGCTGCACAGCCCTACAGGGTTTAGAAACAAAAGAGAAGTTTATTACTGACATGACAGTATATTTGGCTCATATGAAATATTGGGACATTATTCATTTATTCAAAAATAATTATTGGATGTGACCCAGTATTTGTCTTCCTAGATATTTACCCAAGAGAAATATAGACATATGTTCACAAAAAAAAACCCTGCATGCAAATTTTTAGAGCAGTTTTATTAATAATTACCAAAACCTGAAAATAATTCAAATATTTATCAAATGGTGGCTGGATAATCAAATTATGGTATACCCATGCAATAGAATACTACTTGGCAATAAAAAGCAATGAACTACTAATAGAATAATAACATGATTGCTAAATGAAAGAAGCCAGGCTGAAAAACCTACATAATCTATGTTTCCACTTATTTGATGCTCTGGAAATGGCAGAACTTTAGGGACAGACATCAAAGTGGTTGTCTGGGGATTGGGTAGGGGTTAGGGGCCTAACAAAGAGCACAAGGGAACTTTTTGAGATGATGAAAATACTCTGTTTTGGTGGTTGTGGTAGTTATGTGACCATATGCATTTGCTAAAATGTATTGAACTGTATGCTTAAAAAGAGCATATTGTATGAAATATCAATTATATATCAAACCTGAAGGAAAAAAATTTTGAACACTGTTAGTGCCAGGTCTAGTTACTGGTATTACACTGGTGAGTAAAGAGACCTGATCTTACTTCCAGAAGTTAATGTGTGTTGCTTTTGAGTTTTTTTTTTTTTTTTTTTTTTTTTTTTTACAGAGTTTCACTCTTGTTACCCAGGCTGGAGTGCAATGGCGCGATCTCGGCTCACCGCAACCTCCGCGTCCTGGGTTCAGGCAATTCTCCTGCCTCAGCCTCCTTAGTAGCTGGGATTACAGGCATGCGCCACCATGCCCAGCTGATTTTTTGTATTTTTAGTAGAGACGGGGTTTCACCATGTTGACCAGGATGGTCTCGATCTCTTGACCTCGTGCTCCACCCGCCTCGGCCTCCCAAAGTACTGGGATTACAGGCGTGAGCCACCGCGCCTGGCCGAGTATTTTTAAAGTACATCAATTAAATATATTTATATTTTGATATACATATGTATGTGTACATATAACATTAAACCACTTATCCTTATTATATGCAATACTCTCATATTCTATTAAAAAAGATATTAAAATTATCAGAATTCCAAAATTTGGATTATACATAGGATTAGACATGGTGTTTATCCAGTAAACTAAAGAATTGAAATGATGCTGGCAATAGATGATGTTCTTGTGATGAAGATGCTCTGTTTACCTAGATCAGATAGTTTTTTGTTTTATTGTTCCTATTATTTGAACAGATGGCTTTTACCATATAAAACATGGCATTTGGTGATCAGTTGGGAATTGCTGAATATGGGAGATAATTCTGTAAAGAAACCATTCACTTTAGGTTGTAACAATGATATTCTACATAAATAATTATAGTTAGGAAGAATATATTATAATAGGTCTTCAACACCCAGGATGACTCTGTCAAAAAATGTGATGGCAAAACCAGAGTTTTGTTTTCTAATAACACAGTATACATTTCCAGTCAACCTAGAGCATGATTTACCATACAGTCATTTCCATCACATTACAAACAAACATTGCATGGAGTTAAACAAAAGTAAGAAGACCCCACATACCACCGGTGGGTACCTGAGTTTTGTGGTCACGACAAAGGAATGAGAAAAAGACAGGTTAAGAATGCATGAAGTGGGACCAGGGGGCCAGTGCATAAAGGAGGGTGCAAAGACCCTGAGCTCTGATCTTCCGCAGTATTTATTGGTTACAATCACTTTGATCTATAGGACAGGTGGTGGGGTGATGGTGAGGAGAGGGTGATGTGATGGTGGGGCGAATCAGTGAGCCGGAACTGGTGTGTCATTCTGAAGATTTGTAACAGTGGCAGTTTGGGAGTTTCACAAAACAAGAACATGTGGTTATCTATAGCCTATGATCTATGGGCAGCTGGTGGAACGTGGGCCTCACAAGGAGCCTACAAATCCGGTTACGTTTTAGTGCTATTGTTGTACTGGCCCGAGCATAGAAAGTCAACACTAAGACAAAAGTATGCCAAATTGCAGGGTCTTTATTGCCGGCAGCCACAGAGGACTCGCATCTCTCCAACCCATGGCCCTGAAAGAAGGATGTCAAGACCTTTTATGCCTGTAAACCACTTGGGGGTGAGGGTGAGGGGTGGGGGTGAGGGGCTTCAGACATTCTGAGGGCCAGTGGATTCTGTAAATCACCTCCTGGGCAGAGATGAGGGTGAGCGGGCTCCAGACATTCTGAGGGCCAGGGGACTTTGGATATTCCGATTGTTACTTAAGTGGTTTACAGAAGTCAAGATAAGCATTAGTTTACACATTGTCTGGGTATGGGTGGAAATTACAGACCTTAGTTACTTATTACAAGTCACAGGGGCCAAGATGGCATGGGTTTGGACTGCTTGCCTGTCACATCAGGGCTACAGAGAACAGTTTCAACAGAGAGCCGAGGTATGGTTGAGGTATGCAGTTTTATGGGGCTTTTACCATGTCACACTATGAAGGGGTTTTACATTCTTGAGCACAATGTTTATGGTAACAGAGGCTAGCTCACCCTGCATGGGAACATGAAGCATGGAGAAGTTTGCCTCCTCAGAGGCCTCCCGCAGTACTGTGGCTTGGTGTTCCCAGTTTATATGTTACTCATAACCAATTTTCATAGGCACTCTAAGTTCTTTCTCCTTTGCTGCTTCCCCCAACACATGTTACTCACAACTCTATATTTCTCAAGTCAGTTCCATGTAAATGAGCATTTTAGCAGGTCATGGAGGCTTTCCCTTGTAATCCCAGAACTTTGGGAGGCAGAGGCAGGCAGATCACCTGATGTCAGGAGTTTGAGATCAGTCTGGCTAACATGATGAAACCCCATCTCTACTAAAAATACAAAAATTAGTTTGGAGTGCTGGCGGACACTTGTAACCCCAGCTACTCAGGAAGCTGAGGCAGGAGAATCACTTGAACCCTGAAGGTGGAAAAATCGAGACTCTATCTCAAAACAAAAGAAAAAAGAGCATTTCATGAAATGTACATCAAAATCAAACTCTGAAGATAATGAAAGGATAACCATAATTGGCTTTGGATTATATTTTATATTAATACTTTGCTAGAAATAAACTTGTTGAAATGCAAATATTGTGTCCATATCATAGCTCAGTGTCTGAAATGAAGGGATTTTTATGACCATTGTAAAGTTAGAAACACAGAGGTAAAAGAAAAATTATTCTAATTACTTCTTTTTGTCCATTTCCACATTTTATATAAATAAATCTAACCTTGGGAAGAGATTTGATTGTTTACTCTTGCCTAGATGAAGCATTACTGAAACATACTGTCATTCACCCCAAGTTGCAAAACCTCTTTGTAGTGCTCCAGTTTCTTGTCATGAGGAAGGTTCAATAAGCTCCTTCTGAAAGGTTACAGATGCTATTGTTTAGTACAGAAGTCTTATTTTTAAAGAATGGCTAAAGCTAACCTATTTTATTATTAGAGGGTACTTAACACACAGGTTGAAAGTTCTATCAGCTCTTTTTGTTTATTTCCTGAATAAATAGTGTCAGTTAGATTTGGAACAGTTAAGTATTCCCTCCACGGTCTTTTTAGGGAAAGGGTCCCAATCTAGAATTGGAGAGTGGGTTCTTGGATCTCATATGAAAAAGAATTTAGGGCCAGGGGTGGTGGCTCACTGCAACCTCTGCCTCCCAAGTTCGAGCAATTCTCCTGCCTCAGCCTCCCAGGTACAGGTGAACTCCACCAGGGCCCAGCTAATCTTTGTATTCTTAGTAGAGACAGGATTTTACCAAGTTGGCCAGGCTGGTCTCAAACTCCTGACCTCAGCTGACTCTCCTCCCTTGGCCTCGCAAAGTGCTGGGATGACAGGTATGAGCCACCATGCCCGACCCTTTCCCTTTCCCTTTCTCTTTCCCTTTCTATTTCCTATCATTTCTGTTACTCTGGGCCACTATCTTGCCCAGAGTCCACATGTTGAAACTTCTGGTTGGAAGTCCCTGAAACAGTCCAGGCATGGTGACTCACACCTGTAATCCCAGCACTTTGAGAGGCCAAGGTAGGCAGATCACCTGAGGTCAGATGTTCAAGACCAGCCCGGCCAACATGGTGAAACCTCATCTCTACAAAAAATATAAAAATTAGCCAGGCTGGTGGTGGGTGCCTGTAGTCCCAGCTACTTAGAAGGCTGAGGCAGGGAGAATTGCTTGAACCTGGGAGGCAGAGGTTATAGTGAGATGAGATCATGCCACTGCACTCCAGCTTGAGCAACAGAGCGAGACTCTGTCTCCGAAAGACAAAAAAACAAAGAAACAAAAAAGAAGTCCCTGAAACAAATGACAGCAACAACAACAACAACAAAATGGATGAAGTTTCCCTATTGTTTTATGTTCTTAGGAGCTAGATCTTGTAGCCATGTGGCATTATTTTCTCTTGGTTTCTACCATTCAGCATACAGAAATTTTGAAATATATGTTATAGTTAACTCTAAAAATGATCTTGAGAAGTTAAAAACCTTTGCAAGCTCAAAATTGGCTGCTTTCAGCTTCTTCTGGGAGACTCCAGTGGAGACTGCTCGGTGCTGTAGCTCAATAGCTGGGCTTTACTCTCTTCCAGTGGCAGCCCATGTTCAGGGTTCAATTTCTGGCTTAGGAAATGAGTCCTTTCTGATTTGATATCTGCATGAACATTTGTTGATTCTCTTCCCCTCCACAAACCATCTTGAATTTTTCTTTCTCTGAGCTACCTTTGAAGTTTCTAGATTTTATAAAAACTGCTTGCACCTTTTTGAAAATACCTTGTATACTTGTGCTTAGGTTCATAACCTTAGTTGAAGCTTATTGGTTTCAGGAGACGGAGGTTGCAGCGAGCCGAGTTTGGTGACTGCACTCTAACCTGGGCAAAAGAGGAAGATTCCATCTTGAAAAAAAAAAAAAAGCTTATTGATTTCACCTGGGAGGTTATGTTAGCAAAGTTCAAAAGTCAGACATATTGGCAGTTTTGCATGGCTAAAATCAAGTAATAAGAGAATTAAATAATTAAAAAATATATTATGGTTAAAAGTTAGCTTATTATTTATTTATTTATTTTGAAACAGAGTCTCACTCTGTCACTCAGACTGGAGTGCAGTGGCACAATCTTGGCTGACTGCAACCTCTGCCTCCCGAGATCAAGCAATTCTTCTGCCTGAGCCTCCTGAGTAGCTGGTATTACAGGCATCCACTACCACACCTAGCTAATTTTTGTATTTTTAGTAGAGACGGGGTTTCACCATGTTGGCCAGGCTGGTCTTGAACTCCTGACCTCAAGTGATCCACCCACCTTGGCTTCCCAAAGTGCTGGGATTACAGGTGTGAGCCACCACACCTGGCCAAAAAGTCAGCTTAATTAATTGCAGATATTCAAGCTCTAACAGCCTGGAGTTTCTTGGAAAAACAACAGAGGACGTGCCAAAATAGGCATTTTGGGAAAAACGTCTGTTTTCCTCATGAAACCCCAGGAATTGGAAGTGGTTAGATCCTTCTCAAAGTCTAAGGTTCTGTTCCATTTTGCATTGCGTTATCTGATGGTCTTTACTTTCCAGGGTATCAGAAATTACTTCACATTATGAGATAACTTAGATATGTAATAACTAGGTGGGAAATATACATTTAGGGATGGCTAGTGGCAGTTATCAGGCAATACTCAGCTTTTTGCACACTTGAATCAGAGAAGTGTGCTCTTGGTCATTTAGAAGGTATGGAAATGTTCCCTCCCCTCACTGAGAGATAAGACACTAATGGGAGATGGGCTGAATCCCTCTTTTTGGGATTCAGGTTCTAGTATAAAAACAGGAGTCGTAATCTGGGGGGGATCTGTTTTGCTTCCAGCTGTGCCTGCTTACTAGGATGTAGACATTGCTTGGTTTTTGTTTTCCTGGGCCCCTGTTCCTCCTAGGGAATCACCTTGAAGCCAGGTTGGTAATCCAATTAAGAAACTGACAAATGAAAAATCTTACAGGTACTTGATCTTCTTCCATCTGCGTATTTGTATGTGTTGTGTATGCAATACGAAAGAGTTTGATTAATTGGTTTAAAACTAATAAGAGCATAAATCAAATATTTTATCAGAAAAATAGAAACCATGGTGTGTTTTAGTTTATATGACTCTAGTAATATTTGGGAAATAAAAATAGTTTTACATGCTAGGTATGTAAAAAAAAGTAAAATGGTTTTTAATAAAAGATTACAAGAACTCATGGGAATGTGGATTAGTTTTGGCCTAAATTAAAGGGCTAAAGGATTGTTTTAAAGTTAGACAAAATAGAGCTGAAGGTTTAAGCAAGTTGTGAAAGGTTTGTAAAAAATTAAATCTTGTAAAAGAAATTCTGTGTGTTAACATATTGGCCAAAGCTAAAGGGATATTCAATTTTTTAATAAATTGAACACTGGAATCAAAACACAACTGGTTTTCCTTAGAACACTGTTCTGCTCTTTCACAAAAATTGTAGAGTATTATGAAAGGATTATAGGAATCTTAAATTATGGTCAAACTGATTAAGACTAGATAGATTTATCTATAAGATTTTATTAACAATTAGGTTTGCTATGAGTAGTGCGCTAATACAAGGGCGAGATTTAGCTTTTCCCTGTGAACAAGATTTTCACATATTATTTTAAAAATGAAAGATTTTTGTCTGCCCTTTTGAATAAACTGGAGCAACAGGAAGGAAAAAAATATTATTTGGAAAGTGAAGTCACTCCTTTATTAATGAGTAAAGGTTTTTGCCTTTTTACAATTTTTGAGTTACGACTTTGGTTAATGAGTGACTTATGATAACCTGAGATTTGATATCTGACAAACTCTTAAAAATCAAATTATAAATTATGTGTTTTTCTTACATCCATTATCTTTTAGATATTACATCCCCTAAAGTACAAAAATGACATTTGGCTTATTTGATATAAAAACCATACAGGAAGAATTGTCAGAAAGCATTGTTAGGCCAGATGCAGTGGCTCCCATCTGTAATCTCACCACTTTGGGAGGCCCGGGAGGGTCAATCACCTGATGTCAGGAGTTAGAGATCAGTTTGGCCAACATGGTGAAACCCCGTCTCTACTAAAAATACAAAAAAAAATTAGCTGGTTGTCATGGCAACCACCTGTAATCCCAGCTACTCAGGAGGCTGAGGCCGGAGAATCACTTGAACCCAGGAGGTGAAGGTTTCAGTGAGTAGAGATTGCAGCATTGCAGTCCAGTTTGAGCAACAAGAACAAAACTCTATCTCAGGAAAAAAAGGAAAGCATTGACAAATGTGAAATGGTGTTTTGTTTTCCTTGGGCTGTATTTGCATAAGTATGTTATTGGTGTGTGTTTCAAAATAATGGAAAACTCCTATCATTCTGATATGACTTAGTGTATATTATTGATAGTAATAATTGTTATGTCAAATTGTTGTATGCAACAGAAGTAACCAAAATATCCCTGTCAATTGTGGCTGTCATAGTGGCTGTCCTAAGACATCTTTGTCATCCACAGACATTTGTTGTCTTGTTTTAATCCTCTTTGAAAGGTGATTTATAATCGGCTATAGGACATTGACAAGTGCTCTTAAATGCAGGTTTTTGATAACTTTGGAAATTTTCTCATTAGCATAAAGAAAAAACTTTCAGGACTCATGGAGAGCTGACATGTTCATGAATATCAAGCAGAACAGGAGATAACTGCATGGATTGAACTAATATAAAAACTGAAGTCATCTTTTTGACTTTGCTTAAAATATCACCGATCCTTTGTTTGTTTTTCAGAGTTCAGGAAACTTATTTTGAGGTATTTACAGCTTTTAGCAATTGAGTAAAAAATACTCCAATTAAGTAAACAAAATTAGGAGCATATTTGTTTCTACCTGTTTTCTCCAGAATTGGGAATCTATTTGTGAGTATTCTTAAGTTACAATATAATTTGCATAAGTGCAAAAGAATGTTTCCTTCTGCAACAGGACACGATTGGAGAAATTAGTTATTTTGTCAAGGCTTTGACTGGAATGGCATGCTTTCCCCTAAGGAATCAAACTTGGTGTAGAGTCAATAAAAGCCCTTTGGGAAAACTGGCTTCATACCTTGTCTACACATTCCCTGTACAGGGTTCCTAACCTGTGGTAAGTAAATAATGTCACTTCCTGACAGGCTTATGAGACCCAAGTTATCCTGTGACCTCAAAAGAGAAATTTATGCAACTCACATAGTTATTTGAGGGGAGAGAACCATGGCTGGGCTCAGCTTTAAAAAGTCTTATCACAGATTTATTAGTCTGCCTATGTATGGCCTAGATTCAAAGGTCCAGTTGTTCATTCTGGCCACACCATTCCCTGGCTCCTCTTCCAGTCCCAATTGTGTATAAGGAGTTTGAATAACTTTGCTTTTAAATCCTAAATAAGAAGCTTTACTGTTACTAGATTTTAACATTTTCTGCATTGTCAATGAGATTTGACTTAGAAATTTTGGGTAAAATCCAATTGGTTAATTTGAAAAATTGAAAAATTTTTGTTTTTTGGATAATGTTTCTCTAAAGTGCCCACAAAATTTGGCAAATAGGTTTGCCATGTTACACTATTAATATAGGGTTGCTGAATTTGAATTTTTGTAAGAGGCACTATTATTCTTATGGGATTAAATCCATGCACTTTTACAACTTGAGACATCCCCATTCCAATCAAAGTTGCAATTTGGTCCAAATATAGAGTAAGAGTGTGAGTGCTATTATGAAGTAAAAACAGCCACTCCGCTAAGTCCTGATTTTTAATAATAACTCCTAAGAGATTATTATTAAGAGAGTGTAAGAGAGTATTGAATAGGGAAAATTAATAATGTTAAAGGCCTGTTATGATTAATTTTATTTACTTGAGCCTTATGAATTTTTTTCTTAAGGTTTGCAATTCCATTTTAGCTTTCTAAGTTAACTCTTGAGGACTATGTAGACTGGAATCTTCTCAAAGAATAGAAAAAAAATTACTCATAGCATAAGTTGGAATGGCTAAAGTCGGTCTTATCTAATTGATATTTCCAAATAACTTCTGGAAATTATTTAGAGTTTTTAAATTATCCCTTCCGATGGACACCTTTTGAGGTGGTATAGTGGTATTTTTTACCAATGTGCCCAAACACAAATAAGGAGTTGTAGTTTCAATTTTATCTGGAGCTATTATTGACCCAGTACATTGAATGGATTTCTTTTTTAAAATGGTTATAGCACTGTATATGTAATTCTTTATTTGGTGCAGTACAAAGAATATTATATAATGAATAATATAATACTGAGGAAATTTTTTTCTGGTGGGCTGAATAGCTTTGTCCATGTAAGTTTGACAAATTGTGGGACTGTTTAACATCCCTTGGGGAAGCACTTTTCAATAATATGTTTTGGCAGGTTTTTGATTAGTTGTAAAAGGAATAGTGAACACAAATTGCTTACAGTTCTTTTCGCCAAAGGAATCATAAAAAAAAAACCAAAACTGTCCTTCAAATCAATAATAGTTAGTAGACAGTTTTTTTGAATCGTAGTGGGTCAAAGTAGCATAGCTGCATTAATTGCTCTAAGATCTGTTGACATTTTTTATTTTTTGGATTTCTTTTTTATTATAAAAATAGGAGAGTTTTAAGGTGAAAATGTGGGAACTATATGTCCTTTTTCTAATTGTTTAGCAACTATGTTTTTTAAAATCTCCAGTTTTTCCTTTGTAAGTGGCCATTGTTCTATCAAAATTGGTTTATTATTTAACCATTTTCAAGCTATTGGTTTTGGAGGTTTAACAATGGCTGTAATTAAAAATGATTTTCTAAACCATGTTGAGAACTTTGTCCCTTAACTTCTAAAGATTCTTTAAAGCCATATAAATTTTTTCTATTCCCATTCCAGGCACATAGCCCATGTCCTGCATTATTTGTTGATTTTGGGAGCTATATGATTGTTCAGGTATTAAGACTTTGGTTCCCCACTGCTGTAATAAGTTTCTTCCCCACAACTTAATAGGAATCTGAGTCACAATAGGCTGAATAAGTCCAGGCTGTCCTTCAGGCCCTTTACATGGTAAGATAAGACTGTTTTGATAAACTTCTGAGGCCTGCCCCACTCTGACTATATTAGAGTGAGCATTTTATACAGGCCAAGAAGAGGGTCAGTGCTGAATAGAAATAATTGAAACATTTGTGCTAGTATTAACTAAACCTTTAAATTTTTTTTTCTATGTATAGTGACTTTACATGTTGGGTGTTTATTTGTAATTTGATATATCCAATAGGCAGCTTTGCCCTGCTTATTTGTACTTCCAAATCTTCCAATCCTTTTATCTTTGCTTTGACCTAATTTGATGTAAGGTAAAATTAAGAGTTGTGCTATGCTTTTTTCAGGTTTAGCACTGCAAGGAATGGAAGCTGACATTACAATTTGTATTTCCTCTGTAAAATTACTATTAATAACTTCTGTATGAAATTTGAGTATTAAGGCTAGATTTTCCTAAAAGCAAAACCACTGTTTCTGTAGGTAATGGCTTACAAACTCCTGTTGGTATTTTTTGTGGAGGCTCCCCAGACAAAATACTTGCTTTTTGAGTGCTATACAGATTTACTGCTGTGCTTTTAATGGTGGCAGGACACAAGCATTGTACAGAGATGAGACAGTAACTGGAGCAGGATAGGCCCCGGTTGGAGTCGGGTTCCTTTCCTTATTAAATTTTGAATGACATTGATTAGCCCAGTTATTTTTATTTATTTATTTATTTTTACATTTAGGGCAAATGCCTGGTTTAGTATTTTTTGTTGTTACCCTCAGCTGATGTCCTGTTCTTAGATTTTATCTGCAATCCTTTGTATGTGTTCCCTTTTTCCACAATTAAAACCAGCTCCGGAAAATGCAGCAGTCCCTTTGTTTACCCTGAATCCTGCCATAATTTGCACTAATAATGTAGCCTTATGTAAATTTCCTCCATTGCCATCACAAGCCTTAATATAGTCCATTAAATGAGCTATCCCTTTAAAAGGTTGTTTAGCAGCCTGACATTTTGTATTAGCATTATTGATTGCTTGTTTAAACTTCTTTAGATATTTAAATGGATTTATATGGAAAAGGCTTCAATGTTACCTGAAACTCTCTCTGCTCATTTTGAGGATGCATTATAACAGGAAACTGCTGTCCCCCTAAAATTCCATCTTTACCAGCCTGCTGAATCCCAGTCTAAATAGACTGGATTACTGCTGTGGAAGGCCTGTATACAGCTACCGGAGCAGCAAGGTTTGCTTTTTAAACAACTTTTAAGTTTTCCGATGGGGGAATATCAGGCAGGTTTGGCCATTTTACTTTTTGAGAATGGTCTTAACATTTTTACTTTTTAACTTAACTAATATTATTTAATTTGGTTTAAAGTTTTCTTGAAATGGTGTGGTTTTACACGCTTACCTTCTACTTGCTTTTTAACTAATTCATTGGCTAGTTGTAATTTCTTTCCCTTTAGAGGCTACTGCTTTACTTAATTCAGATTTCTAAAGAGTTTTCTCAGAAATAACAAAGTCATTATTATTAGAATTTAAATTTTACTTAAACTTTAGCAGAGAATTACAATTTTGGATGTTACTTGTTTACGAAGAACACACAAAATTTTGCTGTGGAACACCTGCGGAGAGCAGCACGCAGGTATTTGGACCTGGCCCCACACGGCTGCTGCTTGCTGCATTCCACTTGTGTTCCCCTCGTGCTGCCTGCTCCCAAGCTCGGGCCACAGTTGCTGGCCTTGGGCTGAGTCTATTCACTTGAATGTCGCTTTGACCTTTCTTTGCTGCCGAGCTTTTTCCATTTTTTTTTTCCTTTTTCTTTTCCCCCCACCCACTTGGCTGCGGGTGATACCTTCTGCTTGCTCTGCTCCCTCCCTCTGCCTGGTGTGCAGCTTGCTGGCCTGGGTGGAGCTTCCCACCAGAGCTTTTTTCTTTTTCTTTTTTTTTTTCTGAGTCATCTTTGATTCCCTCATTCCAGTTGCAATTTTCTTCTTCCCCAGCTCCTTCTTTATAATGCAATGAAAGACAAAGAAAGCAGCAGAAGAATTCAATAAGAAGGCACAGATTCATTGAAAACCACTGACAGAGCAGGCGGCTCATCCTAACTTTAACTCCCTCTTTCCTTAAGAGCTGTCTTAGCAGACTCAATGGAAGATTACGCCTGCTCACTCCTTAGCTCGTGTGTCTCTGGCACTTCCAAGCTCTTTAGCTTAGCCACAAAGCCTCTTAATGTAGTTCTCAGATTTTCTTTGTCCATAGTCCTCCTGTTTATATGCTGGAGTGTTCCTTCACCGAGGCTTCTTTGTACCCCACGTTTGGGCGCCAAAATATCGGGGTACCAGCCCAGACACAACCTAGGAAGTAACAGGGTCAGTGGAGACAAAGAAATTAAGAGATGAGTAGGTGTATAAAGGTGGGCTCCCAGGGGACCGAGGCGAGTAGGAGGATGTGAAGGCCCCAAGCACTGAGTTATGAACAATCCAATTATACTTTTCAAGTTATTTTGAGGGACTGGATATCCCATTCTCCATGATGTGCTTATTTCATATTGCATGCCTGTATCAAAACATTCCATGTACCCCATAAATATATACACCTACTATATATGAACACACACAAAAAAAGAACCAACCTCTGCTAATACCATACTTTTCTTCTGCGGCTTTATCGCCTCTCTTAGCCTTCATAGAACTGAAGAGAGTTAGGGCTTTGCTCTGGACAAGGCTTTGGCTTGAAGACAAGCCTTTGTGGGTGGTTTGTTCTATCCAGGGCAGTAGAACTTTCTCCGTGTCAGCTATAAGGTTGTTTCAGCTTCTTATCACTTGTGTGTTCACTGGAGTGGCACTTTTAATTTCCTTCAAGAACGTTTTCTTTTTGTTCACAACTTGACTGTTCAGTGCAAGAGGCCCAACTTTTGGCCTGTCTCAGCTTTTTAATATGGCTTCTTGAGTAAGCTCAATCGTTTTTAGCTTTTGGTTCAAAGCGGGAGGCATGCCACTTTTCCTTTCACTTAAACAGTTAGAGGCCTTTGTAGGGCTAGTAACTGGCCTAATTACAATATTGTTGTGTCTCAGGGAATAGGGAGGCTCAAGGAGAAAGAAAAAGGTGAGAAACAGCCAGTTGATGGAGCAGTTAGAATACACCACAGCATTTATTTATTAAGTTTGCTGTCTTATATAAGCACAGTTCGTGGTGCCCCAAAATAATTACAATAGTACATCGAAGATCACTGACCACCATAACAGATATAATAAAAGTTTAAAATATTTCAAGAAATATTAAAATGTAAACCAGAGACATAAGGTGAGTGCCATGCTGTGAGAAAAATGGTGCCAGTACGCTTGTTTGACACAGGGTTGCCTTGCCACAAATCTGCAATTTCTGGGGGAAGAAAACTCACCCAAAATGCAATTATCTGTGAAGCACAGTAAGGTGAAGTACAAGAAGATGAAGTATGTCTTTACACGTGTATTGAAACATCATGTTATACCTGAAATATGTACAAGTTTTGTATGTCAATCATAAATTTAAACAAATAACAAAGTCTAATAATAGTAGTATGAAAACATTAAATGAACTTTTACAATTTGAGATAGCCTTGAATGCCTATGAACCAAATAATGTACTGAATTTCTGTTCTTCTATCTAATTTTCATTCTAATATCTAAGTCAAGTCATAAAAATAATTTTCCTAATAGAATTATTTGCTGGGCCAATTAACACATTAAATTATGATTAAACATTTACAAATTAACTGTCTCCCTGGAGAACCTTACCTCTAGGGCACATCTCTTCGGTACACATCTGTTGCTTGTTGCTCTCTAAATAAATTTCATTATTTAAATGAAAGATTTAAAAAAAAATCTGTAATGCTATTAAAGTTAGAAATATAGCATATGAAAATCTGTTGATTTTTTAAAATGTATTTTAAATTTTTGGGCTTAAATGTGTAACAACATAAACATTTGACTAATTCTGCTGCCATAATTAATATGGAAGCTTCAGTTTAATGCAGTTACACAGATCTGAAAAAACAATTGCCCTAAAGCTAACAATGACAATGAGAAAATTATTAGAATAATTACCATCATGTTAATATCTGCACACAAAATGTTTAGAATAGTACCAGGCATGAAGTAAGAGTTTAATTATTTTTACTTGTTATCGTCATTAAATTATCTTTAGTATCTTCCTCTTTTTTTTCCTTTTTTTTTTCTTTTTTTTTTGAGACAGACTCTTGCTCTGTCACCCAGGCTGGGGTGCAGTGGCATGATCTCAGCTCACTGCAATCTCCACCTCCCAGATACAAGTGATTCTTTTGCCTCAGCCTCCTGAGTAGCTGGGATTACAAGTGCCTACCATCAGACCTGGCTAGTTTTTGTATTTTTAGTAGAGATGGGGTTTTACTGTTTTGGCCAGGCTGATCTCAAACTCCTGACCTGAAGTGATCCGCCCACCTCGGCCTCCCAAAGTGCTGGTATTACAGGCATTAGCCACTGTCCCCAGCAATATCTTCCTTTTATAGAATAAAATTTTCCTTGAAACTGCAAACCTTGAATGTTTTAGATTTATAAGGAGAAGAACTGAGGAAATATGTAGATTAAATGATTTGCAGACCCTCAAGTGGAATATATATATATCAAATTTTTACTTTTGGAGGCTAGAGATGCTATAGTATAGTAGAGGGAAATTTTATCCCTGGGTTCAGGTCAGGACAAGCGTTGGGTTAAAATAAAAATCTTTGGGGAAAATCTGCTTTCTCCTTACTTGCATTCTTGGGAGAATTTATTTCTTTGTGTTTATAAGGCTGACACCATATCTCCTTGCTGAGTTCTCATCTGCTAGCAGCCACCTGCTTTTGTTGGCTCATGGTCACCTTCCTCCATTTTCAAAGCTAGGATTGGCGTATTGAGTCCTTCTCACAATTTCAATGTCTCCTCTTTCTCCTACTTCATCTCTCTGATTTACTGTTTTGCTTTTAAGGACTCATGTGATTAGATTGGACCCATCTAATAATAATCCCAAATAATTTCCACATCTGAGGGTCCATAACCTGAATCACATCTGCAAAATTTTTTCTGCCATGTAAAGTAACTGATTCACAGTTTTCTACAATTAGGGCCTATTATTCTGTTAACCACAACCAGGTATTGTGCTAAGCACTGTGCAAAATAATAGTAGTAGTAATAATAGTAATCGTGGTAGCAAGCCCTGTGCTAAGCTTTCGACAAGTGAACTTAATCATTAAACCAACCCAGCGAGGTACGGGTGATAGTATGGCTCTTATTTTACAGGTGAGAAAACCGAGGCACAAATGGAAAAATAACTTGACCAAAGTCACCACATGAATAAGCTAGGATTTGAACCTAGGCAATTTGGTCTTGGAGAGAAAAAACTGCCCTGTTCCCAGTGAGTTCATAGTCAAATAGGTGTTGGAGAGAGGTGGAAAACAAAAACGAAGTCACACAGATGAATGCATGTTGTAATTCTGGAAAATTTTAGGAAGGAGTGATGTATGCTACTAAAAACTGAAGTTGCAAGATTTGACTTGTCTAGAGGAAGACGAGGGTTTGACTGATGACTGACTTGCGAAGAATGCATAGGAATTTTTAACTAGATAAAGTTGTAGGATGGGGGCGTGAAAGAGCTTTCCGAGCAGAGGTTTGAGCTTCTACAAATGTCCTGTGGCAGTCTGGTTGCTTAGCCAGTATGGACAGAGGGAAAGAAGGCTGTCAGTGCCAGATGACAGGAAGTAAAGGGGAGCTGAGTCCTGAATGAGGCAGGAAAATGTGGGAGCCAGACCAAGGTGTGAAAGTTCTGTACTGTATTTACATAAGAGCTCTGGGCAATATGTTAAGCCCTGGGTGACTTGATAAGATTGATGTTCCAAATGTTAAGTCTGGCTCTAATGGAGAAAACAAGTTGGAGTAAGGCAAGAATAGAAGCCAGTGACCTGGTGGGAGAATGAGATACGGGAGTAGGCTGAGGTTTGTTGTTAGGCTCTTAGGCTACAGGGGTGATGAGGGGTAATGGAGGTAAGTAGAGATATTTCACATGTATTTAAGAGGTAAAAGCTTTAAAAACGATGCTGCATTGAATGTTGTTATGAGAAGGCAAGAGATTCAAAGGCCCCAGTGTGTCTATATGCTCTTTATCTTCTCCAACCTCTGGGATTGATTATAATGTCTTTGGAGTCGTGTGAATTAGTGCTTCTTAATCTGAAGCTCTTGATCCTACTTATTTCTGTGGAGCTCCTGACTCAGGAGGTTTTGCTTGAGGCTCTGAAATTTGGAAATTCAGACCCATTTGTCTTGTTTTGGTTTAGGTATCTTGTTTGAACATTCTTACGTTCAAGCACATTTGGAAAATGCTGATACAGACAGTGTGTAAGATAGTCAGTGATTCTCAATATTGGCTACACATTAGAATTGCCAGGGATGCTTTTAAAAATATGTATGCCAGAGCCCTACCTGAAACAATTAAATCAGAGTCTGTGAGTTGAGCCTGGACGTTGGTGTTTTAACAGGTGATAGGGATATGCAGCCAGTATGAACCTCTGAGTTAAATTATAATTCTTGAAAGCATGTGGAAAAAAAAACTGAGAT
This sequence comes from Cebus imitator, assembly GCF_001604975.1. Lineage (NCBI taxonomy): Eukaryota > Metazoa > Chordata > Mammalia > Primates > Cebidae > Cebus > Cebus imitator. The sequence goes on along the minus strand of NW_016107340.1, from coordinate 6,901,386 downwards.
AATATAAAGATAGAAACATGCCAGGCATATGGTAAAATGATTCTTAAAGCACAACATGGACAAATTACTCAAAATGAAATCAATAAAGTAGTAAAGGTACTGAATTATGCTGTATCCACTGGGATATTTTCAACCTTTTCCAAATGGCGGTATAAAATTTTTCTTTCATCTTCCAGCAGAAATTTTTAACTAGTGTATATAGTACTTGATATACTTCTCTAAATTGGACATAAAGCAATTGTATTAAATTGAGAGAACCTCTTCATGAAAGGAATCAAAGTATTCAAATGAAAGTAAAGTAACTTTGGACATTAAGCATGATCTGAGGTTAGTTATAAAATAAACCAGGCAGAACTATCATTTCTGTACTCATAAATTTTGTATTTTTTCTTCTCAGTAAATTTTATATTAAAATACATTAATACTTTTTCTTTGTTATTGGATACTTACGTCCCTTGTTGAGAAAGCTTTGCATTTAAAGCAAAACATAAATTAGAATATAACTACAAAAATGACTTCTATAATAATTAAGTTAAAAAATTACAGTGCCGGAGACCTAAAGGTTATTCTCATTCACAGGTGATATAAAGAGAACAACTTAGGTGATGATGTAAAATACCGATCCAAGCTTTAGAAATGCGAAGGTCTCTAGAGGGATTCCTGGCTTTACATTTCTGTCAGTCAATCAATCTAGCTATCATCCATCTGTCAAACAATCAAGTTATACTCAATCCTCAAAAACTGCATATTTAAATGTTAAAATAAATGTATATATTTAAATCATAGAATGTAATGTTTTGACATATTTATAAACTTGTGAGCCCCTTGCAACAAAAATAATGAACATATCCTTCACCTCCTAGAGTTTACTCATGTATCTCTGCAATCCTTTACTCCCACATTTCCTCATTACCCATTCTTTATGCATATAGGATATATTCCTTTTTTGTCTCGTTTTTTGTTTCACCCAGGAAAAGTATTTTGAGATTCATCCATATCGTTGCTTATACTAATAGTTCATTTCTTGTTATTGCTAAATAGTTGTCCATTACATGTAATCACCTCAGATTTTCTATATTTCTTGATGGATATTCAAGGCATTCATAGTTTTGGGCTATTACAAATAAAACTGCTATGAACATCCATATACAACGTTATGAGGTTAAAGGAGAGCAGTTTCAGAAAGGATATTTTCTTTCAGAACTTTGGAGTAGAATGGCTGAATCAAATGGTAAGTGTATGTTTGACTATTTAAGAAAATGCCAAAATATGTCATGAAGTAGCTGTATCATTGTACATTCCCTCCAATGTTTTCTCCACAGACAAATTCTCCAAAGGCCTGAATGGATAAACCTGTCTGTAAATATTTCAGAGTTCATGTGAGGGAGGGAGACTGGACCTAGTACTCTCAGTAAACCGTGTTTCTAGCATGGCACCTCACTTCAGCTTTTACTGTGCCTCCACAACCTGGATTCTGACACTCTTTGACCCAGTTCCTATAGAGAATAAATTAATTATCTCCTGAGGCATAAAAAAGAGGAAATTACTTGGTTGCATGAAGTCAGAGAAAGAGACACAGAGTCCAGTTGTGCTTTTGCAGACTCCTAGACAATGCTTCATTTTAAGTGTCATGATCCCTAACTGCCTATAACTTCAGAAATACCTGGCATCTCCAATGTCTGAAATTTTCCAGGATTCTATAAGATGAGTTAGCTTATTTCTCATTGGAATCTTGCTTAGCTTCCACTTAGGCAACACCTTTCTCTTTTCTGTAAAGTCAGCTAGCAATTTTTCATCTTCCAAAAGTTGGTTAACATCTCCTGCTCTGCCATTTAATATGGTATTATATTTCTCTTACTGCTTACCTGACACTTCAGCAATGTTTGGAGAGGGAGCAGACATAAACAACTGTATTGTTACAGCTATGCAAAGTAAAACAGCAAAACCCTTTCATGCATATTGGTTATTAGTGGCTACTCCAAGTCTCCTGCCCCTTCTAAGATCTCTGAATGTCTCCCATGACTTAGCAACTAATGAGGTAATGTCTTGTGTAATAGGGGGGCTTCTAGGACCCTGCTCTAGCACTTACCTCTGTTTATTTTGATTGAGTGGCACGTGTTCTGATTGATCTGTACGTTTCTCGAGTAGTTGGCATCTGGTCCTGATTGATCCTGTCTATGATAGACTCTGCTAAATAATTTTGATATCACTCTTGAATAAAAGAACTCTAACTCATATCACCTGAGGAGGAATTGAATGAAATGAAGCATGAGGTTAAGAGAGCAGAGTTAGAAAGGATATTTTAATTATTTTCAAACACAATAGGACTTATTGACATGTTCAAAATAAACCATAGATTTAGATCTAGGGCAGAATTAATTTCAATATAAACATGAACCTTCTAAAGTTTAAACCTTATCTAAGTTCAAATAAGCAGTTTTATTTTTTCCCTAACCTTGGGAAGAATAATGTAGCTATGATTATATCTATCTCTAATATGTTATATCCAACATAATACATGATTTTAAAATATAACATATATTCTATGTTTAGACTATAAAAGCAATGCAGCCTTTTACAGCAGCACGTGCTAAAAAACTTAGCATAGGAAAGTCTGAATAAGAGGCTGGGCATGGTGGCTTATGCCTGTAATCCCAGCACTTCGGGAGGCCAAGGTGGGTAGATTACTTTAGCCCATGAGTTCGAGTGGGAAACATGGTGAATCCCCATCTCTACTAAAATACAAAAATAATAATCATAATAATAATAATTAGCCAGGTGTGGCAGCCTGCACCTGTAATCCGAGCTACTCAGGAGGCTGAGGCACGAGAATTGCTTGAGCCTGGGTGGTAGAGGTTGCAGTGAGCCGAGGTCATGCCACTGCATTCCGGCCTGGGGACAGAGTGAAACTGTCCCTCAAACAAAAAAAAAAAAAAAAAAAAGAAAGAAAAGAAAAGAAAAAAGAGAAAGAAAAGTAGGAATAAGAAAACAGAAAACTCTGTTATTTTACAACCCAGAAATGATGATGATATATTATTTCCATGTGATTATTTTTCTAAGTAAACTAAATAAATTTGTCCTTTGAGATTTTTCTATCTTATATATTTGACATTTGAGCCCTTATGTAAAATATCTACACTGTAATGATTTCAGATCCTATCCTTTAGATCACAGGAGGCAGTCCATTCATTTATCCAAGAAAATTCTGAAAATCCCTAAAATGTATGTATACAATACACATAACATGTACTGCAAATTGACCCATTGGCTGTATTTGGGATTTGTTTTATTGGATTGTATTCTGCTTTTGTTTTAAATCTGTGGAATTCTTAGAGTACTTCACTAAATCCAATGGCTTCTCTGGGTCATACTCTTCTTCCCTCAGTTTACTAACAGGATTAATATAAACCCCTCGTTTAATTTCCCCAAATTATATTTCAGGTGAGGCTATGCTGTGTCATAGAACTTGAGTAAATGCAGATACATAGAGCGCAATAGAGGAAGTGTATTACATTGCTATTAGAAAGGTTTCTCTTAGTGTGTAGATACTAAACAAACAGGAGAGTTCATGCCTTCCTCCTGGTAGGTTGCTGCTCAGTCAGGGACATTTCAGCTCCATCAGCAAGTAACCTCTGCCATCTAGTTCCACGTATACCAGGAGACAACCTTCCTGGATGCCAGAAAGAATAGCAGGTCCCCTCTCCTGTTGTCCAAGGAAGTCTTGCTTAAATGATCTTGTATGTTTGACAGTGATGGTAGTCATTCCTTCATAAAAACCCATGCCTCACCTACAGTGATGTGGTTAGGCTTTCCTGACCCAAGAAACACATTCACGATAGTTGCCATACATTTCTAAAAGATAAAGCTATTTAGTCTTAACTTCACATGTAATACCAACGTGGGACTAAACATAGTTCATACTAGGTTTAGTTTGGACTAAATATGTTTCTGTGGGGATGGGGGGGGGAAGAGGATCTAACTTTCCAAAGGCAAGTGATCCTAAAAGTAAATATACTCAATTTACATTCACATACAGGACATATAATATTTCAACCTGCAGCTTCTACACTGAAAATTTTTGAGATTCCAAAGTTTTTCAAAGTCAGGAGGGGTATACTTGCTTTATATTTGTGTAACTAAATAATCTAGTCGTGTGATTTTTTTTTTTCTAAAACAGTCTGTTACAAATGTAAATTAAAGTTGTTTCCAAGGAAAAGAATGCTGCTAGTAATGTGTTTTTTCCTTTAAAAAAAAAACTTTGAGTTATAATTCATATATCATGCAATTAATTCATTTAAAGCATACAGTAATAGCTTCTAGTATATTAATAGATGTGTACAACTATCACTAGTCAATTTTAGTTTTCATCATCTCAAAAAAATTCCGTTCCCTTTATTTGTACACTCCCATTGCCTAATCCCCCCATCCCTAAGCAATCCTTGATATATTCTCTGTCTCTGTAGGTTTGCCTATTCTAAACATTTCAGTAAAAATATTGTATAGTGATGTATATTAGTTCATTCTCACATTGCTATAAAGAACTGCCCAAGACTGGGTAATTTATAAAGGAAAGAGATTTAATTGACTAACAGTTCTACATGGCTGGGGAGGCCTCAGGAAACTTAAAATCATGGTTGAAGGGGAAGTAAACACGTGCTTCTTCACATGAAGTGTCAAGCAAAAGGTGGAAAATCTCCTTATAAAACCTTCAGATCTGATGAGAATTTACTCACTATCACTAGAGTAGCATGAGGGTAACAATCCCCATGATTAAATTACCTCCCAACAGATCCCTCCCACCACACATAGGGATGATAAGAACTACAATTTTAAATGAGATTTGGGTGGGGACATAGCCAAACCATATCACAATGTAAAGTCTACTTGAGTGATTCCTTTCACTTGACATTATGTTTTCAAGGTTAAATAATTTTGTGGTGTGTATCACTACTTTTTTATGGCTGATAACCATTGTATGGCTACCACATTTTAAAATTCATCAAGTGGACATGTGGATTGTTTCCACCTTTTGACTATTGTTAGTAATGTTGCTATATAAATTTATGTACTAATATTTGTGTGATCATTGATTTTTATTCTTTTGAGTACATACATATGAGTGAAATTTCTGGATCATATGTAAGTGGTAACATAAGTTTCATTTTTCTTAAAAATAAAATTATGATAAGTACCTCGGTACAAATTTCATACATATGGATATATACACGCATAGGTATCTCACATGAGATATATTCTATTCATAGTTAAAGAGAAAAGAGAGAAAAAGGATAGAGATGAAAAAGCACTGATAAGCCTACCAGTTTGTGAAATACACTTTTGGCTCTTTGGTGTACATATCAATGAATACATCCAAGTTTCTGTCATAATATAGATAGTTTTAGATGCTTCCTTTGATGCTTAACATGATTGTGGACATTGGATTCATTATTACATCATACAAATGTATTATAACTTATTTAACCAGTTTCCTATTACTGGACATTGTGGTCATTTAAAAACTTGGTATTATTAATACTTATTTTAATATATAGAGTTGGCATATACATTTTGGTCCTTGGAATAAATTCCCAAGAGTGGGATTGGTGGATCAAAGATTAACATATTGCTACATATTGCCAATTTTAATCACATAACTTTAAGGTCTTGTAAAACTAGTTTTTATAAAACTTGAATGCAAAAACATGTGAAAGGGCACTATCTAAACCAGGGTAGTCCTCATTTAATTATTTGAGCAATTCTAGTTGTGGGGGGAGAGTGGTACTGTGATAGAAATTAAAAAAAGAAAAGAAAGGAAAGGAGGGAGGGGAGGGGAGGGGACGGGAGGGGAGGGAAAAAGAAAAGAAAAGAAAAGAAAAGAAAGAAGGAAAAAGAAATGATGTGAAGCACCAAAGAGAAATGCTGAATAATGGGAAGCAAACAGGTGTTCAATGCTGATAGTTTGACTCAAAGAATGGTGGAAACTAAATGGCAAGAGAGATGATGTGGAGTTGGCTGTAGTAATCTTTTTCTAATCTTGGTTTTGTAACAAAACATTTGTGCTATTTTTAATATAAGCGACATTTAATTGAGTACATGTGAACACAAAAACATACAGCAACTGCTCTTTAGCAAATGATGGTGGCCCTGTAGGGTTGTCCACAGGGAAAATATGTCTACCCTTTCAGTTTATGGAGAAAATACAGCTAAAACTTACCCTAATACCCTAAGTTAATTGGAAAGGAAGTCAAACAAAAAGTAACAAAACCTTTATTTATTTTTTTTTTTTTGGTGAAGATGTGTGTGAAACGAGAAAATGCTCATACGAAAGACAATAATTTAAAAACCAGTAAGCATTGCTTCAAGTCCTTTTAAGAAGCAAAACCTAAAATAGGGAGGAGAACATAGATCTTATATCTATGTTCTAGATCTTAGACCAATGTTATTATAGATCTATGGTTTCCTTAGATCTCGATACTCTTGCAATACTTCTTAAGATCTGAAGAAGCTGGTTCAGAAGAAGGAATATAGCAAAAACATTAAAGTTCATCAGTGTTTTGTTTTGAAAGTGGGTAGCCTTCACAACTTTTATTTGCATTATCTATGTTTGTCTCACATGTGAATGCATACATTCGATGACATTTTTATTGCTTACTTTTTCTTAACTCCTGTGTTATGAGAACTGAAATTTATTAGACATGGCTTTTCCACACCTTTTTTTAGAAATATAATTTCTGGATTTGAAGAAGTCTCCTGTTGGAGAAGACTTCCCAGAGGCAGAAAGGACATAAGTTGGTTTTAAGGATGCATTTGCTTCCCTAGCCTAAAAATCAAACAATACATGATGTAAACCAAAGTTCTGTTCTCAGATTTGGAGCACAGCACTTCTGGGACTATTTCTTGGCAGCCTCTATAAATACATATAAACTCACATTACAGTGTGATATAGCGGGAAGTTCTAGAAGTCAGTTGTCAGAATTAAGAGAAAGATCTAGATGCAGTGTCATAAGCCTGTAGTCCCAGCTACTCAGGAGGCTTGAGGCGGGAGAATAGCTTTAGCCCTGGAAGTTTGAGGCAAGCCTGAGAATTTGAGGCAATCCTGGACAATACAGTGAGACCCTATCTCTTAAAAAAAAAAAAATGAATGAAATGAAAGAAGAAGAGGATCTGATGATCTGATGTAGCTGATTATTGAGAGTGTGCAGAATGCAAAGAGCCTGAAAGGGGAGATATTTTACATAGGCAAGTGACTCAAGGCATTTTCTGATTGGTCTTCTCCATGCTCCTTGCTCTAGCAAGCTCCATGGCATTCACCTGAAAGCCGCTATGTCAGTGAGTAGTTATGGGTGAAGGGCGTTCTGGGGGTCTTGGGGAACATGGCTATAATGGGCCTATGACCTTCCCCCAATTCATGTCACTTACTTCTCCTAAATCCATTTTCTGTTGTTGATACCACTTATATTACATCTTCACTAAGTGTCTACATTCATAAAGTTCCTACCATAAAAATAGGAATCTGTGTTCTTTAGAAGATCACAGATTCTCAAGGAACAAAATAATGTAACAGTGATTAAAATGTTCATATTCAAAAGGCAGTTACTGGATATTTCTTTTCTCAGCTAAATGTAATGTTCACTTATCTTGACTTTTAAGTAGCAAAGAATAGGGATCCTTAACATAAATCTCAGTGTCTAATCTCTAAATTAAAAGTATTTAACCAGATTGTCAATTAAATTAATTTTAACTGTAAATTCTCATGATCTTGTGTGATTTTCTAAAATAAGTACAGGATTATTCAAGTATTGCACTCTGATAAAAAATGTGCAATGGCTTCCAATTGCCCTGGGTTTGAGACTGGCATTTAAATCTATTTGACTGATTTGCCCCCAGTCTTCTAGCTTGCTTCCTACCATTTCTCAGTACAAATGCTCCACTGACTCTGTCAGTCTCCTAGCTATACCACAAACATAACTTGTTTTCTTCTCTTTTCATCCTGTGTTCTTTCTCCTTCTTCCTGTAATGCTCATTTTCTTATCCAAATACTACAGAGTATTTTTATTCTAGAGCCACGTTAATCTCTTCTTTGCCCTTTGGGAATACTGGGACTTTGGAGTGAGAGGATCTTTAGTAGCTTAGCCACTTTGGACCAGGAATTTTCAACTTCTGTAGGCTTTAATTTCTTCATTTGAAATAAGGGGCTCATAAAAGTGCCTGGCTCATAAAGGTTTTGTAAGGTTGCCTCGAAAGCACTTAACTTGTTGGCACACAGTAAACACTTAGTGAATGATGACGTTGAGAAAGATGATGAATATTGGCTTATGTAATTGTGTATTTGGCCTTTGTCAGGATAGACATGCCTTATGTTTTAATTCGTATCAGTGAAAGATCCAGGGGTCTCACTGTATTGTTAAATTTTTCTTCCCATACACCAGTGTGTAATTTTTTTTTTAATTTCCAAATGTCCCCTTCCACCTTTGTGAGAAAAATAAGCTAATCTCTATGTGAAAGAAAGTCTCTTAGTATTTGAGAGAAAGCAGCCAATTTCAGAACTACAACTTCTCTGGCTATCTCCTTAGCCGTGCTTTATTTCTCAGTTTTTAGTCCATTCCACTTTCTTTTCACTCCTCCCTGACTCACAGTAGTGAACCGAAGCATACTTTATTAAGATAAAATGAAATCATTATATCATGCTTCTTACCTGCAAGCACATGAGTTTTGATGCCTTTCAAGAGGAATATATTAGATGGGCAGCTGGTTGGTAATCATCCTACTCTGCCTCATTGGGTGACATTTAAATAATCACACTCTGCCGGGCGCGGTGGCTCACGCCTGTAATCCCAGCACTTTGGGAGGCCGAGGCGGGTGGATCACGAGCTCAAGAGATGGAGACCATCCTGGTCAACATGGTGAAACCCTGTCTCTNTCTACTAAAAATACAAAAAATCAGCTGGGCATGGTGGCGCATGCCTGTAATCCCAGCTACTCAGGAGGCTGAGGCAGGAGAATTGCCTGAACCCAGGACGCGGAGGTTGCGGTGAGCCCAGATCACGCCATTGCCCTCCAGCCTGGGAAACAAGAGCGAAACTCCGTCTCAAAAAAAATAAATAAAAATAAATAAATAAATAAATAAATAAATAATCACACTCAAATCTGCAGTAACTAGAGAGGAGCATTTCAAGTGAATTATTGAGTATTTATTTCATACTACAGTTTAATGATTAGGCATACAGATAAATAAGGGAACATTTTCATGACATCCATACTATTGAATGCAGTGAATATCTAGAATGCAACTTTATTTCTAAAAATTCTACAGTTACCAGTGAACAAAAAGAATACATCTGAATGAGGAAAATTTCAATTCTTTTCCAGGTTCGGGTTGTCTTGCAGCTTATTTTTAGAGATGCCTAGGACACTGAAATAATCGATGATTCATAGGCAAATTCTTTTTTGACTTGGTAATTATGTCCACAAAAACTATTTATAGAGTTAAAAAAAAATTAACCTGGGCTACTAGAATATTTTCCCTGAAGATCTCTCAGTAGAATGGGGCAGACATTTTTATTTTTAGTAATAATTTATGTGGTTTCTATTAATATTCACCATGTTAAAAATTAATACTGAGAAATGCTTAAAATATGTATACAGTTATCTTAATATAATTTATATTTTAACAGTCTATGAAAAATAATTTTATTTTCAGTAATAATGATAAGTAATATTTTTATTGTATAAATGTAAGGTGTACAACATGTTTTCGTGTACATCTGCATGGTAAAGTGCTTATAACAGTCAAATACATTAATAAATTACTACATTATCTTCCATAGTTACCTTTCCTTTTTGCATGTATATGTGTGTGTGTGTGTGTGTGTGTGTGCTAACAGCATTTAAAATTTATTGTTTTAACAAATTTCCAGTACATACAATGCAATATCATCAACTCTGGTGCTTATGCTGTATGCTAGTTCTCTACATGTATTCATCCTGTGTACATAAAAAATTTGTACCCTTTGGCCTACATCTCCCATTTCTTCTGTACCTTTCTCAACTACCATTCTACTCTGCTGCTTTGTGTTTATTATTATGTTTTTAAGATTCCACATATAAGTAAGTTCATGTAGTATTTGTCTTCCTATATCTGGCTTATTTTACTGAACATAATGTCATCTAGGTTCGTCCATGTTGCTGAAAATGGCAGGATCTCCTTTTTAAAGATAGTATTCTGTTGTATATGTATACCACGGTTTCTTTATCCATTCCTCTATCAGTAGACACTTAGGTTGTTTCCCTACCTTGACTATTGAGAATAATTCTACAAAAAGCATGGATACGCAGATATTCTTATAAGGTGGCGATTTCATTTCCTTTGGGATATATTCTGAAGAGGGATTACTATGGTAATTCTACATGAATTACTATATGGTAGTTCGACGTTGAATTTCTTTTAGGAAGCTCTGTGAAGTTTTCCAAAGTGGCCACACAAATCTGCATTCCTACCAACAGCTTACAAGTGTTTCCTTTTCTCTACACCCCCACCACCTCTTATCTCTTGTCTTTTTCATAATAAGCATCCCAACAGATGTTAGTGGATAAATCATTGTGGTTTTGGTTTGTATTTCCCTGATGACTAGTGACGTTGAGCACCTTTTCATATACTTGTTGGCCATTTTTATGTCTTTTCTCAAGATAAGTCTGTTCAGGTCCTTTACCTATTGGGTTGTTTGAATTCCTTATATATTTTAGGTATTAACCTTTTAAGAGAGACTATGGTTGGTAAATCTATTCTCCCAGTATTTATGTTGTCTCTTTAGCCTCTTTACTATTGTTTCATGATAAAAAAACAGTGTTGAGACAGGGATAAATCCAACTTGGTCGTTATGTGTAATTTCTTTGATGTGTTGAGTTCATTTTGCTGGTGTTCTCTTAATGATTTTCCCATCTATGTTCATCTTAGATAGTGGCCTTTTGTTTTCTTATTGTGTCTGACTTTGACATAGGAATGATGCTGGCCCCAAAAATGGGTTTGAAAGTATTCCCTCTAGTTCTAAACTTTACAAAAGTTTAAGAAGAATTTGAGATATGTTCCATGAATATCTAGTTTATTGCACATTTTTAACATGAAGGGATGTTAAATTTTATCAAAGGCTTTTTCTGCACGTATTGAGATAATCATGTGGTTTTTCTCCTTGGTTCTGTTTATGTGGTATGTTTATTGATTTGCATATGTTGAACCAGCCTTACATCCCAGGGATGAAGCCAACTTGATCGTAGTGGATAAACTTTTTGATGTGCTGCTGGATTCAGTTTGCCAATATCTTATTGAAGATTTTCACATTGATGTTTATCAGGGATATTGGCTTGAAGTTTTGTATTTTTTGTCTGTCTGCCACGTATTTGTATTAGGATGACGTTGGCCTCATAGAATGAGTTAGAAAGAAGTCTCTCCTTTTCAGCTGTTTGGAATAGTTTCAGAAGGAATGGTACAGGCTCCTCTTTGTACCTGTGGTAGAATTGGTCTGTGAATCTGTCTGGTCCTGGGTTTTTTTTGTTGTTGTTGTTGGTTGGTAGGCTATTAATTACTGCCTCAATTTCAGAACTTGTTATTGGTCTATTCAGGGATTTGACTTTTTCCCAGTTTATTCTTGAGAGGGTGTTTGTGTCCAGGAATTTATCCATTTCTTCTAAATTTTCTTTATTGGCATAGAGGTAATATAGTATTCTCTGAGTTTGTATTTCTGTGGTGTCAATGGTGATATCTCCTTTAATAACTTTTTACTGTGTCTGTTTGATTCTTCTCTCTTTTCTTCTTTATTAGTCTAGCTAGGGTTTATCTATTTTGTTAATTTTTTCAAAAAACCAGCTCCTGGATTCATTGATTTTTTTGGAGAGTTTTTTTAATGTCCCTATCTCCTTCAATTCTTGTCTGATCTTAGTTATTTCTTGTCTCCTGCTAGCTTTTGGATCAGTTTGCTCTTTCCTCTCTAGTTCTTTTAGTTGTGATGTTAGGTTGTCGATTTGAGATCTTTCTAACTTTCTTATGTGGGCATTTAGTGCTATAAATTTCCCTCTTAACACTACTTGAGCTGTATCCCAGAGATTCTGGTATATTGCCTCTTTGTTCTTGTTGGTTTCAAAGAACTTTTACAACGTAATAATTGGTTATACTGTATTAGCAGAATAACAATTTATAACTTCATACTTTCTTTTCCTATTCAGTGAAGCAATTGTTTGGCTTTATGGCTACACAGACAGTTTTTCTTTCATAGCTAAGTTAATTTTAGTCATAAGGCAATCAACTGGCACAAAAGTATTAAAAACTACAGGAAACCAAGATCTAGCAAATAAATTTGAAAATCATGTTCACCCCGAATAAACAAATGCCTTTAAAAAAGTTCTTCCAACTTTTAACTTCAAACACAGAAAGTTGAAAAAGAGGTACCATAAAGACACAATGTGCCCTTATTTATATTTGCAAATTATTAACATTTTCTGCAACCGGTTTTGTGTGTCTCTATGTCTCTTTTCCTCTTCACATACACACTCATTTTCTCTCTCTTAAACACACATATATATACATGCACACACTCACACTTTGGGGAGCTCTAAACTGCTCGAAATAAAACTGCAGACATCAAGATTTTACAAAAATACTTAAGGTATTTTTCCCAAAATTAGCACATTCTTTTATATTACCACTATAATAATCACAAGACATTTGCTACTGATAATTAATATTATGTAGTATACAGTCTAAATTTAAATGTATCCACTTGCTCTCAAATATTCTTATATTAGGGATCATATATTGGATTTTTTTGGTCATGTTTCTTATTTTCATCAGTCTAGAATATTGCTTCCCCTCCACCCTTTTCCCTCATCTTTTACAAACTTGACATTTTTGAAGAGTCCAGACTAATTGTCTTATAGAATGTTTCTCAAACTGGATTCATCTAACTGTTCTTCTGGATTAGATAAAATGTTTAGGCAAATATTATGTTTCCCATTGCATTACATCAGGAAGTTTATAATGTCACTGTATCTCAATATTTGTGAAGCTAAGTTTCATCTCTTCATTTTAAATTCTGTACTTAATAAACATTTGATGGGTAATAGAGATATATGAATGTCCTTTTCCTAACAATGTGTTAGTGTATAGTGTTAGGAGTAATTTAATGTCAGAATCTCATATTACCTTGGTGGTATTTGCAAAATGGTGATTTTAAATTTCAGCCATTTTTCTAGATCAGGGGCCAGTAGATTTTTTCAGTAAAGAGCCACATTCTAAGTATTTTAGGCTTTGTGGGCTACATACGGTCTCTGTTACGTATTCTATTTTTTTTTTTTTTTTTTAAACATAAATATATATATATGTAAAAATGTTTAAAAACTGCTTATCCTCAATTATACTAATTTCATTAAAGGGTAGGGACAAACTTTGAAGAACCCGAACCTTACGTATTCTTTTTTTTTTTTTTTTTTTTTTTTTTAGCTGTGTAAAAATTATTAGCTCATGGACTGCAGGAAAATAGTCTGCAGCAGGATTTGAGCCATGAGTAGTAATTTGTTAAAGTCCTGTTCTGTGTTATGAAGAAGAGCTTTCCTTTTCCTTGTAACACCTGTGTGTGTGTGTGCATGTATGTGTCTGTGTCTGTGTGTGTGTGTGTGTGTGTGTGTCAGAGGGAGAGAATGAGATTCTTTAATAACTATTTCTTTTGTAGAGTTGGTCTGCTTAAGCTTTTTTAAAAAATAAATACTCTTTTGGATTTAACTTTGGTAAATAACACTGTCTTAACAAATTTCAATTTCATATTCTGTGCTTTTTGATACAATACCACTAGCTGCATGAGACTATTCAAATTTAAACTAATTAAAATGCAATTATAATTAGAAATTAAGTAAATTAATAATCAGAAAAATTCAGTTTCTCAGTCGCATGAGCCACATTTAAGTGTACAAGTATTCACTCAACATACATAGCTAGTGGCTACATATTGAACAGTGCAGATGTAGGACATTTTTATGATTTAGGAGTTGTATTGGATAGTAATTAATGCAGATTTCAAATATATTTGCATAGAGTTGTGTAAAATAGTCCCTTATAATTAGAGTTGACTTATAATGTTTTTCTTGTCTTTTTTTGCTTTTATGCTTATTTCCTTTCTTACTAATTTGTCTATTTCCTTTTCTTCAAGGCACCAAACTATTTATTATATCTACTATTTTTTGGCTTTTATCTCACATTTTCCTTTCCTTATGCTTTCTTTTGATTTAGTTTATCAGGTTTTTTTTAATTTTATTTTAGGTTCAGAGGTACCTGTGCAGGTTTATTATATAGGTGTCACTGGGGATTTGTGTACAGATTATTTAGTCACCTATGTGGTAGGCACAGTACCTGATAGGTAGTTTTTCAGTCCTGACCCTCCTCCCTCCCTCCATCCTCAAATAAGTCCCAGCATCTGTTGTGTCCATGGATACCCAGTGTTGAGTTTCTACTTGTGAGAACATGTAGTATGTGGTTTTCTGTTCCTCTGTTAGTTCGTGTAAGATAATGGCTTTTACCTTCATCGATGTTGCTGTAAAGGACATGACCTCATTCTGTTTTATAACTCCATCGTATTCCATGGTGTATATGTGCCCCATTTTCTTTATCAGTCTACCATCGATGGGCATTTAAGTTGGTTTCCTGTCTTTGCTATTGGGAATCATGCTGCAGTGAGCATATGTGTGTATGTAACTTTTTCTTTTCTCTCTTATCTTTCTTCCCTCCCTCCCTCACTCCCTCTCTTCTCTCCTTCCTTCCTCTTTTCTTTCTCTCTCTTTCTGTCTCCCTTCCTTCCTTGCTTTCTTTTTCTTTCTTTTTCTTTATCTTCCTTCCTTTCTTTCTCTCTTCCTTTCTTTCTCTTTCTCCCTTCTTCCCTCTCTCCCTCCCTCCCTCCTTCCTTTCTTCTTTCCTTTCTTCCTTCTTTCCCTCTCTCCCTCCCTCCCTCCTTCTCTCTCCTCCTGTCACCCTGGCTGGAGTGCAGTGGCACCATCTTCCCTTATTGCAAGCACCAATCCCCAGGTGCAAATGATTCTCCTTCCTTAGCCTCCCAAGTAGCTGGGACCACAAGCGCCCACCACCAGATCCAGCTAATTTTTGTATTTTTTATTAGAGGCTGAGTTTCTCCATATTGCTCAGGTTATCAGGCTGGTCTTGAACTCCTGACCTAAGGTTATCTGCCCACCTCGGCCTCCCAAAGTGCTGGGATTACAGGTGTGAGCCACCGCACCCAGCCCTCACCACTCCCTTTTGTATCCCCCAACTCACACCTTGCCCATGCCACTCATGCATGCCCCCCGCCTTGCCCCACTGTCATTTGTGAGTCCTGCATTAAATGGCCTTCAGTCCAGAGACCAGACATCAGTCAGCAATCTGGACCTCTTCCTTGATGAGAGGTGAGACCTCCAGAAGAGGAAAACACCTGCTATGGAGCCTGCATGCTGAATATAGTGACTCTGGGCAAACAGCTGGAACTGAACTGAGTAAAATCTCCAGCCAGAAAGAAAACTTCCCAGTCCCCCCATTTTACTGATGGAAACACTAAGCCTCAGAGGAGAGGAGACAGAACAGGCATTGGAACCATAGTCTCCTGCCTCCAAAGCCAAGTTCTGTCCACTCAGCCAGGCTCCATCATTCCTTCTATAAATGTTTATAATAGTATGTGCTGGGCACTCTTGTTAGGCCCTTTTACACATATCACTCAGTCTGCTTTTCCCATTCATTTGACAAGGGTTTATTGAGCTCCTACTGTGTGCAGGAGCTGGACTCAATACTAGGGACATCTTGGTAGAAAACTCAGGCAAAGTCTACCCACCTGGGGTTCTAACAAGACAAAGAGAGGGTTGGTGCCATGGGCAAGGCTGTGAAGGCAATGAATGAAATGGTGGGGTCAGACAGGAAGGGTGGTCAGGGATGCTGTCTGCATGGAAGGGGCATCTTCTTGGCTTTGAGACTCAAATGCCAAAATACCTGTGAGCAGCAGGCCATGCCCACTCAGTAACAACTGAGCCAGTCACAACTCTCCAGAGATGCCAAACCAAACACCAGATCAGGCCAGCAATGAGGGACAAAGACCATGGCCTGGAAGGGTCTTGCCACCTAAGCTCACAAGGGGATTTTTGTTATGCTTCTTTTTTATTATTATGGTGGGGGTGGTGGTCCTTAGTGCACAAGAAACACTCTAAGAACCATAAGTCAAGATCGAGGCTGCAATCCCTGCTCTGCCCTTGCTGTGTGACCTCGGGCTGCTATCGCCACCTCTCAGAGACTCAGCTTCCTTCCCCTTCTGTAAAATGGAGAGTCTAATAATACCCACCTGGCAAGGGGGTCCAGGGAAGTCAGTGAGCTCCTTCATGTAAAGAGCTGATGTCAGCATGTGGCCCTGGGTCACAGATTTGTAATGGGGATTGAAATGACTGATAAGTGGCCAGGAATGTTGGCTCACACCCGTAATCCCAGCACTTTGGGAGGCTGATGCAGGTGGACCACCTGAGGTCATGAGTTTAAGACCAGCCTGGCCAACGGGTGAAACCCCATCACTACTAAGAATACAAAAATTAGTCAGACATGGTGTGTCCCAGCTACTTGGGAGGCTGAGACAGGAGAATTGCTGGAACCTAGGAGATGGAGGTTGCAGTTAGCTGAGATCATGCCACTGCACTCCAGCCTGGGCAACAAGAGTGAAACTTTGTCTCAAAAGATCAAGCAAGCAAGCAATTACTGATAATCTTACAGATTGTCAGAGACACACAAGGGACTCAGAGAGGGGACCACACCCATCCTCTCACACACAGAGAGGGGAGCAGTCTACTTACCCAAGACCACACAGCGACCGGCTGGCAGCAGCTGCATTGCCGCAGCCTCTCCATTATGGCCCCAGGCTTCTGACCTGCCCTGGAAGGGCCCTCGGGCCTCCCCCTACCACCTCCTCTTTCTTCCTCACTTTAGCTCTTCTCTGTGGCCCCTGGTTATGGCCAAAGGCTAGGGATCTTATAAGTTTGAGGCAGCCTGAGCCTCTATCTGTGCTTTCACTCAGAGCCAGAGCACCAGGCCCCATGCACATCAGCTGTGATTCTCCACCGGCTCAAAACCACCTAAGGGCTGGCTGGTTGTGTGGAAGAGGGGGTGCTGTTCTTCCACCAGGTTGACAACATGATAGATTGAAAAATACATAGGAGGCTGGGTGCAGTGGCTCAGGCCTGTAATTTCAGCACTGTGGGAGGCTGAGGCTGCTGGATCACCTGAGGTAGGAGTTCAAAACCAGTCTGGCCAACATGGTGAAACCCCATCTCCTAAACATACAAAAATTAGCTGGGCATGGTGGCATTTGCCTGTAATCCCAGCTACTCAGGAGGCTGAGGTGGGAGAATCACTTGAATCCAGGAAGCAGAGGTTGCAGTGAGCTGAGATCTCACCACTGCACTGCAGCCTGGGTGACAGAGTGAGACTTCGTCTCAAAAAAAAAAAAAAAAAAAAAGAAAAGAAAAGTGCATGGGCTCTGGAGGCAGAGAGATGGAATTGAATCCCAACTTTTACTTCTCAGCTGTGTGCCCTTGGACAAGTTTGCTTCTCTGAGCTTCAGTTTTCTCATCTGTGAAACGGGAACAACATTTGGCTTGCCAGGGGTCTTAGGATGACTGGGTATTATCTGGCACGTAGTAGGTGCTCAACGTGTGTTCTTTCCCATGGCCATCTAAGAGTCCTCAGGGCCGCCCTCCTGCCCTTCCCCCACAGCTCCTGTGACTGCCTCTTAAATGGGCACTCAGGGTGATAAGGAGGCACAGGTGAGGGAGCCAGACTGGATCCACACCCACCCACGCCCATTGTTAGGAAAACAAGCTTTTAATGCCTGGCCCTGCTGCTGGTGGCTGAGAGTATAAAATGGGACCCAGAGCCAGCCTCTCCCTTCCTCTAAGGCACACCAAGGCAATAGTGTTTAAAAGGAAAGGAGGCAGTGGCATGAAGGCTCCAGAGACTGAGCTGTTCCTTTGGCAAGAAGGAAGGCATGGGGCCCACTGCTGACGGCCATCTGGCAGGTGTTCCATTCTACTTTCTTCATGAGACCCACAGCCTCTTCATCAGTGGTGTCTTCAGGTTCACCGTCCCCAAGCTGCTTAGGTGAGTCCAGACTTCAGGAGCTCTGCTAAGGCTGGTAGTCTCTTAATGGCATCCCTCCAGGGTCAGGGGGCTTCAGCTCTCATGCCTCTGCCTATAGATCTGGTGCTCGGGACGCTGGAGGGCGGGTGAGAAGGATACTGAAAAAGTGAAATGATTAATGAGAAAGTGACTCTTCCCCCACAAGGGCAAATAAGCAAGCTCTTACCTGACTGTATAAATTAGCTTTTGTTGTAAAATGCCCCAAAAGTGAGCGGCTTAAAATTATAAACATTCATTTATTTAGTTTATGGTAATGTGGGTCAGTAATGTGGACTGGGATCAGCTGGGAGGTTCTTCTTTTCTTGGCTGGGTTTTCTCATGTGCCACAGCTGTGTGTCTGAAGCTGGGATGGCTTTCTGTTCCACGTGGGCTCCCATCCTCCAAAAAGCTAGCTCAGGCTTGTTCACGTGGCTGCTTAGGAGGGTTCTAAGCAAAAGGCCAAAAGCCCCATTTTCTCTTGAGGCTCCGGCCGGCATAGCTTTACCTCCACTCTACTCTGTTGGTCAAAGGTGGTTTTGTGGCCAGCCCAGATTCAAGTGGTGTCTGCTCAGCTGCCATAACAGAGCATCACAGACTGAGTAGCTTCAACGGCAGAAATGTATTTTCCTCATGCTTCTGGTGGCTGGAAGTTCCAGATCAGGTAACTGCAAGTTGGCTCCATCTGAGGCCTCTGCCTTTGGTGTACAGTTGGCCACCTCCTCCCTGTGTCCTCATACGCTCTTGCCTCTGTGTGTGCCCTGGCGTCTCCCTGTGTGTCTACATTTTCTCCTCTTACCAGGACTCCAGACTGGATGCAGGCCCAGCCTAATGACCTCATTTTAACTTTATTGTCTCTTTAAAGGCCCTATTTCCAAATACAGTCACATTCAGAGGTACCAGGGGTTGGGGCTTCAACATACAAATTTTGTGAGGACACAATTTAGCCCATAACAAGGGGGGAGAAAAACCCCATCTCTCGATCTTCAGGAGCTGCAGTAAGATTGAAAAGAAGCATGGACAGTGGGGGAAATAACCGAGATCATGATTGTGAAAAAGCCAACCACGCCAACTGATCCTCCACACCTGGCCTGGTTTGGGCAAAGGCAGCACACATGGGCACCTTCTCTCACCAGCTGTACCTTCTCCCTCCTTCCCCTGCAAGCCTTTTCCTGGAGTTTATTGGTGATCCCAAGTCTCCAGCCTAGAAGGGCTAGCTCCTTGCGGTGCTGATGTTCCTCTCGGCCTGCCTGCAAATGCTGATTAAGCAGCAGAACACGTACCGGCTCAAGGTGCTGCAGATGAGGCTGCAGTCGGCCGTCACTGGCCTGGTGTACAGAAAGGTGAGCCCTGGGGGACAAGTGCAGGTCTTCCCAGCCGGGAAAAGGAACATAACTGAACTGGTTGGTAGTAATGCTATCAGCAGCTGAGAACGCTTTCAGTCCTTACTTATTAGAGTCACTCACGATATATTCTCACTTCCTTTGTTATTTCTCTTTATTTGTATGTATTTATTTTTTCGAGACAGAGTCTCTATCCACCGTGACCTCCCATAGTGCTGGGATTACAGGCTTGAGCCACCTCGCCCGGCCTCCCTTCCTTCTTAAGTCTGAGTCGTATTCTGCTGTGCAGATGGGTCACACTCTGTTTATCTTTTCATCTGATGGTGGACACGTCGGTTGATTTTGTCTTTTGGCTGTTGTGAACTGCGCTGCTGTGAGCACAGATGTGCAAATACCTCTCTGAGTTCCTGCTTTCTATTCTTTTGGGATGGATGGCAGTGGCTTTGTTAGAGCAAATGGTAATGCTGTGTGTAAGTGTTTTGAGGGACCACCGTTTGTAAAGTGCGTTGTCGTTGTTGTTGTTGTTAAGATGGAGTCTCACTGTGTCACCCAGGCTGGAGTGCAGTGGCATGATCTCACCTCACTGCAACCTCCTCCTCCCCCGTTCAAGCCATTCTCATGCCTCAGCCTCCTGAGTAGCTGAGATTACAGGCGTCTGCCACCACACCTGGCTCATTTTTGTATTTTTAGTAGAGATAGGGTTTCACAATGTTGGCCAGGCTGGTCTCGAACTCCTGGCCTCAGGTGATCCGCCCACCTCGGCCTCCCAGAGTGCTGGGATTACAGGTGTGAGCCACCTCACCTCGCTCTTGTAAATGGTTTTAATCATCCTTTTTTACTGTTCTTCAGCTGGGGTTGTGATCTCAGCCCTGCATCTCTCTGCTCCTGCTAAGGGACTCCCCGTAGGCAGCCCAGTCCCCACCTCTGTCCAGGAGACAGCATACCTGGAAGTGAATTTGGGTTGATCCTGCCTCAGTGCTGCTTCTGTTTTAGGTAAATATCCTGTGGGGTTAGGGAGAGAAAATCCCAAGTGCACCTGTGGAAGACCATGGGCATCCCCCAACTCAGGACTGTGGGAGAGATGGGGTGTTGGAGGAGAGGTAAGCCTGGAAGCAGCTTAGCCCCACTCTGTCCCCTGCCCTGACTTTTTTTTTTTTTTTTTTTGAGATGGAGTCTTGCTCTGTCACCCAGGCCTGGAGTGCAGTGATGCAATCTTGGCTCACTGCAACCTCCGCCTCCCAGGTTCAAGAGATTTTCCTGCCTCCTCCGCCTGAGTAGCTGGGACTACAGGTGAGTGCTACCACACCTGGCTAATTTTGCATTTGTAGTAGAGCTGGGGTTTCACCATGTTGGCCAGGCTGGTCTCCAACTCCTGACCCTAGGCAATGAACCCACCTCGGCCTTCCAAAGTGCTGGGATTCCAGGCGTGAGCCACCGTGCTCAGCCAAGCCCTGCTCCGTTCTAAGCCCACCGCCTGTGAAAAGCTTCTGGGAGCTCACAGAAACAATGGCCCCAGTATGACGGCTCCCACTCCCTTGCTCCTGGAGTTCTGGGGATGCACAGTGAGGAGTGATTGTTTTTCTCACTCATCTAGATGTGATGAGCCTGGTCAAAGAAGTTTGCTGTTGCTGACTTGCAGCTGGTCAGGCCCCTGCCCTGTGGAAATTGCCCCCACTAAATCCTTATGTCTCCGTTTACTCAGCTAACTCAGACCACCAGCCCTGACCCAGTCTGGGTAAGACTCCTCCCTGTCATGCCATGTGGGAATCTCCCACGTGATACTTTATTTATTCATTGATTTATTGAGATGGGATCTTACTCTATCACCCAGGCTGGAGTGCAGTGGTACAATCTCAGCTCACTGCAACCTCTGCCTCCAGGGTCCAAGTAATTCTTCTACCTCAGTCTACTAAGTAGCTGGGATTATAGGCACATGCCACCGCAGCCTGCTAATTTTTGTATTTTTAGTAGAGACGGGGTTTCTCTATGTTGGTCAGGTGGGTCTCAAACTCTTGACCTTGTGATCCACCTGCTTCGGCCTCCCAAAGCGCTAGAATTACAAGCTCACATGGTGCCTGACCCGTGTGACACTTCAATGAAGTCAGGTGCGTAGGTGATGACTGCATGATCATCTTCCCACCACGGGGCAGGGCTAGGGGCTGTGTTGTCTGGAAATTCCTCAGCTCTTTATGCTGGTAAGGGAAGAAGGAAGAGGGGGCCCTCAGGGGACATGCGGTGAGGTTTGGTGGAGACGTAGCTGACCAGATTGTACTTGGTGTTCCCATGTAACTTGTAACCGCTCTCATAGAAGGTGACCTAGAACCCCAGGGAGTGGGGGTTGCTCTCTATCACCTAGGGGTGGGGGGAAGACAAGCTGAGGCTATACAGAGCCAGCAGGCAGGACAGGGCAACCAGGGCCAGGTGCGGTGGCTCACGCCTGTAATTCCAGCAGTTTGGGAGGCTGAGGCAGGTGGACCATTTGAGGTTAGGAGTTTGAGACCAGCTGGCCAACATGGTGAAACCCCGTCTCTACTAAAAATGCAAAATTAGCCAGGCATGATAGTGCATGCCTGTAATCTTGGCTACTCAGGAGGGTGATGCAGGAGAATCACTTGAATATGGGATCCTGATGTTGCGGTGAGCTGAGGTCATGCCATTGCACTCCAGCCTGGGCAACAAGAGTGAAACTCCATCTCAAAAAAAAGAAAAAAGAAAACGAACTTGCTCTGCCACTGTGACTGCAGGTGTAACCCCTGATGTGTGCCCCCTGCCCTGCTCCTGCTCCATTATCACCTACAACCCCCAGCTGTGGATTCGAAGTCCTGCAGTGCAGACAGCATGCATTTGCAGAGCTGTGAGCCTGGGTTCTGTCCTGCAGCAGGAGACACAGACGAGGGAGCCCTGGATTTGAGCCAGAGGCAGCCTGTGGTGTCCCCCTGCAGGTCCTGGTCCCCTTGTGTTTTGTGACACTCCCCCATATTCTCACACAAGCCCACCCCATTTTCAGCATGATTACAGATGCTCCTTGACTCATGAGGGGGTCATGTCCCCATAAATCTATCCTAAATTGGTAATATCAGCCAAGTGCAGTAGTTCACGTCTGTAATCCCAGCACTTTGGGAGGTCAATGTGGGAAGATTGCTTGATCCCAGGAGTTCAAG
>NW_016107340.1:6874682-6875786 GCF_001604975.1 Cebus imitator | reverse complement strand
AGCCTAGGAGGTCGAGGTTGCAGTGAGCTGAGATCACACCATTGGACTACAGTCTGATGAACAGAGTGACTCGGTCTCAAAAAAAAAAAAAAGACACATAGAGACAATTTCTATGCAGAATCGTGAGTGTCTCTCCTTTTGGGGGCAATGTCAGGGGATTTCCAGACTCCAGGAGTGGGCACCGAGCATGTGGCTGAGAATCCTGGACAGCAGCAACATCCAGATGTACTTAGCTGAGGAATCAGGGATGTGCCTGGCTGGGGTATCAACGAAGCCATGAATTCCAGCTGGCTGTTGATGTTGATGCTATACATCCTGTATATGAATTCTCCCGTGAGAAACAATATCTAGTTAGAAAGGCAAAGAAGAATAAGAAAATCATGCTCCTGTTCCCCAAAGGAGAGGGCAGGGAGGCGGGAAGGTGGAAGGGAACTTCCTGGTGCTGCGGCCTGAATCTCCACTTGTGCTGCTGTCTTCACCACTAGACTCTGTACTTCCAGAAGGGGCTGGAGATGGGCACAATGTCAGCCCCTCCTTTCTCTCCAGAAGTATTCCCCAACCCTGACATTCACAGTAATTGCTTCTTTCTGTTCCTCTCTTTTTTTCTGAGGCAGGTTCTTGCTCAGTCACCCAGGCTGGAGTGCAGTGGTGTGATCATGGCTCACTGCAGCCTTGACCTCTTGGGCTCAGGTGATAGTCTCCCCTCAGCTTCCTGAGTAGCTGGGACTATAGGCGTGCACCACCATTCCCGGCTAATTAAAAAAAACTTTTTTTTTCCCTGTAGAGACAGTGTCTTACTACGTTGCCAGGCTGGTCCCAAACTCCTGGGCACAAGTGATCCTCCCTTGTCGGCCTCCCAAAGTGTTTGGTGTTACAGGTGTGAGCCACCACACCTGGCCTCTTTCTGTTTCTTTAGAATAGAGCCGCCCTAGCCCACAACTGTTCCCCAGCATTGTTATGTCTTTTAAGCCTCTTTCAATCTCCAAGTTTGTTGGCTGGGTGAGTGCTCACACCTGTAATCTGATGGGATAGGATCATTTAAGTTCAGAGGTTTGAGACCAACCTGGACAACACAGGGAGACTCCTGTCTCTACAAAACCTAAT
>NW_016107340.1:6871223-6873134 GCF_001604975.1 Cebus imitator | reverse complement strand
ATGGGAGCTATGGAACCTTTCCCCAGAATACATGCTGGCCCCATCAGAACATCAGGGTTCAGTCTCTTAAGAGATGTTCCTCTGTTTGTGCTACACACCCAAATAATCCATCTCAGTCCACTGTCGGACAACTTCCAGGAATGACAGTGGCTGCAGTCTAGCTGGAAAAACACTGAAGTAGGAGTCAGCAGACCCTGGGACTCTTTTGACTCAGCCACTAACAACTTAATGTGGCCTTGGGGGGGAAAAAAAAGCTGGAGCGACCATGCCTGTAATCCCAGCACTTTGGGAGGTCGATGTGGGAGGATTGCTTGAGCCCACGAGTTTGAGAGCAGCCTGGGCAACATAGCAAGAGCCCATCTCTACAAAAAATTCAAAACATTTTCCAGGTGTGGCAGTGTCCCCCTGTGGTCCCAGCTACTCGGGAGGCTAAAGTGGGAGGATCACTTGAGTCCCAGAGGTCAAGACTGCAGTGAGCCAAGGTCATGCCACTGCACTCAAGCTTGGGCTTCAAAGTGAGACACACTGTCTCAGTAAAAAAAGCTGGAGCTTTTGTTTCACATTTGTAAAAGGTAAATGATATTATCTCCTTCATGGAGTTACTGTGAGGATGGAAGTACAATTATTTCTTTTCCCTCTCCTTTTAGAAATACAATGAGATAGGCATAGTGGCCAGGTGAGGTGGCTCATGCCTGTAATCCCAGCACTTTGGGAGGCTGAGGCGGGTGGATCACCTGAGGTCAGGAGTTCAAGACCAGCCTGGCCAACATGGTGAAACCCTGACTCCACTAAAACTACAAAAATTAGCCCAGCGTGGTGGCATGTGCCTACAATCTCAGCTACTTAGGAAGCTGAGGCAGGAGAATTGCTTGAACCCAGGAGGTGGCGGTTGTAGTGAGCCGAGATCATCCCACTGCACTCCAGCCTTGGAGACAGAGCAACACTCCATCTCAAAAGACAAACAAACAAACAAAAAAAACCCTGGTGTTGTGGCTCATGCCTGTGATCTCAGCACTTTGGGAGGCCGAGTTTAATGGATCACCTGAGGTCAGGAGTTCAAGACCAGCCTGACCAACATGCAGAAACTCCACCTCTACTAAAAATACAAAATTAGCCAAGCATGGTGGCAAGTGCCTGTAATCCCAGCTACTTGGGGGGCTGAGGCAGGAGAATTGCTTCAACCTGGGAAGCGGAGGTTGCAGTGAGCCGAGATTGCACTCCAGCATGGACAATGAGAAGGAAACTCCGTCTCAAAAATAATAATAATTACATAGGCATAGTGCACAAGACAATGTCAGGTGACACCTGCGCCACAACTTAACACCACTTTGAGTCTGGACAGACGACGTAGGTCTCTGTGCCTCAGTTTTTCCACCTGTCAGATAGGAATCATATGAGGATGTTCTCCTAAGATGATGCTCAAGGCTAAATAATGTTACCCACAAACGTGCCTAGACCAGCACCTCCTGCATTTTAAATACTCTTCCCTTTTGGCTGTTGTTGTTACTGCTATTATTTTACTAACTGGAGTGATTTCTAGCCTGCAAAAATAGGATCCAAAGTTTGTGAACAAGACCATTATTCCTTACCAACTGATTAATAACCCCGATTTTTCATTTTCTTTGAATGGAAAGCGACATTTCCATATACATATATATATATATATATATATACATATATATATATATATATAAAAATGTGTGTGTATATATATATATATATACACACACACACACATATATATAAATGTATATATAAATGTGTGTGTATATATATATAAATGTATATATATAAATATATATATAAAAATATATATATATGTATATATATATAAATATATATATATAAATATATATATATGTATATATATACATATATATGTATATATATATGTATATATATAAATATATA
>NW_016107340.1:6869020-6870158 GCF_001604975.1 Cebus imitator | reverse complement strand
TCCATCTGGAGTTAATTTCAGTATAAGGTGTCAGGAAGATTCTAGTTTCTGCTTTCTGCCCAGGACTAGCCAGTTTTCTCAACACCATTCATTAAACAGGGAATCCTTTTCCCATTGCTTGGTTTTGTGAAGTTTGTCAAAGATCACATGGTTGTAGATGTGTGGCATTGCCTCTGAGGCCTCTGTTCTGTTCCATTGATCTATATCTCTGTTTTGGTACCAGTACCATGCTGTTTTGATTACTGCAGCCTTGTAGTGTGGTTTGAAGTCAGGTAGTGTGATGGCTCCAGCTTTGTTCTTCTTGCCTAGATTTGACTTGGCTCTGTGGGCTCTCTTTTGGTTCCATATGAAGTTTAAGGTGGTTTTTTCCAGTTCTGTGAAGAAGGTCATTGGTAGCTTGATGGGGATATCGTTGAACCTATAGATTACTTTGGGCAGTATGGCCATTTTCACGATATTGATTCTTCCTAACCATGAGCATGGAATGTTTCTCCATCTGTTTGTGTCTTTCTTATTTTGTTGAGCAGTGGTTTGTAGGTCCCCTTGAAGAGGCCCTTTACATTCCCTGTTAGTTGTATTCGTAGGTATTCTCTTGGTAGCAATTGTGAATGGCAGTTCGTTCTTGATGTGGCCCATCCTTAAGTCTGTTATTGATGTATAGGAATGCTTGTGATTTTTGCACATTGATTTTGTATCCTGAGACTTTGCTGAAGTTGCTTTTCAGTTTCAGGAGATTTTTGGCTGGGATGATGGGGTCTTCTAAATATACAATCATGTCGTCTGCAAATAGAGATAATTTGACTTCCCCCTTTCCTGATTGAATATCCTTTATTTCTTTTTCTTGCCTGATTGCTCTGGCTAGAAATTCCAATACTATATTGAATAGGGATGGTGAGAGAGGGCATCTTTGGCTAGTGCCAGATTTTGAAGGGAATGCTTGCCGTTTTTGCCCATTCATTATGATACTGGCTGTGGGTTTGTCGTAAATAGCTTTTATTATTTTGAGATACGTTCCATCAATACCTAGTTTATTGAGAGTTTTGCCTTCTCTGCATCTATGGAGATAATCATGTGGTTTTTGTCTTTGGTTCTGTTTATGTGGTGAATTACATTTATAGACTTGTGTATGTTGAACCAG
>NW_016107340.1:6866505-6868505 GCF_001604975.1 Cebus imitator | reverse complement strand
TTGAGACAGAGTCTCACTCCCCTTCCCAGACTCAAGCGATTCTCCTGCTCAGTCTCACAAGTAACTGGGATTACAGGCACCCACCACTAGGCCTGGCTAATTTTTGTATTTTTAGTAGAGACGGGGTTTCACTGTGTTGGCCAGGCTGGTCTCAAACTCCTGACCTCAGGTGATCCATCCCCCTCGGCCTCCCAAAGTACTGGGATTACAGGCATGTGCCACTGCCCCCACCTCATAACCCCAGTTTCTTTTTACCAACTTTGATTACAGAATTTGGCATGACTCCTAGATTCCCATAATGCAAATTGTCCTTCCCAATTATAACTGCCGGTTTGTTTTCATCTAAGAAAAACAAAACAAGACAAAAATTGAAATGCTGGTCATTTCTGTGGACAAAAAGATAAGCACAGCCGGGTGCGGTGGCTGATGCCTGCAATTCCAGCACTTTGAGAGGCTGAGGTGGGCAGATCACTTGAAGCCAGGAGTTCGACACCAGCCTGACCAAATGGTGAATCCCCCTCTCTACTAAAAATACAAAAATGAGTGAGGCGGGGTGGCATGCGCCTGTAGTCCCATCTACTCAGGAGGCGGAGGCAGGAGAATCGCTTAACCCAGGAGGCAGAGGTTGCAGTGAGCAGAGATCATGCCACTGCACTCCAGCCAGGACAAAAAGATCAGAACTCCATCTCAAAAAAACAAAAAAAAGTAACGAGACTGCTATTTTCTGGTTATAATCACAGAGTTCATGTGGAAAAGCTAAGCAATATGAAAAAATACAGAGATAAGTTTTTAAAAATTACCCCACATTGGATCAGCAAACATTTTTTTTTTCTCTTGAGACAGACTAGGTCTTGCTGTTGCCCAGCTGGTGTGCAGTGGCGCAATCACAGATGATGGCAGCCTCGACCTCCTGGGCTGACTCTGTGCTCCTGCCTCCCAAGGAGTTAAGACTACATGTACATACCCCTTCACCCAGCTAATTTTTTTGTTTTTGTAGAGGTGAAGCCTCACTATGTTTCCCAGGCTGATCTTGAACTCCTGGCCTCAAGTCATCCTCCCACCTCAGCCTTCCAAAATGCTGGGATTACAGGCATGACCTTATCTGGAGACCGGGTTGTTATAGAGGTCATCAAGTTAAAATGGGTCATGAAGGTGGGGCCCTGATCCCATATAACTGGTGTTCTTACTAAAAGGGAAATTTGTTGCCAGTGAAAGAAAAAGAAAGAATAAAATAGCTTTTTCTTGAGGCAGTCTTGTTCTGTTACCCAGGCTGGAGTGTAGTGGTGTGATCATAGCTCAACACAGCCTCAAATTCCTGGGTTCAAGTGATCCTCTCGCCTCAGCTTCCTGAGTAGCTGGGATTACAGATGTGTTCCACCATGCCCAGCTAGTTTTCTGTATTTTATGTAGAGACAGTATCTCACTATGTTTCCCAGGCTTGTCTTGAACTTCTGGGCTCAAGCAATCCTGCCTTGGCCTCCCAAAGTGCTGAGATTATAGGCGTGAGCCACTGTGCCTGCCCAAAGGTAAATTTGCACACAGAGACAGACATACATAGGAGGACAATGACCACTATAAGTCAAGGGATGCCTGAGCCAGGAGAGAGGCTGTCCCTACTAAAAATGAAACCCTGTCTCTACTAAAAATATAAAAATTAGGTGGGTGTGGGGACACGCATCTGTAATCCTAGCTACTCAGGAGGCTGAGGCAGGAGAACTGCTTGAACCCAGAAGGTGAAGGTTGATTTTTCGCCAGAGCCTCCAGAGAGAGCCCAGCCTGCAGACACCTGACTTTATGCTTCTGGCCTTCCAACTGGGAGACAACAACCTTTTATTTTATTTATTGATTTATTGAGACAGGGTCTCGCTCTGTCACCTAGGCTGGAGTGCAGTGGCATGATCTCGGCTCACTGCAGCCTCATTCTCTCTGGCTCAAGCAATCCTCCCACCTCAGCCTCCTGAGTAGCTTGGGAACACAGGCACATGCAACCATGCCTGGGT
>NW_016107340.1:6853885-6865565 GCF_001604975.1 Cebus imitator | reverse complement strand
AAAAAAAAAAAAAAGGGGGGGGGCGGTTTGATTTGTTGTTGTTACTGTTGTTTTTTGAGATGGAGTCTTGTGCTCTGCCCAGGCTGGAGTGCAGTGGTTCAGTCTCGGCTCACTGCAACCTTCACCTCCTGTGTTGAAGTGATTCTGTCACCTCAGCCTCCCGAGTAGCTGGGATTACAGGTGTGCACTAGCACACCCGGCTCATTTTATATTTTTAGTAGAGATGAGGTTTCACCATGTTGACCAGGCTAGTCTGAAACTGCTGACCTCAGCAGATCCTCCCGCCTCGGCCTCCCAAAGTGCTGGGATTACAGATGTGGGTCACTGCACCCGGTCGATTTCAAGTTTTGGCTGGGTTGGGTCTGGCAGGTGTATGGTTAATAAACCAGGTCTAAATATTTCTAGGCTACTGGTGGCTCGGGCACGCACTGACGGCAATGTTGTGGATGGTGATATTGGCTATGAACATGGATGAAAACAAGATCTGGTCTCCTTTTTTCACCCAGACAGTGTCGACGAGCTGACCTAGGAGATAAAAGGACAGGTACCTGAGGCCATGTGTACATCCTGGGAAAGGGGATGCCAACTGCTGGGACCCCAGCCCCCCTGCCACCACCCAGCCCACCCAGCCAGCGGCTCTTCCATGTTCATTACAGCTTTTGAGAGGTTCGCTATTCAAAGGAGGGTGAATCAAGGAAAGTACAGGGCTGGGGCACAATTCTGTTAAACATGACAAGGAATATGCTTTGGTTCAAGAAAAACCATGACCAGGCACGGTGGCTCACGCCTGTAATCCCAGCACTTTAGGAGGCTGGGGACAGAGGATCACTTGAGGCCAGACTGGTCAACATAGTAAGACCCGCCCCCCCCCAACTCCATCAAAAATGTAAAAGGAATAAAAAAAGATGTAACTCAGGTAGCCTTCCTGATGGTGCCATCCCCAGGTGGGCTCAGGGGCAGCCTCTGTTCTCCAGGTATCAGAAGCTGCCTCCCTAGGGCAGTGGTCCCAGGTCAGCTCCTGTAGGAGTCCAGGCACAGAATGACGGTGGATGGATCAGGGCTGAGGGTCAGAGATGCGGAGAGGCAGACAGCTTTGGGACGCACTTGGTGAGATCAGTGGGATTTGCTGCAGGGTGACTGTCAGGGTGCAGGGGAGAATTCTGGACTGGCCGTGTCTTCATCTCTTTCTCCCCTCCAATCCCAGGAGAGCAAATGAGGCAGGAGGACTTGCAGGCCGGGCTCACTAGCTCCATCCTCAGGAACTCGAGGACCATCAAGTTCCATGGCTGGGAGGGAGCCTTTCTGGACAGAGTCCTGGGCATCCGAGGCCAGGAGCTGGGCGCCTTGCGGACCTCCGGCCTCCTCTTCTCCGTGTCGCTGGTGTCCTTCCAAGCGTCTACATCTCTGGTGATGTCACTCTAGTCTCTATGCTGAGCAGGCCTGGGGAAGGAGTGTGGGGGTCAGGGGGTAAGGTAGGTGGAGCCTCCCAGATCCTACCACCCTGTCCATCAAAACCCACACATTCCGGATCCTGTTCTCTCGGGGTTCCTGCTGTCTTCTGTGTGAACGAGTTAATCACATCATTCTGGTGAAGGTGGCAGCGGCTGATGAGGTCTGCTGTTCTGAGAGTTCCAGGCTTCCACTTTTGTGGGAAGGAGGGTTCACGTGCAGGCAGGCTGCAGAGGTAGAATCCGGGGTCTGAGTGGCTTTCCTGCTGCTGGCCAGCAGATGTCCACAGCCACCCTGTTCATGATCCTTGTCCTGCCATTCTGTCATTTATTTCCGATGGCTGTCAGAACACTCTTCCTAAAGCACAGCTGTCAGAAGAATTTAAACATGTTGATGCAGAGGCTAGGTGCAGTGACCCACGCCTACCCTCCCAGCTCTTTGGGAGGCTGAGGTGGCTTGAACCCGGGTGGTGGAGATCACAGTGAGCCGAGATTGTGCCACTTCACTGCAGCCTGGGTGACAGAACAAGATTTTGTACTTTTGTACTTTTTTTTGTACTTTTAGTAGAGATGGCATTTCACCATGTTGGCCAGGCTGGTGTTGAACTCCTAACCTCAAGGGATCCATCCACCTCAGCCTCCCAAAATGCTGGGATTAGAGGCATGAGCTACCATGCCTGGCTATGACCTGTATCTTGTGTGACCTCCCGTCTCATCCTGTGACTTAGCATGCCTAACCATCTGGGAATGCACCCCAGTAGGTCTCAGCCTCACTTTACCCAGCCCCTATTCAAGATGGAGTTGCTCTGGTTCACACACCTGTGACAAACAGGCAGGGTTATGTTTCAATAAAACTTTATTTACAACAAAAGGTGTAGGCTGTAGTTGCCAACCTGTTTCTCATCAGCCAGGACATCTTCCTATTCCCAGAGTTTTGATCTACCCATCCTCCCCAGGCCCCTCTCCCCTGCCTGCCCCACCTCGTGATTGGTTCTCTGTATTTTCTCTGTGGGTTCCTTGGTGCACGTGTAATTAGCTGGAATAACTGCGTTGGTCATCAAACCTGCTCCTTCAAGAGGGTCTGAGGTCCTCCCACCACAGGGACACGGATGGCACTGATAACCCCAGGGTGTGTGGGAGCCAGTGCCAGGTTGCTCGGGGCTGGCTGTCTCTCTGCACAGGGCGGCCCAGCATCTCCTTGATGGCATTCCAGGTCTTCACGGACATTCGCAATGGCAGCTCAGGCTTTGAGCATTCTGGACGCATCCTGATGGGACTCACATCTCTCAACTACTCTGTGAGCTGCTGTTACCATGATGGGCACCTGGAGCTCTCTGGCCAGAGCCGGCATAACAGTGAGGCCTTGTTGTGGGCTGGATTCCCAGGCGAGGCCTCCCTGCTCGCAGAGCTGCAGATACATGGTAAGGCACTCAGCGCACAGCCCTGGGACTGGGGAGCTAGCTGCTTCCTCTGGACCCAGATGGCACCCCATCAAGCCCAGTGTGGCCCTGGGCTCTGGGACAACCAGGACAGCCTTGCCCATGAATGGCCTCACTCCCAAGGCAGGCAGATTAGTTTCCTAGGACCTCTGCAACCAAGTCCCACATACCGAATGGCTTAAGACCCAGAAATCTTAGCTGGTGTGCACAGGAATCTTGGCCGGATGTGGTGGCATGTGTGTGTGGTCCCAGCTACTCAAGAAGCTGAGGCAGGAAAATTGCTTGAGCCAGAAGGTCGAGGCTGCAGTGAGCTATGATTGCAACACTGTGCTCCAGCCTGGGTGACAGAATGAGACCCTGTCTCAAAATAAAACAATCCACAGTGGATTGAAGACCTGCCTGTCTTTAATGTGACGTTATTTTTACTTATTCCATCTGTAAAGACCATGTACTTACTTACGTATTTATTTATTTATTTAAGACAGAATCTCACTGTCACCCAGGCTGGATTGCGGTGGTGTGATCTTGGCTCACTGCAACCTCTGCCTCCCATGTTCAAGTGATTCTCCTGCCTCAGCCTCCTGAGTAGCTGGGATTCCAGGTGTGCACCACCATGCCTGGCTAATTTTTGTGTTTTTAGTAGAGATGGGGTTTCGCCATGTTGGTCAGGCTGGCCTCAAACTCCTGACCTTGTGATCCACCTACCTCGGCCTCCCAAAGCGCTGGGGTGAGAGTTGAGCCACCGCGCCCAGCCAAGACCCTATTTCTAAATAAGGTCATATTCATAGGACAGAGGGTGAGGGGAGTGGGACTTCATTACCTTTTTGGGGTCCATGGTTCAGCCTATTATGGGGGGAAAATAAAAGCAATAAGAGGAGCCAGCATTGGCTGGGCACTTACTACCTACATGCCAGGCAAGCTGTGTACACACGAGAGCTCAGTACAGTACAGCTGTCCCCATCACACGGGAATGCCACAGCTCTTAGAGGGGGCTGCGAGCTGGCAGAACCCTCACCCTTCCCCCATCTGACCTCATCTGCCGGCCCCCAACACCACCTGTTCCACTCCTTTCTATTCTTTAACAATTCGGGTTTGCTGCTGCCCCAGGACCTTGGCATGGGCTGATCCTGCCGCCTGGAATGCCTCTCTCCCACACACCTTCCTGGCTCCCTCGCCTCCCTTAGGTGTTTTTCCAATGGCATCTCAGGGAGGCCTCTTTCCACCTCCCCATCTCCTCCCACCCTCTCCCCAGCTCTGTCATTTGAACACACCACGTAGCATACAAATACCTTTGTTTCTCATTTTCTCTACACTGGAAATCACCAGAATGTGTGCTCCATGAGGACAGGAATGATTTTTGTCTGCTTTGCCACAGGGCACATAGTAGGTGTTGAACGTGCGTGAATGAACATATGAGGTAGGGTTAGGAATGCCATTCCCGTTCTGCAGATGAGGAATGGAGGTTCAGAGAAGTTAAGTCACCTGGCCCAGGCCACACAGCTGGTAATGGTGGAGCAAGGATTGAACAGAGAGCTACCCTCTGACCCCCATATAGATTATGGAGACCTGGCTCTTGACCATTCAGGACCCCTGGGTCTCCCTAGTCCCCTAGGGCATCTTCTATTGGCCACAAACTTTTTATTTTGGGGGCTGTGTGCAATGGCTCATGCCTGAATTCTAGTACTTTGGGAGGCTGAGGCGTGTGGATCATTTGAGGTCAGGAGTTAGAGACTAGCCTGGCCAACATGGTGAAACTCTGTTTCTACAAAAAAAAATTAGCTGGGCATGGTGGTGCGTGCCTGTAGTCCTAGCTACTCAGGAGGCTGAGACATGAGAACCACCTGAACCTGGAAGGTGGAGGTTGTAGTGAGCCAAGATTGCACCACTGCACTCCAGCCTGGGTGACAGAGTGAGACTCCATCTCAAAAAACAAACAAAACAAAACAAAACAAAAAAACAACAAAAACTTTATTTTTGGCCCTCAGCCTCCTGAGGGGTGAACGGAGGGCTGGATCACATGAGGAAATTGTCCCTAGTCTGAGCTGACCTCAGAATTTGTTGGTGACAAGTGATGGGGCGATGGGAGGTCATTCTGGATGAACATTTTCACGCTGCTCTAGTTCCTGGCCCAGGATGCCTGGTGTGGCCGCCCCCAGCCAGGAGTGACCTCTCCCTCCTCCCATTGCTGTCTGCAGTGTGCTGTCCCCCCTCTCGGGGACACTTTCTGCCTGTCCTTAACATTCTTAGTATCTTTGACAGCCAGACGCTCCCGGGCGTGGGAATTGTGTCCCCTCCATCCTCTTGTCCTGCACGTAGTAGGTACATGTGGTTGAGTATGGAATAAGGAAGGAAGGAAGGGCTTCCCAGGCCTCCTGCATGCCCTACAGTCGGTCCTCTCCCATGTGTTACCCCATTTACTCTGGACGCTCTCCCGTGGAGGCGGGTGGGCTGTGTCCACCTTATAGATAAGGAAGTCGAGGCTCAGAGCTGCAGGGCTTATCCACCCTGCTGGCCAGATGGGAGGTGCTGGAGCCTGGCTGAGTGTCACTTGGGCCTGAACCATGAGCTGCATCCCACAGGAACATAGTGTCTGACATAGAGTAGGTGCCATCTGTTTGCTCTTGGGCTCCTGGACCCGATGTGTTTCTATGTGTAGCAGAGGAAATTTAAGTCAAAGAAGAAACTCCTATTGTGAACCAGACTCTCCTGTTCTGGGAGGGGGGGGATGGGAGGGATGGGACCCTCCAGCCAGGGCCAGGTGGCTGCAGGTGGGTATCAGGCTGCAGTGGCCATTTATCAAGAGCAGACATCATGCTGATTCATCTGCAGGCTGCTCAGAGAATCCCCAGGAATCCCTACAGAGAAGCAGCCTCCCTCAGTCATTCGGAAAGTACTCACTGACCCCCTGTTGTGTGTCAGGAGCTGTCCTAAGAGAAACCCTACCCCCGGGGGGCTGGCATTCTCATGGAGTGGCAGGGGTGCAGGAACCTAGTAAGAAAGTGAGTGAGGTCATTTCAGGTTGTGCTGGGAACCCCACTCCAGGGAGATGGATGGAGGATGCCTGGCAGCAAAGAATTGGGAGGGACTTCAGATGGGTAGTCAGGAGAGGCTTCTTGGAGGAGGTGTCATTTCAACAACTTCAACTTTAATGAAAGGAGGAGCCACCCAGGCCTAGATCTTCAGGGACAAATGATAGATGATGTCAAGGAGGCTCAAAACAGGTTGACCCCACCCAGCCCCCCATGGGAGCCTTTCCATTTCCCGCTGGTGTTGTCTTTGAGGGCCCCAGGGCATGACCCTTCCCGAAGTCTGGTGTTTTCCTGGGCTGGGAAGGGAGACGAACCTGTCTTCAGTAGCTCGTGCCATTTTCTGTCTCTAGACTCCCAGACCCAGGCCAACGTGGCCCTTTGTGGCAGGGACGGTGGGGTCAGCGTGGACCTGGCAGCCCTGGTGGCTTGGCCACTGCATGGCCCACTGCAGATGGTGGCCAATGCCAGCCACACAGTGCCCGCTCTTCAGAGGCTGGGCCTGCCCTTCTCCAGCCAGGTAAGGAATGCATGGGGAAGACCTCCCTCCAAATTCTGTCCCCTCTGTCCAATTCCTGGGGTGCAGAGGACCTGCTGTGTACAGCGCAGATAGGGAGGGCCAGGCCTTGGGTTTCCCCAGCACTTTACAGTTTATGAAGGCTTCATTTGTAATCGCTGTAACCAGGTGTGCTGAACAGTCTCTGCCTTCCCAATCGCAGGGCTGGTGTGGACGGGCACCCTGGATTTGCGTCTGGCTTCTGACCTGTCTTTCTGCCCTGCAGTCTTGGGTCAGAATCAAAGCTCCTGCTTGTCCAGTGCCCACCCCGTGCCAGCCCCCATTGAAGGGTTTATGGACATTTGTTAGTTTCATTCTCCCAACGCCCCAGAGAGAGGCAGGGTAGCCCCTTCCTTACCAAGCTTTTTCTAGTGTTTGGATCCCACCTCTGCTGCTTGCCAGCTGTGTGGCCCTGGGCAAATTCCTTCGCCTCTCTGTGCCCTCATCTCTTAATCTGCAAAATGGGGATGATGATACTGCCTATAACAGGAAGGTTGTGAGGATTGAGTGAGTTAATCTCATAAATGCCTGAGTAGATGCTTAAGAAGCACCGTTGTGATAAAGAAGAAAAAGGTGATGCTGATGGTGTGACAGTGACCATTATCATCATCACCATCGTATCTGGGTCACAGGTGAAAGTGTGGGT
Organism: Cebus imitator; assembly: GCF_001604975.1. NCBI lineage: Eukaryota > Metazoa > Chordata > Mammalia > Primates > Cebidae > Cebus > Cebus imitator. The sequence goes on along the minus strand of NW_016107340.1, from coordinate 6,858,450 downwards.
GACTCGTCCAAGGTCACCTAGCAAAGCAAGCAGCAAAATAGGGCCTCAGACTTGGCACCCAGGTCCTTCCTCACGGGGTCCTCCTGCCTCGGTGGAGTCACCCACCTGGGGCCATGCCGTGGCCACTGTCACTTGGCATGAACTCGCCTTGCCTGGTTGGCCCTCCTTCTCCAAGCCACAGGGTGTGTTCCAGAGCAGGCTCCAATGCTTCTTTCACATACACACTCCTGTTTCAGATTACCCCTGCCCTAGTCCACTCTGCAGTGGGAGGAGTGGGGGCTCCTGGGGGCTCAGGGGCCCAGGATGTCACCCCTCCTGTAAAGGATCTCAGCTCTGTACCCCACAACTGAGTGGACTGGATACCCCATGCCCCTGACTTCATCTACACTCTATCCTGGACCCGAGGCCAGGTGATGGGGAGCCCCCCGGGGAGCATGTTCTCAGCCAGTGTCTGGGCTGCAGCTGTCCTTTGAGTGGGCATTGCCATCCTGAGCTGCAACAGGGGCCGACCCCTTGCATCCTCAGCACCCGTGAGAGTGTTGGATCAGCCAGGCCTGCGGGGCTTGGGGACAGGGACGTGCTGGACTGCAGAGCTTGTCTGGGGTCCCCACCTGGCCTGTGAGGGGTCCTCAGGCTGTCTATGCCCACACACCTCACAATCTGCTCCTTCCTCAGCTCACATTCCTAGGACTCTGGGCAGCAGAAGAGATGAGCTCCTCGCTGCTGCGGACCTGCGATTCTCAGGCCAGCTTAGTCGTTCACGTCCATGGCCAGAACCAGGCAGTCAGGTGAGGCCCCCACCTACCAGGAGGAGAGGAGTTGGGGGGAGGAATCATTGGCTGGGCACCTACTGTGCACCGATGCCGGACACAGCACCTCTCAATCCTCTGCTCAGCCCCGCTGCACCGATGTGGGCAGGGAGGCTCAGAGAGGGCAAGTGACTTTCCCAGGGTCACCTAGCTGTAAAAATCCCTCAACCTCTCCAGGCAGAGCACTGATGAGTTCTTGGTCTCAGAAACTAAGTGCATCCCAGGCTGTAGACACTTACGAGTGATTATTACTGCCCTTAGGGCTGGGTGCCTGGTGAGGTGCTCGGTGTTCTCACGCATGCGCTACATCAGGCGCCACCAGCCAGTTTCCAGTGCTCAGATCTCAGCAGCTAGGGAGGGAGTGAGTAAGCCACCTGTTGAAGGGGTAAACCAGTGGTCCTCACTTACAGGCAACTCTCCCCTCACCCCCAGGGACTTTCGAAATGTCTGGGGAGTTTCTGGTTGCTACACTGGGGAGGAGGAACGCTATGAGGGTCAGTGTACAGAGGCCACAGATGCTGCTAAGCATCTTACAGTGCGCAGGACACACCCATGACTGCAAGGCCATGAGCCAAGACATCAGCTGTGCCAAGGCTGAGACCCTGGGGTGGAGAGGAACCCGACAGGAGGGTGCAGCGCCCTGGGGTTACACAGGCCTGGGACAGTGGCTCATACCTGTAACCCAGTGCTTTGGGAGGTCGATGTGGGAGGATTGCTTAAGCCCAGGAGCTCCAGCAGCATGGTGAGACCAATCTGGGCAACATAGTGAGACCCCTATCTCTACAAAAAGTCTTAAAAATTAGCCAGGTGTGGTGATGCTTGTTGTAGTCCCAGCTGCTTGGGAGGCTGAGGCAGGAGGATCACTTGAGCCTGGGAGGTAGAGGCTGCAGTGAGCAGAGATCATACCACTGCACTCCAGCCTGGGTGACAGAGAAAGACCCTGTCTCTAGGAAAAAGAAAAAGAAAAGGAAACATGGAGATGATTCCCACCCTGGCCTGAAGGACTGAGGGGAGGGGAGCTATGTGAGGAGGAGCCCTGGGAGGCGGCCAGGGGGTCACAATCCTGCTGTCCAGACCCTGCTGGGGCTCCCATGGGACCAACCCAAGAAAGCTCATAGATGGGCTCATGGCAGACTTGCAGCCCAGAGCCATGCTTAACCCTTGATACCAATGGGGAAACTGAGGCTCAGAGAGGGGCAACTGAGATGCTTGCCCATGGTGCCAGAACTAGGTAGAGGCCAAGCTGGGATTCAAACCCAGGTCACCTGGCTCCAGAGTCCAGCCCTAACCAGGACACCATATGGCCCTTGGGCCTCAGGGTGTGGGAATAGCCCTGCATTGGGCCACTGGTGTGATCCTGGCTCTCTGACCCTCTCTTGGAGAAGTTGACTTGGTCTCAACCTGGCCCTGGGGGCACTGGACAAGGCGGCGTCTTGCCAGCTTCAAGCCCTCTTTCCTTCCTTCTAGCAAAGAGCCGCTGTTCTCAGGCCGGCATCGCCTCCCCTCCCTCCTGGGCTGCTGCCCCAGCTCAGTCTCAGTCTCAGCTAAAGTAACTATGCCCCAGCAGCCTGGTTCCAGATGCTTGCCCCAGGTGGAAGGGGGCCAGGCCCCTCTGGGGCATGTTAACGCATGCGCATCTGTCCGCCAGCCTGCAGCAGGCCCACGTGGGCCACCCTCGGAAACCTCTGGCTCCAGCTTTCCCAAACATACCCAGGTTTATGTTCCTGAGCCGGCCCACAGCTAGGTCCACGAGCCCTTTGGGAGACGGGGGAGGCCTCCTCACCCAGTGCCTGGTGCCTGGCGTTGCCTCACCCAGCCTGGTGCACTTGTAGAGGCTGGAGCTGATGACGCAGCCGTTTGAACTGAGCCAGTGTCAACCCCGTTTCTGCTCTGCAGGAAGGACTGGGGGTTCCTGGGAGTGGACAGAAGGGTCCATTAGACTTAGGCCAGGTTCCTCTGTCCCTCTGAGCTGTCGTTGTCCATGTCCAAATCTGGAGCTCCCTGGAGGGCATGCCTAGTGCCTGGCACAGGGCCCAGTGCATGGTAGGTGCTCAGTAAAAAACAGGGCATGAATGGGTGAGCACATGCATGAATGGTCACATCTGCCAACTGGTCATTTCATTTTCCGGCCAGCCACCGTGTTTTGCTAGGCACCCTCCTAGTCCTGGCCCAGGCTGAATTTCTTTACAGAGCACATGCTATGTGCTGGGGATCTCTGCCGAATTTACACATGATTTTGGAGTTCCCTACACTTTGCTACAATGGCACAATCATTCAGGGAGCTTCTTTCTTTCCTTATTATTTATTTGTTTTTTGAGACAGAGTCTCCCTTTGTCACCCAGGCTGGAGTGCAGTGGCATGAGTTCGGCTCACTTTAAGCTCCACCTCCTGGGTTCAAACTATTCTCCCGCCCCAGCCTCCTGAATAGCTGGGATTACAGGCATGCACCACCACACCTGGCTAATTTTTGTTTTGTTTTGTTTTTGTAGAGATGGGGTTTCACCGTCTTACCCAGCTGGTTGCAAACTCCTCACCTCAAATGATCCACCACCTCCCAAAGTGTTGGGATTACAGGTGTGAGTCACTGTGCCCGGCCTTACTTTTCATTTTTAAAATTTCTTTTTGAGTAAGGGTCTTGCTCTGTCACCCAGGCTGGAGTGTAGTGACATGATCATAGTTTACTGCAGCCTCAAGCTCTGGGGTCCAAGTGATCCTCCCGCCTCAGCCTCCAGGGTAGCTGGGACCACAGGTGGTACCGCCACACCTGGCTCCATTCAGGGAGCTGCTTAGTTTTTCCCCAAGTTTTGTTTTGAGTCATTTGAACCTATATAAAAGTTACTGTGGGACAGTGAACATTGACCAGTTGTTAATATCTTTCCATATTTCTCATCTGTGTTACATAAATTCGTATTGTCATACATACATTGTTTTCTGTATCATTAAGAATTAATATAGAGATGTTTCTGAAGATGTCATCTTTTTACTCTGAAATACTTAACCTCTTTCCTGTAACAAGGATATTTTCTGATTTAACACAATTACAGCATTCAGGAAACTGAACATTGAAATAATGCTTTCATTTAATGTACAGCCCATATAAAATTTCCCAGCTTTCCCAGTAATGTTTTTTTAAAAAACTGTTTTGTTTTGTTTTGTTTTAAATATGGGATGCAGGCCAAGTTCACACAGCGTACCTAATTGCCATGTCTTTTTAATTTTCTTAATCTAGAACAGAGGTCTACAAACTTACTGTAAAGTGAAATGTAGAGCTGCAGGCCTTATGATCACTGTTACAGCTACTCAGAATTGTCATTGTAACACAAAAGCAGCTCTAGACGACATGTAAGTGAATAGGCATGGCTGCGTTACAGTAAAACTTTATTTATAAAATCAGGTTGTGGGCCACATTTGGCCCAAAAGCCAGCACCTGATCTAGAACATTCTCCTTCCACACCCTACCTTTCCTTAACCAATGTTTTATTTTTTATTTTTATTTTTTAACTTTTTCTGATACAGAGTTTCTCTCTGTTACCCAGGCAGGAGTGTAGTAATGCAATCTCGACTCACTGCAACCTCTGCCTACTGGGTTCAAACAATGCTACTGCCTCAGCCTCCTGAGTAGCTGGGATTACAGGCATGCACTACACACCTGGCTAAATTTTGCATTTTTAGTAGAGATGGGGTTTCGCCATGGTGGCCAGGCTTGGTCTCAAACTCTTGACCTCAAGTGATCCACCCACCTTGGGCTCCCAAAGT
>NW_016107340.1:6838087-6852882 GCF_001604975.1 Cebus imitator | reverse complement strand
TTTTTGTAGATTTTAAGTGGGAGCCCAGAATATATTTTTAGTAAGTTTCCCCTAGCGAATCTGCTGTTCAGCCAACCTGGAAGTTAGCACATTATTTCATACAATGTTGACAGCAACCCATAATAAAATAAATGTCCTTATCCCTGTGTTTTGAATTAGAAGGCTGAGGCTCCGGTGGTTAAGGAACTAGCTGGAGATTACTCACCTCTCCGTGGTGGATCCACACTTGGAGCTGTGTGTGTTTGATGCTGACACAAGCCCAAGTATTGTCCTTTCTGCTAGACTGCCCCCTGCGGTCTGCAAAAGTACTGCAACTAAAGTTCTTGCCTGCTGGTGCCAGGCTGGTAGATATTTTCAAGTCAGTGTTTTAGCAGGGAGGGCCTGAGAAGATAGTTGCCATGGCCACATTTGATGGCCTAAACTGAGGCTCCAAACCCTTGCTTCATCGAAGTTCCTCCAGCCCAGGAAGCTGTGGGTCTTGGGTCTGGGGCTTTGGGAGGCAGAGCTCATGGCTTAGAGCCAGCATCTGCTTAAATGTTCCATCAGATCCCTGATGAGGAGATCTATCATGTTTTTTTTTTCCCCGACCCAGATACACTACTCCAAGGGTGAGGTTCAGAGCACGTTTGCCTTGGGCGTGGAAGAGCGTTACTTTCACATCAGCACCCGGCTGGTAGCTGCTAAGGCCAGTCTTACCAACTTCATGAAGCTAGAACAGACTTTCCTACAGGTATGTGGAGGACAGCCCAGGCCCAGGGCATGGCGGGGGAGGGGGTGGGCTTCTGGGACAGATCTTTGAAAGAAGACAAATTGTCCTAATGTTCTGGTTCCAGGGAGGGAAGGGCAGGCAGGGCTGTGAAATGGACAAAAATTGCTGGAGTAGATGATCAGCTGGTGTCTGTATCCATCCCTTCTTCCTTTTGCATTATTTATTGAGCATCTACTAGGTGCCAGGAACTATTTTAGAAGCTGGGGTGTGACCTAAAATGGAACTGATCCTTCCTTTCATTAAATGTGTACTCTAGTGGGGGAGATTGACTACTCAAAATCCCACAGATATGCCAGATAGTAGCATGATATGGAGAAGATGCACTGAAGGGACTGAGAGTGAAGAGGGAGCTTATTTAGATTAGGTGGCCAGGGAAGACTCTACTGAGGAGGTGGCTCTTGAACTAGCCATGGGTGATAAGTGCCAGTCATTTGAAAATCTAAGGGAAGGCCAGGCGTGGTGGCTTACACCTATAATCCCAGTATGTTGGGAGGCCAAGGAAGGCAGATCACAAGGTCAGGAGATCAAGACCAGCCTGGCCAACATAGTGAAAACCGATCTCTACTAAAATACAAAAAATTAGCCAGGCATGGTGGCACATGCCTATAGTCCCAGTTACTCAGTAGGCTGAGGAAGGAGAATCACTTGAGCCTGGGAGGTGGAGGTCCAGTGAGCAGAGATAGCACCACTGTGCTCCAGCCTGGGTAACACAGCAAGACTCCTTCTCAAAAAAAAAAAAAAAAAAAGGACTTCAACCCCACCCCAGCAGTCCCCCTACAGTGCCCTCAAGTGACCCTCAGACTATGGTACCTACCAGCAAGGACAGCAACTCGCTCTGAGCCTTTAGCACAGGCTGTTCCATCTGCCTGGAATGCTCTTCCCTGCCTCCTCCCCAAACTTGCTTTTCTGCATTCCTTTCTCCCTTGAATGCCTCTGTGACCATCCTTGTCCCATCATTTTCTGTCCTGTGACTATGTCCCTGTCAGCCTGGAAGCCCCGTAAGGGCCAAGGCCAGGTCTTGGCTATCGTTGTACCCAGGGGCTCAGCACTGGCTGGGGAGCATAATACATGCTCAGTACATGATTGAGAAAACTCAATACCAACCATGGCTCCTACAAGCTCCTCTCCATGATCTAGCCCTGGGCTGAGTGCACCGTTTGTATTATCTTGCAGAGGTTGACACTGTCTTGCCTTCATTGTCTAGAAAAGTGAGGCTCAGAGAGGTTGGAAACTTGCCCAGAGCCACACAGCTTGGCCACGGAGTTTAGAGGTGGCTGTTCTGCACTGTCTCCAGTTGGCCATAGTCCCCTCACCCACTCCCCGCCTTTATGTTATCTGCTCATCCTTAGGAAGCATTTGGCTTTTGATTCCCTGACATACGTTGCCATGCAGGAAACTAGAAATGACCCACAAATACTCCCTTTTTTCTCCTCTGCAAACTTTTCTTCCTTCCCATCCCAGGCAGAAGCATGTGTCAGGTTCCCCTGTGATGCCATCATTCGCCTCCAGCTCAGCGTGCTTCCCGGGGAGCTGTTCCTGCAGATCACATATGAGCGAGCTCATGGGACCTGTGCCCTGCACCAGGAGGTGCTGTGGAATGACCAGGTGTTGGCCGTCACTGGGAGCCTCTCTGGGCCTCTCCCCAGGCCCTTCAGGAACCTCAGCCTGCAGGGTGAGTGTATAAGGGGATGCGGGCAGCAGTGACCCAGTCACTCAAGAAGTCATCCCTGGCTGGGCACAATAGCTCATGCCTGTAGTCCTAACACTTTGGGAGGCCAAGGTGGGTAGATCACCTGAGGTCAGGAGTTGGAGACCAGCCTGACCAACATGCTAAAATCCCATCTCTACTAAAAATACAAAAATTAGCCAAGTGTGTTGGTGGGCGCCTGTAATCCTAGCTACTTGGGAGGCTGAGGCAGGAGGATCACTTGAACCTGGGAGGCAGAGGTTGCAGTGAGCCAAGAACACGCCACTGCACTCCAGCCTGGGCAACAGAGTGAGACTTTGTCTCAAAAAATAAAAGCCATCACTGAGCACCTGCTGATTCCAGGTGTGATTCTACACACGAGGGACCCATCAGGAAGCAAGATGGCCCAGGTTTCCCCCCTCAGGGAGACAGTCATTAGCAACAAGACACACATAAGCAAAATAACATCCAACATGACCATTTCCATGCATGGGAAAGACTGTGAGAGCAGTCAGGGTCTGTGTGGAGTGTGGGCCTCCCTTAGATAGGGTGGTCTGGGAAGGTCTCTTGGAGGAGGTGACTTCCAAGCTAGAGATCTGAGGGATAAGAAGGAGCTGGCTGAGGTGCAGAGGCTGAGAAGAGGCACTTCAGGTGGAAGGCCCCTGGTGGAAGGGAGCTTTGCGTGTGGAGCAGCATCAGGGAGGCCATTGTGGCTGGAGTGGGGAGAAGGGAGGAGGTGAGGCAGGAGGCCTGGGGGACCCAGGTCACGCAGGAGCTGCGGTTTATCCTGAGTACGACCGGGCAGGGACAAGGGGCCAGGGCCTGGGAGGCGTGGCATCCCTGGGCAATTCTGGTGCCAGGAGAAGTGAGTGACAATGCAGCCCTGCTGGCAGCTGTGAGCCAGGGTCCTCCAGGAACAGGCATCCCTGGAAGGGGCTGTCATTTGTAGCCTGTGCAGCCATCCAGACTGTCAGTTTCTGTGTGAGAAACCCACTGGGCACAGAGAAGAGCCTGACCCCCGACCCACGAGGTGCGGAGACAGTGCAGACCCCTGCCTGGGGGCACGGCTTGCCAGGTGGCCTGATGGAATCCTCCCAGTGTCATGTTTGCCACGTGTGCCCTGGAAGGCAAAGGAAATGAGCAGGTCCTCCACGAGCCAAGGCAGTGTGCATGTGTGTATGCATGTGTATATGTGTGCATATCTGTGTGTGTACATGTGTGCATTATGTGCACCTGTATGCATATATGTGTGTACATGTGTATGCCTGTGTATGTGTGTATGTGTGTGCCTGCCTGTATGTGCGCATGTATCTGCACCTGTGTGTGCATGTATGTGTGTGCTTGTGTGTGTATGCCTGTATGTGCACGTGTGTGTATGTGTGTGCATGTGTGTATGCCTGCGTCCATGTGTATGTGGGCATGACTGTATTTGAGCATGTGCGTGTGCATGTATGTATGCATGTGTGTACATGTGTGTGTGCATGCCTGCATGTGAGCCTGTGTCTGCATGTGTGTGTGTGCATGTGTGTGTGTGCCTGTGTGCATGGGTGTGTGTATACATGCACGTGTACATGTGTCTGTTTGTGTATTTGTGCCACCCTTGGTGAGCCTCACAGCCTGCAGCCCCACACCGTGGTCACAGTGTTGCAGGTGGTGGGTCAGCGGGTGGCAGGGAAAAGGCTTCCAGCCCTGCATGTGGTCAACTTCCCCAGAACCAATGACTGGGCGATGCCCTGAGAACCAGCCAGTGCCACTGTCTCTGGGTACGGCTCCCTGCAGCCCATCTGAACAGGTGGGTGCCCTTTGTACAGAGCTCAGAGCTCACCACAGTGTAAAAGGCCCCCAGGCAGCCTCCTGCTGTGGGGGTCTGGGAAAGCAGGCCTGTGCAGGGGCCTCAGGAGGTGAGGTCAAGTGAGGCAGGAGGTCAGGGCAGCTTGACTCACCTGGGGGACAAAGGAATAAGACCCAGGGTGTGGAGATTGTTGTGAGGACCCAGCTATGGGGTGCCACCTGTCATACCCGAGATGGAAGGAGAGCATAGAACTGGGCGGCATGGGGGTGTGGGGCTTCTGAGGGGGCGCAGGTCACCCGTGCATGTGAGGCCCTGAGTGATGCAGGTTGCTGGGGTTTGGGGCTGCACCCATTAGCTCCCGATTCAAGATGGTACCAAACTGCTCTGAAACTCAGCAGCATAAAGCAAGCGTTGCTCCTTGCTCACGAGGCTGTGGGTTACCTGAGCAGCTTTTCTGGTCTTCCACATGTTCAAGTTAAGCTGTAGGGTGAGCAGGCAGCTCTGCTGGCATTGGCTGGCCTCTCTGACCTGCTCAGGGGCTGGCTGTCAGTTGTGCTTGGACATCCTGAGCTGAAACCAGGCTCCCTCCAACCCCAGGTGGCACCAGCCCACAGGCGAGCAGGTTTGTTCTCCTGTGGCTGGGCAGGGCTTCGAGGGAGGAAGCGGGGCGAGGCGTCTTAAGGCCTGGGCTTAGAACTGGTGCTCAGTCAACTTCGTTAAATTCCATTAGCACATCACCAGGTCAGTCCAGGTCCAAGGGCTGGGGAGGAGCCGTGAAGTCTCATTGTAACGGGGGCTCCCACAGGGACAGCGCAGGGTGTCAAGTGATGATGGTGACAAAGACGTAGCTTCCAAATTTTGTGAAAATTATCTGGGTGTGTGATCCCCAAGTGGCCACCTGCCTGGCTGGCAGCGGTGTCCACTGAGGGTCCCCTGAACATCCCCCTGGGCCTGGAGCTGCTGACCTCAGCTCACATGCCCTACCCTTTGTGTGTGTCCTCACCTGCCCAGTGGAGCTCACCCAACCGCTGCCCCTCCTCCTGCCATGACACTGCAGCCTCTGCCTGTCCTCAGAGCATTCGGGAGGCGGCCACCAGGACGGCCTGGTTGTCAGCTGGTATGGCAGGGACCAGGTAGGTGTCAGGGCCGGAAGATGACCCTGGGGCAGAGCTGAACAGGGTCCTTGGGGCCCTCCCCTGCTCGAGGAGTCTTACCTGGGGCTGACAAGGCTGTATCATGTTCCACAGTCTTTCTGGAAGGGCAGCAGGAGACCTGGGTCCCCACAACACCTTAGGCACAGCAGTGACGGTGGCTGACAGGCCCTGACTGCTTATCCCATGATAGGTGCTGTGGGTCAACCCACACCTCAGCCTCCAATCTGCTCAGTGCTTTTAATAGCCCCGTGTTCAGATGAAGAAATTGAAGGACTTAGAGATGCTGTGACCTGCCCGGAGCCACAGAGCTAGTGTGGGAAGACAGTGGAAGAGGAGGGCGACCTCCAGTTTCATCTGTCATGTGTTCACTCCATCCGCTCCTCTCCAAGCCTCCATGTCCTCCCCTGAGAAATGGGCTGAGCTCTCCCAGGGCCTTGCACAGGGCTGGGTTTGTGTTCAACGCCATCTGTCCTTGCAGCCTTGACCTTGATGGAGAAGGTGGTCTGGGCGGGTGGGAAAGAGGTGCAGCCTGTCTGGGTAAGGCCCCTGGCTGAGTCTGTCCCCCTCCCCAGGTGCTGGTCTCCTCCCTATGGCTGGGGAAGAGTGAGCTGGCTGCCCGCCTGGAACTGGCTCACCCATTCAACGTCTCCTGGTGGCAAGCTGAGGCCAGCGGCCTTGCTGAGAGCAGGGGTGGCAGGCAGGGGTGGCAGGCAGAGCTGGCAGGTGAGCGAGGATGTCCCGGGCACCCTTGGCGGGGGGGGAGTTAGGACGTGGCTGAGCCTGGGGGGCTGGGCACCTCAGGTAGGAGAAGGAGACCATGTTCATCAGTGACAAGGACTTCTCCAGAATCACAGCTCCCTGAAGCCTGGTATCTCCGTGGTCCTTCATTCAGTTGTTCCTTTATCAATACCTCATTAAGCACCTGCTGTATACCAGGCAGTGTTTCAAGACAGCTCACATTTTAACGTGGGAAACAGGTACAGGCATCTCCAATTCATCACTTATAGTTGCCTGTTTAGTGGTAGCTTTGGGGACTGAGTGAGCAGCTGGGCACCCCATCTGGCTGGGTGGTCTTGGGCATCTCCCATCGCCTCTCTGAGCCTTCAGTTTTTCCATCTGTGAAAGGGAGGACAATAGGCCAGCTGTGTGCAAGCAAAAGACGCTCTCCAGAATTTAAGCCAAGGAGTGAATTTAAAAATCAGAAGGCGTGATAAGCATCATAAAGCATTAAAGAGGGGCCAGGCACAGTGGCTCATGCCTGTAATCCCAGCACTTTGGGAGGTCAAGGCAGGCAGATCACTTGAGGTCAGGAGTTTGAGACCAGCCTAGCCAACATGGCAAAACCCCGTCTCTACTAAAAATACAAAAAATTAGCCAGGCATGGTGGTGCACACGTGCAATCTCAGCTACTCGGGAGGCTGAGGAAGGAGAATTGCCTGAGCCTGGGAGGCAGAGGTTGCAGTGAGCCAAAATCATGCCATTGCACTCCAGCCTGGGTGACTGGAAAAAAAGTAAAGAGGAAATGAGATTGAGAGTGAATGGGCAGATGGGTGGGGGAGCTGGTGGCGGGAAGGAGCCTGGTGCTTTGGGGAGGGCCGGAGCGGGAATAAGACGGGCAGAGTGATTGGCAGGGGCGGGTGACAGGGAGATGAGGTCAGATGGGCACGGACAGATCCTGCTGGCCCTGGAGGCCGCAGTGAGGTGCAGGATTGCTTTCTGTTTTGGGAAATGCTGAGTCTGGGTGTTTGGGATGAGGCGAGTTTTTTATCCAGATGCTTTCAGTCTCCAGCCTGGGAATGGCTCTGGGCTCTTCCAGATATGAGGGGCAGGGCAGTCTCTCCATCCCTGCCATCCTAATTCCTCTACAGGGATATTGGCGGGGGGAGGTGCCAGCATCTCCATCCTCCCTAGCCTCTCATTTCCCAACAGACATGGGGTGTGGGGGTGCCATTAGCCTCTCCTCTCTCCCACATCTTCCCCTTACCCTCACCCCTGCCCTCCTAGCTCAATGCAGGTACAGCTCACCTGGAACAGAGGACAACCTGTGACCCTGAAGCTTGCCTGGGCCGACAGGTTCTCGGCACACAGCCCCGCCTGGGACAGCTGCCTGGCCGCCTACCTGGGGCAGGTATGCGGGACCCGGCCGCTGTGCCCAGTGTGGGGATCCCCCTTGCTCCAGGCTTCTTGGCTGGCCCCTCAGGTCATGTACCCTATTCTCTTCCCTAACAGCTGCAGGAAACCTGGGGCCTGGACACCCTTCAGGCCTGCGGAGCTGTAACACAGACCCCAGACGTGTTCACTGAACAGCTCGACCTGTCCTGGGGCCAGCAGCGCATGCAGCAGAACTTAACATACGAGATGAGGCCTGGGGAGCAGCGTCCAGGCAGGGAAGCCCCAGGCAGCTCCACTGCTGCAGGAGCGCCCCGCTCTGGCACTGTGTGGTCTTGGGTTCCAGTGCTTGCCGGATCCTGGGCAACTCACTTCTCTGCTATGTGCCTTGGTTTTCTCACCTGTGAAATGGGCACAATATTCCCTTCCTACCTGGGATGTGGTGAGGGCTCTGGAAGACAAGAAAAGCATGTGTTTCCAGCATGAGATGCTGCGAACAGATGGAGAAAAAGGTGGGGTGCTTGTGGGCTTCTCAGGAGGGGGCAGGAGGAGATCAGGAGCTCAGGTTCCTGGAGGCATCAGGGACCAGGTCTCTTCCAGCATCACTGCCTGATGGGTTCCTCGTGGTGTTGAGCACTGTCCTCCAGAGCCTGGGGCAGGAACCAGGCCATGGAGAGCTGGGGAGAGCTGGCCCTGGAAGCCACCTTCCTCCTCTGGGCCTCCAACCTGGGTTCCTGGGGTGCTTAGGCCCCCTAAGTGCTTACAGCAGAAATCCTGCCACGGGCAGGGCGCAGTGGCTCACGCCTGTAATCCCAAAACTTTGGGAGGCTGAAGCGGGGTAAATCACCTGAAGTCAGGAGTTTGAGACCAGCCTGGCCAACATGGCAAAACCCTGTCACTACTAAGAATACAAAAAAAAATAGCTGGGCTTGGTGATGTGCACCTGTAGTCCCAGCTATCTGGGGGGCTGAGGTGGAAGAATCACTTGAACCTGGGAGGAGAGATTGCAGTGAGCCGAGATCATGCCGCTGCACTCCAACCTGGGCTACAGAGCAAGACTCTGTCTCAAAAAAAAAAAAAAAAAATCCTGCCCCAGAGTGTAAGGGGGTGCTGTGGCTGATGAGGGCTCTGACGGTGGATTCCTGGCACATGTTCGTGCTAGGCGAGGGTCTCCACCTGCAGCTGGCCATGGGCATTCTCTTACGTGATGAGCCCCTGACACATGGGCCCTCTCATTCCAGAGGCATCGGCCATCTCAGCCAGACAAGATCATCGTGGAGGCCACGCTGGAGCATGTCCTCGGGGCCTCTTGTGCCCGGCAGAGCTTCCGACGAGAAGTACAGACTGACTACGCACACTGGCTGCAGCACTCCCTCCACCTGGGGCTCTGTGACCTGCCCAGGGTGAGTCTGCCCTGGGGAAAGGGGAAGCTGGAAGACCAGGTGAGGGGGCAGAGGGAGGGTGGTGCCCATAGAATGCAGGGGTGTGAGCAAGGCAGCCAGAGGCCAGCATGGTGGCTCTGCCATTTGCCTGCTGGGTGACTGGACAGGGCACATCTCCTCTCTGAGCTTCCAGTGTTTCATCTGAGGAATGGAAGCAGCAGCAGGTTCCAGGATGTAGGTGATGGTGAGAGTTAAGAGGGATGTGATGCAGGAATGCTCAGCCTTGGTGCCTGGCACAGAAGTTAGAGTCCCTGTTGTCATGCTTGCCTCAGAAGAGAGGTGTTGGGACCCCTTTTCCTGAACCCCTTTCCCTTCCTGGGGAAAGCTGGTTGATTGGTTCTTCTATCCACCCATCCATCTATCCATTCATTCACCCATCCTTCCTTCCTCCTTCCCATCTTCCACCCATCCCCTTATTTCTGCCCTCCCACCCTCACTCCCTTGCATCCCTCCATCCCTCTACCATCCATCTACCATCCATCAATACATCCACTATCCATTCATCATCCATCCACCCATCCATCCACCATCCATCTATGCATCCACTGTCCATCCATCATACATCCATCCACTATCCATCCATCCACCATCCATCCATCCACTATCCATCCATCCACTATCCATCCATCCATCCATCATCCACCATCCATCAATCCACCATCCATCCATCAACCCACCATCCATTCATCCATCAACCCACCAAACATCCATCCATCCATCATCCATCTACCATCCATCAATACATCCACTATCCATTCATCATCCATCCACCCATCCATCCATCCACTATCCATCCACCCATCCATCCATCATCCACCATCTATCAATCCACCATCCATCCATCCATCATCCACCATCCATCCATCCACTATCCATCCATCCTTCCATCAGCCATCCACCATCCATCCATCCATCCATCATCCATCAATTATCCATCTATCCATCCATCCACCATCCATCCATCCATGCATCCCAGGGACCCACACTCTTCTGTAAAGGAACAGATAGTAAATATTTTAGGCTTTCTGAATGATCCAGTCTCTGTTGCAACTACCAACTCTACCACTGTCTTGTGAAAACAGCTATAGATGATATGTAAGTGAATGCATATGGCTGTATTCCAGTATTTACAAGAGTGGGCAGTGAGCCAAATCCGGCCCTGAACCATAGTTTTCTACCCCTTATCTATTCCTCTGTTCATTCAGAAAACATGTGTGTGTTTCACCTATGCCAGGCTGTGCTCTAGGTGCAGGGGCTGGGTCGTGAAAGAGACAGCCCTGGTGCCAGCCTCCTGGGTGGTGCATTCCAGCAGGGCCAGGAAGATACAGCAGATTAGAGCTGTATTACAGCTGCATGGTCTGTGGTCAGGGCATGGTAAATGCTGTACAGGAAGGAAGCAGGGAAGAGGGAGCAGGGTGTTGGAAAAGGGGCCTCACTGGTGAGGATAAGTCCTGCAGAGGGAAGGGGCCTGAGGCAGGACTTTGCCTTGAGGAACGTGGGGCAGCCCTTATGGAGGAAGCAAGGGAGGTGAGGTTGGGAAGACGAAGCAGGCCACAGGCCATGCCAGAGGCTGGCTTCTCTTCTAAGTGCAGGGAACAGCATCTGCTTTTTTTTTCCCCCCCCCCGAGACAGAGTCTCACTCTGTCACCCAGGCTGGAGAGCAGTGGTGCCATCTCAGCTCATTGCAACCTCCACCTCCCGGGTTCAAGTGATTCTCCTGCCTCAGCCTCCTGAGTAGCTGGGATTATAGGTGAGCACCACCATGCCTGGCTAAGTTTTGTGTTTTTAGTAGAGACGGGGTTTCACCATGTTGGTCAGGCTGGTCTTGAACTCCTGACCTTGTGATCCACCTGCCTCAGCCTCCCAAAGTGCTGGAATTACAGGTGTGAGCCACCATACCCAGCCCTGATTTGCATTTCTTAGAGATCAGCTGGGGCAGGGGCAGGCATGGAGGCTGGGAGGTGACAGCTGCTGCTGCATTCCCGGTGCAGGGGATGGTGAGGAGAGGAAGCTGCCACCCCCTGTACCTGCCTGACACCCAGATTCTCTCGTCCCAGGCCCTCTTGGTCTCCAGGGAGCACATCCTGGGTGGGGTTGGGCTCCTGCTGCATTCCCACTGCCAGCTGGGCCTTGTCCCAGCCCCAGACCACGACCTGCACCTCAGCCTGACCCTCTGAAACCACAGCAGGCCTCATTTGCCTGACTTCTCTGGGGAGCCGGAGGTGGGTGGCCAGGAAGGGGCTGACAGTCCCTGGGGAAGATGCCCCGACTTCCCTCCCGTTCCTCCCTGGCCAGCAGCTCCTCACTGCCTGGGCAGCCCAGCCATCTAGTGGCCACCTGAGGAACTGCAGACCAGCATCCTGGATGGGGCCAGAGAGTCACTCTGGGTGGGGAACCACCTGCTGAATCCTAGGACTGGCCCTGGAGCTGAGACAAAGCAGCTCCTCCACCACCCCAACACCTAGCCCTTCCTATAACAAAGAGGCAGCGGTTGGGCTACCCAAGTTTGAATCCCAGCCCAGCTGCCTCCTGGTACCTGAGTTTCCTCCCCTTTAAAATGGGTATAATAATTGCACTGGCCCTATCTCCCTGGGGTTAATATAGCAAAGATTACATATGTTCATAGGCATAAGTCGCTTAGACCAGTGCTTGAAAGAAAACAGCCACTATGTGAGTATTTGCTGTCATTAGCCATTATTGGCCCCATCTCCTCCCGCTCCTGCCTCCCAGCAGCCCTGGGAAGTAGGAAGGGGCAGAGTTGGCCTCCAGTGCCTACTCTGCCCGGACCTGGCCAGGTGATCCCAGTGAGGAACCTCTCTGAACATCTGTTTCCTCATCTTGGATCAGGTATTTCACAGGGTGGTTTTTGGGGGTCTGGATAACAGTTCCCACGGCCTGCATAGCCAAGGCACCTGACATAGCAGGTGTTCTCTCGGTGTTTCCATCCGCCTCTTGTTCCTGGCTGGGTGAACTTGACCTTGTGACTTTCCTTTGCTGAGCCTCAGTCTCCCCCCTGTCAAATGGGAACATCTCCCTTGCAGAATCGTTAGGAGGAAAACAGACATTTGTGCAACATCTGCACATAACAGGTGCTTGTGAGAAGGGAATTCCCTCCCTTCCTGGCCTCTGGAGCTGGATGAGGATGGCATTTGTGGGTTGAGAATTCAGCATCTGTCACCATTTCAAAGGAGCGTCTCCTTCCAAGGTTCTTGTTCTCTGGGACTGATGGTCACTTCCCCATTTCCCAGCCAGGCTCCTGGATGCTCCCGGATCTGTAAACCCCATGCCCGATGGAACTAGATGCCTGGAAATGAGCCTGTGGTGGACACTCAGCACGTGGCTGGTCCTCTTGCTTTTCTGTCCCCGATTTATTTGGGACAGCTGTTCTGGTGCCTCCTCATTGGCTCCATTCTGGGGTCTGTGGAGTGGTCAGAGGCTTCCCCAGCCTTGTTTGGTCCTCCCCACAACCGAGTGGACCCAGGACAGATTCAGGGAGGTCAGACACTTGCCCAGGCTGCACAGAGGCAGGCGGAGGCCTCGCTCTTGAGGGGCTGAGCTCACACTCAGGGAGCCGTCCAGGCCCGACTCCATGTGGTCTGCAGACCGTCCCCTGCCCCCACCTGCCTGGCAGGATCTCACTGTGCTCTGTGAAATTCCACAGGAGTCTGAGGCTGTACCCTCCTACCAACTTGGATCTCCTCAGAGATCGATATGCTTCCGCATGTGTAGTAAGCACCCTGCATTCAATTCCTAAGGCTACTGTATTAAATTGCCACCAACTGGAAGCCTTAATGCAACAGACATGTCTGATCTCATAGTTCTAGAGGCCAGAAGTCCAAAATCAAGTTATTAGCAGGACCACGCTCCCTCTGAAAGCCCTAGGGAAGATCCTCTGTACCACCTCTAGCTTCTAGTGGCTACCAGCAACCCTTGGCTGTGGTGGCATCACGCCAGTCTCTGCCTCTGTCCCACGTGGTGGCCTTCTCCTAGGGACAGCATTCATTGGGTGTGTGGCCTGCCTTCATCCACTATGGCCTCATCTTAACTTGATCACATTTGCAAAAAACTTATTTCCAAATGACACTATGTTCACAGGTATGTGGGTTAGGACTTCAATGTATCTGAGGAACAAAAGCAACCCATAACAGACACACTTGCATGCACACATACACTCTTAAGTCCTGCTAAGTTTTGTGAATCGTTGTTCCGTATGGTTTTAGAGACCTTGGAGCTGAGTCCCAGAAAGGGTGCCACCCTTACTGAAGGGTGCACAGCTTCTTAGCTGCATTGTCTGGAGCTAACAAGACAGAATACAGGGTAGAATACAGGGTAGCTGAGGTCCTTCCCCACAGGGCCTCCTCCAGGCTCGTGTTCTCTTGGGGCCTCTGAGCCTCTCCCCCACCCCATTCTAGAATCACCTGTCCTGGTCCTGGTCCCCGCCATGCACCCAAGCTGGGCGGCTGCAGGGATTGAGGTAAACTGCTCCGTGCCTGGGGTGTTACGCCAGGTGTTACCCGAGTTTCCTTGAACTTGCTTAGACCTCTGCAGTGGTTCCCATGCAAACTCGGAAAGCCTGGGCTGTTGGCAAAACACCAGGGCACTGGGAATGTTAGAAACACAAGTGCCCAGGCCCCCCTCAAACCAATTAAATCAGAATGTCTGGGTGGGGCCTGGGAAGCAGTCATCTCTAAGTTACCCTGTGGCAGCTGCTGCTGGGTTGGTGGGCCCCTAGGTGGTTTTTTGTTTTGGAGAGAGTCTTGCTGTTGCCTGGGCTGGAGTGCAGTGGTGCACTCTCTGCTGACTGCAAACTCCGCCTCCTGGGTTCAAGTGATTCTTCTGCTTCAGCCTCCCAAGTAGCTGGGACTACAGGTGCATGCCACTACACCCGGTTAATTTTTCAGATTTTCAGTAGAGACAGGGTTTTACCGTGTTAGCCAGGATGGTCTTGATCTCCTGACTTTGTGATCCACCCACCTCAGCCTCCCAGAGTGCTGTGATTACAGGCGTGAGCCATCGCGCCCAGCCCAGATGGATAATTTCTTTTAAATTCAAATCTATTTGTTATGAGACTGGTTCATTTTTGTATTTTTGGTAGTGACAGGATTTTGCCATGTTGCCCAGGCTGGTCTCAAACTCCTGGGCTCAAGTGATCTGCTCACCTTGGCCTTCTAAAGTGCTGGGATTACAGGAGTGAGCCACTGCGCCCAGCCCTGAGTATTTTCATAGGCGCTTTCTGTGATGAGGCATTGGGAGCCTTGGGGAGGGATGTGGCTTGGGGAACCTGGTGCCCTGGAGATCGGGCGTGGGTTTTGTGCCTTCCCTTGGTTTCCTACAAGTCTGACTGCAGCCTCCCCAGACAGCCCCTTCCTGAGCCTGGGGCTGGCAGGGGACAGAGACCAGGGGCAGGGCCTGGGCCAGGCTCCACTCAGGACTTTGCTCTCCTGCTCGCAGCTTCAAGGCTCCAAGGCTCAGCGGGTTGGCCTACTGGTCCGTGTCTCCACCTCAGCTTCTCAAAGCCTGGTCCAGTTGGAGGGAAATGTGAACAACAGGGAGGAGAAAATGAGGCTGTCCATGTCCAGGGCCTCAGGCTGTCTCCAGGCCTCTGTGGCCCATGAGGAGGGTGAGTGGCAGCTGGGTCCCAGCTCAGCTCGCTGGGCCATGGGCCCTGTTGGATCAAGAAAGGAGAGGGGTCTGGGCATTAAGATCTCAGAAGTCAGGGCTGGGCACAACTCACACCTGTAATCCCAGTACTTTGGGAGGCTGAGACAGGAGGGTCACTTGAGCTTAGGAGTTTGAGACCAGCCTGGGCAACATAGTGAGACCCCCATCTCCACTTAAAAAA
>NW_016107340.1:6830966-6838057 GCF_001604975.1 Cebus imitator | reverse complement strand
AAAAAAAAAAAAAAAAAAAAAGCCTGGTGGGGTGGTGCACTGCTGTGTCCCAGCTGCTGGGAGCAAGCTGTAATGGTGCCACTGCACTCCTGCCACAGTGACAGTGAGACCCTGTCTCAGGCTCCGGAAACCCTGTCAGGACTGCATGGCATCCCTCACTGATGGCTATATTAGGTGAGGCTGCTGGGAAGGGTACAGAAGAGGGGGCTTCAGGTGGCTCAGCAGGTTGACTGAGGTGGTGCAGCTGCAGGTTCTCAAGTCCTAGGGCTTTGAGGCTTGGCCTGCGGCAGTGGGGACCTATGGAAAATGGTGGAGGAGGAGTGGGCAGATGGAAACATCATGGGTGCACCAGCAGGTGCCCTTCTGGTGCCAGGGGGACAGAGAAGAGTGTGTGGCATGTGCCCACAGGCAGACAGTGGAGGCAGAGGTCCTGTTCTGGGATGGCAGACAGCCTTTCCAGCCCCTGGGACGGCTGACCCTGCAGACTGCCAACCACAGCCTCCTGCTGGCTGTGCACAGCTTCCAGAGGTGCCTGCTGGGCCATGTGGAGGTGAGAGGGCCTGGGCTGGGACACAGGGAAGGGGTTACCGTTCTCTCTCTGGGCAGAGGCCACAATGCCAGGAGCCCCGAGCCCTTTGGGTCCATCTGTGCCCAGAAGCCAGAGCACACGGCCCCAGGGTGAGGCCCACACCTGCCGCTGGCACTGAGACCTTTTGTCTATTTCATTCCTACATGGCCCCGAGGGAGTCCCAGCCTCTTCTCCATCCTCACAGTCCAGGATTGCTACAGTTAGCTCCCAGGTGCAAGCCCAGCTGGAAGCGAAGTTTCAAGACACCCAAGTGTCTCTGTGAGAAGGTTCCAGCAGCTGGTGGGTAGCACAGGGGGGAAGGATTGGGTGGAGAGCTGCCCCTCTGGCCTGGCTTGCAGCTTCCACTTGCCAGGCATCCCACCCTGGGCAGGAGGGTCTGGGGCTCTCTCTGCCCTGGACCTCACCCCAATTCTGCCTTGGTTTCCCTGACCAGGTACAGCCAGCAGGCACCCTGGATGGCGTGGCAGGCCTCCTCCTACAGCTGTCCCAGGCAGGGTTGGAGGCTGTGCAGGTGAGCAGTTGGGCCGTCACCACCTTGTGGGGCCAGAGCCAGACCAGGCAGGCACTGACCCAGCACCTGCCTCTACCTGGACCGGCTGCAGGTGGGGCTGGAGCAGCTGCGGAATGAGCTGGAATGTGAGTGTGGGAGGGAGGGCTCAACCCTGCACCAAAATCCACACCCAGCCCGGGGCCCTCAGCCCTCACGTTGGCCTATGGCCCTGTTTCAATCAGAACAGTGGCTTTGCTTCCCACAGGCCTGCAGCCCAGCTGAGACCCCCCCACCTTACTTCTTACAGACCTACAGCCTTGGGTTTGTTTTTTTGTTTGTTTTTGTTTTTTGTTTTTTTTTGAGACGGAGCCTCACTCTGTTGCCCAAGCTGGAGTGCTATGGCATGAATTTGGCTCACTGCAACCTCCTCCTCCCGGGTTCAAGCGATTCCCCTATCTCAGTCTCCCAAGTAGCTGGGACTACAGGCACGCGCCACCACGCCCAGCTAGTTTTTCTATGTTTAGTAGAGATGGGGTTTCACCATGCTGGCCAGGATGGTCTCGATCTCTTGACCTCGTGATCTGCCAGCCTTAGCCTCCGAAAGTGCTTGGATTACAGGGGTGAGTCACCGCACCTGGCCCAACGTTCGTTTTTTTCATGGTCTGCTGTCTCATTCTTACAGAGTCTCCAAGCTAATTTCTCTTATGCCTGCTGCCTAGGTTTCTCCAGTCTTCCACCTGCTTTGAGTATACAGCCTTGTTTCTGTGAAGCTCACTGCAATAGGGTCTCTTTCTGGCTCCATGATGAGCTCTCTGTGGCCATGTGGTCATTAAATGCTCACAGCTATTGCCCCTACTGCCCTCCTGGCAGGACTAAGAACTTCTGGCCTCTCCACCATCCAGGGCTAATGCCCAGCCCAGTACAGAGCCGCCAAGACCTTGTCCAGTGCCAGTGTGGGCATCCCTCTGACTGGCTGTTGAATGTCACCTCCGCATTCTCTCTGCTGTGCCAGAGTCCCATGGCCACCCACAGGGCAGTGAATTTGAAAGAGTGCTCCATGACCCGGCACATTGTGCTGTTCGCAGCTGTCACTGACTACAGTGACAGGAGGCAGGAGTGTCAGCGCAGGAAAGGGGGCCGGGGCGGAGTCCAGGGGGAGCCAGGGCCAGCACCCAGTGTTCTCTCCCAGTCCCAGTGCCTTCACATGGGATGCACTTGGCTGTCCCAGCACTACGTGACCCAGGTGTTTAGTGGGGCTGCCCTATTGGCAGGTGCTGCTTGGTGCGGACCACACTGTCAGAATCCTAGGAGGCAAGCAGGGGTTCAGCATAAACCATGTTTGTGCAAACAGTTCAGGTGCAGAGCACCTCGGATCACTTCGAGGAGTGGTGGGAACCCTCCCGCAATCCAAGTTCCCAGACAAGTTATGAGCAGGCCATGCAGAGGTGGCTCGGGTCTGCTGTGACAACTCACCCGCAATCTCCAGTGCCTGCTGTTCTATTCCTTTTCCCCCACTCCCCCACCATCTTTACCCTAGGAGGAGGCCCTGTCTCCTCGAGGTGTGGGCTGGGTCTCTGAGCTGCCCAGAAGCCTCATGGTGGGTGGTGGCTGCCCATTGCAGGGCTCCTAGCCACACTGAAGGATGCCTACCTGGAGGTGACACTGTGGGCCCTGGAGGAGGTGTGGCGGGAGCGGGCAGAGAAGCCATGTGGTGGCTGCAGTCCTGGGTGCCTGGGATGCCAGGCAACAGGGGTCCCGGGCCCATCAGGGTGGCCCTGGGGGCTGTGAAAGGTGCCCTGGAGCTGGTGAGTGAGAGCAAGGATGGGGCATAGCTGGCAATTGAGGACAACCGAGACAGCTCTCGCTGTCCCCTCCCTCTCCAGGTGGCCCACCAGATGCTGTCCTGGGCTGAAGCCTCATTCTCATGAGCACTGAAGAGGCTCTGCAAACCCCTGCTGGACCTGTACGGCCTCACAGCCAGGTAACGCAGGGTTGGGAGTGGCGCATCCAGTGTTCCTGCCACATATCAGGCACAATGCTGAACGCTTCGACATGCTCTGACTCGCTGACTCCTCGGACCGCCCTGCACAGAGGCTTCTTCACTCCCCATTTCACGGTAGAGGAAGCTGGGGTTTCCTCCACTCCATAGAGATCTTGTGAGCACGGTTCCAGTGCAGGCAGGACTTTAGGAGCTGCAGAGGAGCGCAGTGGGTGAGGCTGACCCCTGCCTTCGGGAAGCTCACTTTTACTCAGAGACAGACATGAAACACAAGAAATCATCTACAGCAGGGTGTGCACAGCTCCCTGCAGCGAGCCTGAGAGTCACCTCTTAAGCAGGCCATTCCACTCTGTCACATTTCCTTGCTTTTGTTTTGTAATCTTTTTTTTTTTTTTTTTTTTGAGATGGAGTCTTGGTCTGTCACCCAGGCTGGAGTGCAGTGGCGTGGTCTCAGCTCATTGCAACCTCCTCCTCCTGAGTTCAAGCCATTCTCCTGCCTCAGTTTTCTGAGTAGCTGGGACTACAGGTGCATGCACTACTGCACCTGGCTAATTTTTTGCATTTTTAGTAGAGACAGAGTTTTTGCGACTCCAGGCTGATCTCAAACTCCTGACCTTAGGTGATGCACCCCCCTTGACCTTCCAAAGTGTTGGGATTACAGGCATGAGCTGCCACACCGGCTGTAGTGTAGTACTTCCACTACACCGGCCTGTTTTGTAATCTTTTAAACACACAAATCCCTTCTTTCTTGCAGGCTGTGCAGAAGCCAGCTGCAGGCTGGGCGTGGCCCACTGCTCATCATTTACCACCACTGAGCCATACCTTAGGTGGCAAATGTTAGAGAAGGAACACTGGTGAGATGGTGAGCAGTGGATCCTATGGTGTGGCCATGGCTGGCTTTGAGGAGAAGGTACAGTTTGAGCAAGAGCCATGGGCCAGCATGGGAAGAGAGCTCCAGGTGGGCACCACTGCACAGAGGCCTGGGAGAGGGATGTGCCTGGCCTGTTTCTGAGATGGTGTCTCGTTCTGTCACCCAGGATGGAGTGCCGTGGTGTGATCTCAGCTCACTGCAACCTCTGCCTCACAAGTTCAAGTGATTCTCCTGCCTCAGGCTCCCAAGTAGCTGGGATTACAGGGATGGGCCACCATACCTGGCTAATTTTTGTATTTTGAGTAGAGACAGGGTTTCACCATATTAGCCAGGCTGGTCTCAGACTCCTGGCCTTCCGAAGTGCTGGGATTATGGGCGTGAGCCACCATGCCTGGCCTGTTTGAATATCAAGCTGGCAGGGCTGAAGCAGAATGTGAGCAACGGTGAGTGGATGCAACTGGGAGGAACTAGGGGTCCTAAGGCTGGGGGGTGGGGTGAGGGCTCTGGTTTCTGCTCTGACCTAGGAAGGACATGATCACCCTTTCACTTCAAAAGGCCCCTTTGGCCCCTGTGTTGAGAACATGGGGGTGGTGGATGGAAGTGGGGAACCCAGTCTAGAGCAGGGGCCTGGGGACCCTGTATCCTTTTCCCTCACAGGCACAAGGCCCACCAGGAACCGGCTCCAGGCAGGGAGGCAGCCCCCTTCTTCCATGCTGCTGACCTCGCAGAGCATCTGGACTCTGGCTCTGCCTCTAACTAGGATTCTTCTGCATCGGCTCTGGGTCCCTCAGTTTCCCCAGCTGTAGAATAGGGACTAAACCCACATCATGGGGAAAAGGATCCAGGTAATACAAGTTCCTGCTCCTGCCGCCTTGTGGTCAGAATGTAGGCTGAGGAAGGGAAGAGCTCCCAGGGCGGGGCTTTGGCTTGGTTGAAGAATCACCTGCCTGGTTATTCGCCTACCTGGTGAGTGGGGTCTGGTAGGGGTACCAAAAAATGGATTCAACTGGCAGGGAGGGCATTGAGGCTGCTTCCTGCCTTTAGCTGCAGGGCATCTGGGCTCCCCAGAAGGTAAGTGAGGCCACTTGCCCCTGTACCCCCTCCACCGGCCCATCAACAACAGAATGTGCAATGTTCCTCTTCCCACTACACCCCCATGTGGGCTATCTCCCTGATCATTCACATCTCACAGGCTTGACCCCTGCTCTACATATTAAGAAAGTTCCAGTCCTCCCCTCAACTGTAGAAATTTCCTAGACCTGTTGGTCGGGCATAGTGGCTCATGCCTGTAATCCCAGCACTTTGGGAGGCCGAGGTGAGCAACTCACTTGAGGTCGGGAGTTTGAGACCAGCCTGACCAACATGGTGAAACCCTGACTCTACTAAAAATACAAAAATTAGCCGGGCATGGCAGTGAGTGCCTGTAGTTCCAGCTGCTCCGGAGGCTGAGACAGGAGAATCACTTAAACCCAGGAGGCGGAGGTCGCAGGGAGTCGACATCATACCACTATACTCCAGCGGAGGCAACAGAATGAGATTGAAAAAACAAACCAAAACAATTTCCTAGTCCTTCCAGCTCCTGTCCTCAGCATCCCCACACAGGCCCCATGCTGCCCAAGACCCAGGGGGAAGAACAGGCATGACATCAGACATCTGTGTCCTCAAAATGGGGCAGCTTGTTTCTGTCCCAGCCTCGCCCCCCACTTCTGCTGTCATGCCAGCCTCTGTCCTCCTCCACCTCATTATGGGATTTCCTAAAACAAGGACAGCCCCTCCCCGAGAGGCACGCCCATGCTCTCCATGGCAGAGCTCTTCCTGTGGACCTGTGAGCTCCCCCTCTGCAGCCAAAGGAAGCACGGCTCGGCCAGTCACGGTGTCTTGTCCTGTGCGTTCCCTCTAGGAACTACTCAGTGGTGGTGATGCTGCCACTGCTGCCTGGGGGGGATGAGCCCCTGGACGTGGCCCGGGTGACCAGCTGCCTGTTGGAGAAGCTGCTGCTGCTGCCGCTCCAAGAGCTGTCTGAGGCCAACGTGCCGGCCGAGTTCTACTGGCTCAGACACCACCTGCTGCAGGGTCCCTGGGAGTGTGAGTCCTTCCCCGGGCTGTGCAGCCCTCTGCCCCCTGGGCACAGCAGCAGGGCCAGGTACTGTGGGGGCACAGGGAAGCCTGCAGAGGCTCGTGGCATCACAGTGCCAGGCCTAGAGCTTACTGGACTTCCCAAGGTCCTATGGGACTAGGGCTGAGGCTGCACATCCTGCTTTTGTCCAGAATATAAGGCCTGGCCCAGCAGAGTATAGCGGGCGGTTTAGGGATTGAGACCAGCTCCCTCCCTGTGCTCTCTGCTGCAGCAGAAGGCAGACCTCCTGTTACAGCTAGAAGGGCACTAATTGAGTGCAGACTTGCCAGTCAGGGGCGACCTGCAGGTGCTGGGATGACCGGCTCTGGGGTCCTGGGGAGCTTGCGTGTGGCTCAGGTGAATCTGCTAACCTCTGTGGACTCTGCTTCCTGTGAAATGCAGTGGCTCACTCACATGGGTAAGGGGCATGTATGGTTCTTAATGCACAAGGGAGCCCCTCATGTCCGTGGGGAACCGTGGTACCCAGGCTTGGCAAGGAGTGGTTTATCTGTGTGGGACTCACACAGGGGCCTAAGGCTCCCTAAAAGTGTGGGTGCAATCATGTCTAAGCAGCACGCTGATGTTGTAGAAAACAGCCTGGCCTTCAAGTTGTGTGTGTGTGACCGTGGGCTTCTCTGTACCCCTCAGGTCTGACAGCTGACCACGGGGCTCGTAGTGCCTCCCTTGGGATGCTGGCCCTGGCCATCAGGTGTCTGGCTGTGCACGATGGATGGTGCTTTCCTGCCACAGGCACAAGCACCCCCAAGGCACAATTCAGGGGCCGCGCTGGCTGGACAGGTCAGATGTGCTCCTTCACGGGCCATGTCTTCCCTACCCTGAAGAAGGCAGGTCTGCAGGACGCTGCTGTCATGTTTGAGGGAGCCGATGGCCAACCACTTAATGTCTTTTTCCCCCCAGTAGCTTCCTTGAGATTAAATGGATGACTTGTATGATCTATGATTTTTTTTTTTTTTTTAGACTAGGTCTCACTCTATTACCCAGGCTACAGTGCAGTGGTACGATCAT
>NW_016107340.1:6817929-6830944 GCF_001604975.1 Cebus imitator | reverse complement strand
TATGATTTTTTTTTTTTTTTTAGACTAGGTCTCACTCTGTTGTCATGGTTGGAGTGCAGTGGTGTGATCTCGGCTTACTGCCACATTGACCTCCTGGGTTCAAGTGACCCTCCTGCCTCTCAGCCCCACAAAGCGCTGTGATGGCTTAATGCCACCGTGCCTGGCTGATCTGTGAATTTTAAGTGCATGATTCACTGGCTTCTAGTTTATTCACAGAGTTGTGCATGTCTCACCACAATCGATTTTAAAATGTTTTTATCATCCTCAAATGAAACCCTGCAGCTGCCAGCCTGCCTGCTGTGTCCTGCTCTGGACATTTGATGTAAATGGAAGCATAGAACACGTGGCCTCTGAGCCAGGCTTTGTTACTTAGCACAGCATTCTTGTAGTGGGTCTCAGGACTCTATTCCTTGTTAGGGCTGAATTGGCTGTAGATCTTCAGCTCATGTCATCCTGAAGCTGGTGGGGGATCGCTGGGCCTCTGGCTGCTGCACTAGGGGAGGGGGGCTCCTGGCCTCAGGGCAGGCTAAGCTGGGGCTCTAGGCATCCGGATGCCCAGCAGGCATTGGGCTCCCACTGTGGTGGGTGGAGCTGACCCCACTCACCCTGCCTTTGGGGCTGCTTCTCCCCAGACCATGCCCTGGTGGCCAGGACCCAGCATACGATGACCTTCGACAGCCAGATGTGGGACCTCAGCACCCAGTGTGGCAGCATCTTGCTGGCCCAAGACTTTGTTCACAACACATTCTCCCTGATGCTGAGTTGGACAGACTCAGAGCCCATGGTCCTGACCGTGGAGCTGAAGTGCATGACCCTCATCTTCTACCCCATCCTTCAGGTGAGGAGGAGAGGCCCGAGCTTCCCCCGAGACCTGTGCCTGTGGCAGGTCACCTGGGGGAACGGCACTTTCAAGCTTGTCCCCTGGCTGTGGGTCAGCCCTCCTGCCCACCCCTCTGGCCCACAGGCCTACAATCTGTATAACTCCTCCCTGCCGGGGGAGAGCTGTCCAGACCTCCAGCTGCCTCCTGCCATGACAAAGAGGATGTCCCCAGGATTGAGCTGGCCAGAGAGGACGGGGTCTCCATCTCCTGTGATGTGCCCACCAGCCTCTGCAGCCTGACTGTGGACCTCTGGCACCATAGTAAGTCTGGGCCCCGGTGGGGTTGGCCCTACCACCAAGAGCCTGTTCGGGATGCACCATTCTCAGCTTCCAGTGCGAGCGGTGACTGGCTGCAGAGCCGAGCCTCTGCTGGCCTTGTCTTTAGCATTGCAGCATGTTACTGACCTTGCGTCCAGATGATCACTGAGGCTCAGGGCTTTCTGTCCCCATTCCTGGGATACACGGCTTCAGGGTGGAGTTGGGCTTTCTGTCCCCATTCCTGGGATACACGGCTTCAGGGTGGAGTTGGGCCTTCTGTGGTCCCTCTGCCAAGGAACACAAAGGAAGGGCCTGGATTTCAACCACTCGAGCTGAGGATGTGGGGAGGGAACTGGGGGACACATGCTGTCCTCTGTCCCTGTGCTTTCTCTCCCTCCTCTCATGAGGGTTTGGAGCCAGGGCCCTGGGCTCTGGGAGTCCGGGGTGGAGGTGGCAGGGTTCTACCACTCCTCGGTGTGCCTCAGGCTCATCTCACACACAGGTCCCCTGGGGGAGGATCACGGGCTCTCAGAACCTCCTCAGCTTCTCTCCTCCCCACAAGCATATCTGCTGGCCTTCTGGGCACCAACGACAATGAAGCAGGCAATGAGCTGATATTGCTGTGGCCCGCAGCCTGGAGGAGCTCAGCCTGGCCTGGCAGGTGAGCAGGTGTACCTGCCCACCCTCCAGCTGAGGCTCTTCAGGGCTGCTTGCTGCAGAGTCCCATGAGAGGCAGGTAGCCTGCTGGCTCTGCAGAGGACTTTTCAGGCCCAGGGTTTGGGGGAGTCTTCTGCTGAGGCTGATGTATGTGGGGGAGCCACATGGTCCAGCAGGAGGCCTGAGTCTTGTGTCTATCTCACCAGGTGGATGGTGACTGCAGGGCCACCGAGAAGACGCAGCAGGCCTGCCCAGGACAGAGCCCCACCTGCCGGGCCTTCTTACAGGACCCGCGCTCCAGCTTGCTTCCGGGTGGTAAGAGTGAGCCTGGCCCATAGGGCACAGAGAGCCCTTTCCCTGATCTACCTAGGCCCCTCCTCCATGCCAATCCCCAGGGTAAGGACAGTGACTGGGTGGCCCTGATTTCAGGTGAACCCTGCACCATTTCTTAGCCTGTGTGTGCAGGACCCCTGTGGCACCCAGGAACTCCAACCTGCCTGTGCCCTGGCTGCTGCCTACATCCACCTATGTCCCCACAGCTTTGTGCCCCTGACCCCTCCTCCACAGTGTGGTAAGCTGCCCCAGCCAGCTGGCATTCTGACCCCTGCCTGGCATCTGCCTTCTAGCCTGGAGGGAAAACCTGTGTCTCTCTCTCTTGCCAGGGAGGACAAATACTTAATTGTCATTCAAGGAGCTAAGAGTCAAAACAAAACATTTACGGCCTGACACAGTTTGGATGTGTATCCCCTCCAAATCTCATGTTTGTTAGAGGGGGTGCATCCCTCATGGATGGCTTAGCACCCTCCATTTGGTGAAGTGTGAGTTCTTGCTCTATATTCACATGAGAACAGTTTGTTGATAAAGAACCTGGCCCCTCCTCTCTCTCTTTGCACCCACTCTTGTTTCTGCCATGACTGTAAGCTTCCTGAGGCCTCACCAGAAGGCAAGCAGATGCTGGAGCTGTGCTTATACAGCCTATAGAACTGAGTCAATTATATCTCTTATTTATGAACTGCCCAGGCTGGAGTGTAGTGGTGCAATCTCACCTCACTGCAATTTCCACCCTCCCAGGTTCCAGCAATACTCCTGCCTCAGCCTCCCAAAAATACAGGCATCTATTTTTGTAGAGATGGGGTTTGGCCATGTTGGTCATGAATTCCTGACCTTGGGTGATCTGCCTGCCTTGGCCTCCAATGTGCTGGGATGACAGGCATGAGTCACTGTGCTCAGCCTCATTAGGGATTTGAATGTACACCACTGTTTAGGGAAGATGCTCAGCCCCTGTTTTCCTTCTGCTCTCATACCACAACCATCATCAACACAGAAGATGACTTCTGTGAGCAAATGTGTAGGGTTTGTCCTCACTACCGGAGTGTCCCTCTACTTCAGTTCTAACACTAGCTACCTTGAGATAACATCAGAGCCCACATGGTGAGAGATTCTTCAGCCAGTGCTGCATATGATTGCCACAGCCAAAACCCCACTCAAAGGGCATTTAAGTCAGTGGCAATAAGAGGAGTGGTCTTCCAAGAGCTTCAGATGCCAGAATTAGTGGCTGCCATTCACAGACATTTAAAATTTAATGAATTCAACAGAAGAGACAATCAATTGGAAAATATGACAAATGGAGGATGAAATGAGAGGATCCAACGTGTCTCCAAGAAATTCCAGGCCAGGTGTGGTGGCTCATCCTTGTAATCCCTGCACTTTGGGAGGCCAAGATGAGTAGATCACCTAAGGTCAGGAGTTCGAGACCAGCCTGGCCAACATAGTGAAACTCTGTCTCTACTAAAAATACAGAGATTAGCCAGGCATGGTGATGTACGCCTGTAATTCCAGCTACTAAGGAGGCTGAGGCAGGAGAAACGCTTGAACCTAGGAGGTTCAGGTTGCAGTGAGCTGAGATCTCGCCACTGCACTCCAGCCTGGTGGCAGGGAGTCTGTCTCAAGAAAAATTCCAGAATGAAAACAGAAACAGGACACAGGATGCATAATCCCCAATACAATAAATCCATCCATACCTAGACCCAGCAAAACAAAATTGCAGAAAAGACAAAGAAAAGGTCCTAAAAGCAACCGAGGAGGGTAGAAAGAAGGAAGAACATGTTCACAATTGCTGTCCCACCAGCAGCAACAGAAGACAGTGGAATAAGAGAAAATAAGCATGAGGTTAGAATTTATACCCAGCTCAACTATTACTTAATGAAATAACCTCTCAGCACTGATCTGCCTAGAGATATCTTTACCACAAATGGACACTTACTCAAGGGATACATCCACTTGAGTAACTGTCTGCTTTCCTGCTACAGCAGCAGAGTATTTGCAAGACGGACCATATTTTTGCTCTCTGAAAGACTCTATTAGGAAAATGGAAAGATAAGCTACAGATTGGGGAAAAATGTTTACAAACCACCTATCAGACCAAAGACTCATCTACAGAGACTCATCTCTAGAATGTATAAAGAACTCAAAGCTCAGAGGGAGGCCAGGTGCAGTGGCTCACACTTGTACTCCTAGCACTTCGGGAGGCTGAGGTGAGCTGGCTTGAATCCAGGAGGTCAAGGCTGCAGTGAGCCATCGTCACACTCCTGGCTGTGTGACAGAGTGAGACCTTGTCTCACAAAATAAAACCTCCAAAGTAAAAACTGAGAAATAAACACATGAACAATGTTTACAATCCCAGCCATAGAGAAACAAGGTAGCGCTACACACCTGAGCTCCAGTGATTTCTGGCATGGGTTGGTGAGTTCCAAGGACCCTGCAGCATAAAGCATTAGTTGAACATCCAAATGGCCAGGTTGTGATTTCAGCATCCACTTATGAGTGTACTATAAAAAGTACCATTCTAGTACCAAAAAGGTTGTGGCTTCTGAGAATAGAGGGCAAGTGCTGGCAAAGCTAGGCTTAGAGGCAGGAATTAATGTCACTGTCTACCAACCAGATGTTCTCAGGAAGCAGCCTTGGACTCATGAAGTGCCAAGATAGGAAGTGGTGTGGCTCCACAGGAAGCTTGGAGAATCTGTGAATCAAGCAGAAGCATTCATTGTTTTGACCGTGTAAATACAAAACTGGAGATAAGAACATCTGGGAGGATAAGCAACTCAGAAGATTTATAGCCACAGGGTAACAATGGACTATTATCTGCAGTTAAGGTCCTCTCCCTTCCTCTTAGGGTTTATTTATTTTTTTGAGACAGAGTCTTGCTCTGTTGCTCAGGTTGGGGTGCAGTGGCACAATCTCAGCTCACTGCAACCTCCGCCTCCCAGGTTCCAGCAATTCTCTTGCCTCAGCCTCCCGAGGAGCTGGGATTACAGGCACATGCCACCATGCCCAGCTAATTTTTTTGTGTTTTTTGTGGAGACGGGGTTTCACCATGTTGACCAGGATGGTCTCAAACATTGGACCTTGTGATCTGCCTGCCTTGGCCTCCCAAAGTGCTGGGAGTACATGTGTGAGCCACAGGTTATAAGTCACAAAATGAAGGTATTTTATGAACTCTCATAAGAAAAAGAGGAAGAAATTAACACACTTTTTACTATTTTTTTGAGATAGGGTCTTGCTCTGTCCTCCAGGCTGGAGTACAGTGGAGCAGCCTTCCAAGTAGCTGGGATTAGAGGCATCTGCCACCATGTTTTTGTATTTTTAGAAGAGATGGGGTTTCACCATGTTGGCCAGGCTGATCTGAAATTCCTGACCTCATGTGATCCTCCCACCTCGCACCTGACCAGAGAAATTCTCAGATAAACAAAAGCTGAGAGAGTTCATTACATTTGGACCTGCCCTGCAAGAAATGCTAAAGAGAGTCCTTCAAGTCAAAACAAAAGGATGCTATGTAGAAATTTGAAGCCACATATAAAGACCTTTATTATTGTAATTTTGATTCATGTCTCTGACTTTAATTATTTTATTGGATTTCAAAGAGATGAGTAACCATAAGTCTATGTGAAATATATAATTTATTTATTTATTTTTTTTTTTTTTTTTTTGAGATGGAGTTTCGCTCTTGTTACCCAGGCTGGAGTGCAATGGCGCGATCTCGGCTCACCGCAACCTCCGCCTCCTGGGTTCAGGCAATTCTCCTGCCTCAGCCTCCTGAGTAGCTGGGATTACAGGCACGCACCACCATGCCCAGCTAATTTTTTGTATTTTTAGTAGAGACGGGGTTTCACCATGTTGACCAGGATGGTCTCGATCTCTTGACCTCGTGATCCACCCACCTCGGCCTCCCAAAGTGCTGGGATTACAGGCTTGAGCCACCGCGCCCGGCCCTATATAACTTATTTTTAAAAATTAGGCATGGTGGTATGTACCTGTAGTCTCAGCTATGGAGGATCCCTTAAGTCCAGGGGCTTGAGGTTACAATGAGCTATGACAGTGTCCTGCACTCCAGCCTGGGTGACAGAGTGAGACCCTCTCTCTAAAATATACTTCGTGACATCAACAACATAGGAGGGGGCAGAGCTGTCAAGGAGTAGAGTATTTGTATGTGATTGAACTTAGTTTAAAATCGATTGCTATAACTTCAGGATATTTTGTGTAATCCTCATTTGTAATTACAAAGAAAATATCTATAGAATGTTCACAAAAGAAAATGAGAAGGGATTCTAAATGTGTCACACAAAAAAATCAATTAAACACAAAGGAAGGCAGAAGGAAGGAAATGAGAGAGAAAACAAACTATAAGCCATGCAGAAACAATCCACAGCGTGGCACCGGGAGGCCCCAAAAATGGCGTGCTGGAGTCCTCCCAGAGCAACTGCTCACTGAGCCCTTTGGTGTGGGCCTCATGGCACAGTCACCCACCAGGCTAGTGAGTTAGGTCAGATGATAATCTTTAAAAATGCAAATGAATTCCACATTCGAAAGACTGTAAGAGACTTACACATAAGTTGAAAGTAAAGGGATGAAAAAAGATACTCCATGCAAATGGTAACCAAAAAAAAAGGAGCAGCTAGACTAATATCAGACTAAATAGACTGAAGGTCAAAAGCTTTTATAAGAGATAATAACAGTCAATTCACCAAAAAGATGTAACAGTTATAAATGTGCATGCAACACACCTCAGAGCTCCTAAATATATGAAGCAAACAGAATGAAAGGAGAAACAGACAGTTCTACGATAATTGTAGGAGATTGCAACACCTCACTTTGTTTTTTTGGTTTTTTTTTGTTTGTTTGTTTGTTTTTGAGACAGACTTCTCTCTCTGTTGCCCAAGCTGGAGTGCAGTGGCATGATACAGGTCACTGCAACCTCCTGGATTCAAGTGATTCCCATGTCTTGGCCTCAGAGTAGCTGGGATTACAGGTGTATGCCACCAAGCCCCAGCTATTTTTAGTAGATACAGGGGGTCACCATGTTGGCCAGACTGGTATCAAACTCCTGACCTCAAGTGATCAACCCCCTCAGCCTCCCAAAGTGCTGGGATTACAGGCATGAGCCACTGTGCCTGGCCTAATAACTCTTTCAATAATGGATACAACACCCAGACAGAAGATCAAGGAGGAAACAGGGCTTGAACAATATTATAGATGAATTGGATCTACCAGACCTACACAGATGACTTCACCCAACAGCAGAATACACATTCTTCAAAGTACATGTGGAATGTTCTCTGGGAAAGACCATATATTAGGCCTCAAAGCAAGATTTAAAACATTTTAAATGACTAAAATCATAACAGAAGGAAAACCAGAATATCCACAAATCTATGGGAACTAAACAACATACTACAAAACTTATGGATCAAAGAAAAATAATAAGGAAAATTAGAAATATTTTGAGACAAAACAACTTATCAAATCTTATGGGATACAGCAAAAGCAGTGCTAGAAGGGAAATTTATAGCTGTGCATGCTTACATTAAAGAAAGCTGGCCGGGGGCGGTGGCTCACACCTGTAATCCCAGCACTTTGGGAGGCTAAGGCAGGCAGATAACCTGATGTCAGGAGTTCAAGACCAGCCTGGCTAACATGGTGAAACCCTGTGTCTACCAAAAACATACAAATTAGCCAGGCATGGTGGCAAGTGCCTATAATCGCAGCTACTTGGGAGGCTAAGGCAGGAGAATCACTTGAACCCATGAGGAGGAGTTTGCAGTGGGCCAAGATTGTACCAATACACTCCAGCCTGGGCAGCACAGCTAGACTCCGTTGCCCTCAGCCACCACAAAATAAATAAATAAAAGCAGCAGCCAGGCCTAGTGACACTGTTCTATAATCCCAGCTGCTTGGAAGGCTGAGGCCAGGAGATTGCTTGAGCCCAGGAGTTTGAGACTAGCTAAAGCAATGTGGCAAGACCCTCTGTCAAAAGAAAAAGGAAAAGCTCTCAAACCAAAATCCTAACTTTGTACCTTAAATTATTAGAAAAAGAACAGCCTAAACCCAAAGCTAGGAGAAGGAAGGAAATAATGAAGGTTAGAACAGAAATAAATGAAATAGAAGATTGAAAAGCAGACCTGTAACTACGAAGGAGATTGAATCAGTGACCAAAAGCTTGACAAGAAAGAAAAGTACAAGAACACATGGCTTCGTGGGTGACTTGTACCAAACATTTAAAGAATCAATACCAATCCTACTCACCTTCTTCCAAAATACTGAGGTAAGAATACCTCCAAACTCATTCTGTGAGGCCAGCATTACTGATACCAAAGGCGGACAACGCAGCAGAAGAACGGACCACTATCCCTGACCGATACACATGCAAAAGTTCTCAAGAAAATACTAATAAGGAGAATTCAACAGCATCATAGAAGGATTATACAACATGATCAAGTGAGATTTATTCCTGGAATCCAAAGGTGGTTACCGTATAAACATCAATGTAAGATATCACATTAACAGAATGAAAGAAAAAACACGCATGACTATTTGTTTCAATTAGTACAAAAAAGCATTTAACAAAGTTTAATATCCTTTCATGATTAAAAACGTACTCACTGAAAATAGAAACAATCTCAATGTAATAAAGGTCATATGAACAACCCCCAGCTAACATCATTCTCAATGATGAAAGACAAAATTTTCCAAGATGAGGAATAAAACAGTGATACCTGCTTTCATAATTCTGCAAATCCTAGCCAGAGCTATTAAGGAAGAAAGGAAAAAGAAGAGGCATCCAAATTGGAAGGGAAGAAGTAAAATTTTCTCTGTTAACAAATGACATGATCATCTTTGTAGAAAATCCTGAAGACAGCATGAAAAAAACTGCTAGAATTAATAATTTGTCCAAGTTTCAGGATTGTGAAATCAACATACAAAAGTCAGTTGCATTTCTACACACTAACAGTCAACAATCCAAGAAGGAAATTAAGAAAACAGTTCCTGCTGGGCTTGGTTGTGGAAGCCTATAGTCCTAGCTACTTGGGAAGCTGAGGCAGGAGGATAGCTTGAGCCTGGGAGGTTAAAGCTGTCCATTTTTATAATGATTATGCCTGTGAATAGCCACTGTACTCCAGCCTGGGCAACATAGTGAGACACCATCTTGGAAAAAAAAAGAAAAAAGTCGGTTTACAATAGCATCAAAAAGAATAAAATAGGAATAAACTCAACCAGGAGGCAAAGACTTTGGCAGGATTTAGAGTTGCAGAGACCAGTTGTGTAACAAATGTAAAGACATCTCATATTTATTGATCTACAGGTTTAGTGTAATTAATCTCAAAATCTCAGTGACATTTTTTCTTCAATTATAGAAAAAATCCATCCTTATAAATTGTGTAAAGTTTATATGCAATCTCAAGATCCCAAATGGCCAAAGCAATCTTGAAAAGGAATAACAAAGTAGGAAGTCTTTTACTTCCCAATTTCAAAATGTATTATTAAATGCTACAGTGGTCAAAAGTGTGGTATGGCAGTAAAGACCTACAGAGACCAGTGGAATGGAATACAGAGTGCAGAAGGAAACCCTTACACATACGGTCAAATAAGTTCAATAAGGATGCCAAGACTATTCAATCAGAGAAGGGACAGTCTTTCAACAAATGGTGTGGGAAAACTAGCTATCCACAGGCAAAAGAATGAAGTTAAACCCTTACCTTATACCATATTTAAAAAAGAAAACCTCAGTAATGAATCAAAGACCTAAGTGCAAGATCTAAAACTATACAACTCTTGTTTTTTTGAGATGAAGTCTTGCTCTGTCACCCAGGCTGGAGTGCAGTGACATGATCTTGGCTCACTGCAACCTCCAGCTCCCAGGTTCAAGCAATTCTCTGCCTCAGCCTGCCAAGTAGCTGGGAATACAGGCACCCACCACCACACCCAGCTAATTTTTGTATTTTACATAGAGATGGGATTTTACCATCTTGGTCAGGCTGGTCTTGAACTCCTGACCTCGTGATTCACCTGCTTCAGCCTCCCAAAGTGTTGGGATTACAGGCGTGAGCCACCATGCCCAGCCAACAACTCTTAAAACATAGGAGAGCTTCCTTTGGCAATGATTTCTTGGATATGATGCCAAAGGCACAAACAACAAAAGGAAAAGTAGACAAATTGGATTGCATAGGACACTATTAACAGAGTGAAAAGGCAACCAACAGAATGACAGTACAGATGTGCAAATTCTATGTTAAAGAGTTCCCATCTAGAATATGTAAAGCACTCTCACAGTGCAACAACAAAAACCCAACTAACACAGTTCAAAAATGTGCACAGGACTTGAATAGACAGTCCTCCAAATAAGAGCTACAAATGGCCAATAAGCACATAAAAAGATGCTCACCACCACTAATTATTAGGGAAACTCAAACCAAAACCATGTGGAGAGGCTGGGCATGGTGGCTCATGCCTGTAATCCCAGCACTCTGTAAGGCAGAGGTGGGCGGATCACTTGAGGTCAGGAGTTCAAGACCAGCCTCGCCAACATGGTGACACATCTCTACTAAAAATATAAAAATTAGCTGGGTGTGGTGGTGCAGGCCTGTAATCCCAGCTACTCAGGAGGCTCAGGGATAAGAATCACTTGAACCCAGGAGGCAGAGGTTGCAGTGAGCCAAGATTGAACCACTGCACTCCAGCCTGGGTGACAGAGCAAGACTCTGTCTCAAAACAAAGAATTATCATATAATCCAGCATTTCCACTTCTGGGTATGTACCCCCTAAAATTGAAAGGGCCTCACATATTTATACACTGATGTTCATAGCAGCATTGTTGAGAGCAAACTCTGACATGTGTGAGAAATCATATTGTTTGCTGAGAAATCCTACTGAGAGCAGCAGCAAGGAAAACCTAGTCAGCCCCCTACAGCAGAAAACTGCTCAAAGCACTATAAAACAGTAACCAATATAAATATGTCTCACACCAGATGAATTAGTTCTTTGAACACAGGATATGTGACCCTTTCCTTTGTTCCCTCATAATGAGTGCTTTCTAGTTTGCCTTTAACCTATAGTAAACATACACTAGCTGCCTGGTTAGTTTACCTTTAACCAGTGAAAGAACACGGCATCCACTTGTAAAACTTGTCACTGGAAAGTCAAAAATAAATACATAGGTCAGTCTGCTCTGGACTCCCATCTGGAAATGCTATGGGACCCCTGGTGCTCCACTCTGAACCCACCTTTTGCCATCTATTTCTGTGTCTGTTTCTTTTTTTTAGAGAGTCTTGGTCTGTTGTCAGGCTGGAGTGCAGTGGTGCAATCTCAGCTCATTGCAACCTCCGACTCCCTGGTTCAAGCGATTCTCCTGCCTTAGCCTCCCAAGTAGCTGGGATTACAGGCATGCACCACCAAGCCCAGCTAATTTTTATACTTTTAGAAGAGATGGGGTTTCACTATGTTGGCCAGGATGGTCTTGATCTCCTGACTTCATGATCCTCCCTCCTCGGCCTCCCAAAGTGCTGGATTACTGGTGTAAGCCACTGTGCCTGGCCTGTGTGTCTGTTTCTTAATTCCTTCAATGCCACCTGGGTTGCTCCGTGGCTGAGCAGGTCTTGGCACAGCGTTATTCACAGCAGCCAAAAGATAGCAGCAACCCGAGTGTCTACCGAAAGATAAATGTGGTCTCTCCATACAGTCAAACATTATTCAGCCTTAAAAAGGAAGGAAATTCTGACACACGCTAGCACATGGATGAACCTTGAGGATGTTATGCAAAGTAAAATAAGCCAGTCACAAAAAGAGAAATACTGTATGATTCCACTTATATGAAGGACCTAAAGTAATCAGATTCACAGAGACAGAAAGAGTCGTGGCGGCCAGGAGCTGGGAGAGAGCAATAATGGCTTATTCGATGGGGACAGAGTTTCAGTTTGGCAGGATTTAGTGAGTTCCAGAGTTTGGCTACACAAAAATATGAATGTACTTGCAATGAAATATGTACTTTAAAATGGTTCTGGTAAATTTTTTGTGTTTTACCACATTGAAAATTTTAGACATTGGAAATGTATATTTATTGAGCACCTCTGTGCTGGGCATGATGATATGATTATGAACACCGTAGTTATAAAAACCACTCTTAGGGAGGTAAAATTCTAAATGTAAAAACTAGCACAGACAGACAATAATAGACACAGACCTACAGGACTCAGATAGTAGGCTTATTAGACAGAGATTATAGATTTCAGAAGGGAACCAGAAATTATTAAAATTACTAATCACTAAATTTGTAGTTCAGTAATTAATTTAGCCAATTAACTAATTTACTAATTACTGAAAATTACATACTGAAAAAGAACCAGAATGTAGTAGAAAGAGATGGCAGAAAAGGCTACGTAAAGTCCATCTTTTAGACAGTGCTCTTAGCAGATGAGGGAAAGAAGGGCACTTCCTGGCCAGGCGTGGTGGCTCATGCCTGTAGTCCCAGCTACTCAGGAGGCTGAGGCAGGGGAATTACTTGAACCCAGCAGGCAGAGGTTGCAGTGAGCCAATATTGCACCACTGCACTCCAGCCTGGGCAACAGAGCGAGACTCCATCTCAAAAATATAAACAGCAGGGTGCAGTGGCTCACGCCTGTAATCCTAGCACTTTCGGAGACTGAGGGGGGCCGATCACTTGAGATCAAGAGTTGGAGACCAGCCTGGCCATACCCATCTCTATTAAAAATACAAAAATTAGCTGGGTGTGGTGGCAGGCATCTGTAATCTCAGCTGCTCAGGAGCCTGAGGCAGAATTGCTTGATCCCGAAGGCAGAGGTTGCAGTGATCCACTGCACTCCAGCCTGGGTGACAGGGTGAGACTCCATCTCAAAAAAAAATTAAATAAATCCCATATTTTAAACAGTTCTC
>NW_016107340.1:6811485-6817914 GCF_001604975.1 Cebus imitator | reverse complement strand
ATGAGGGATACAAGAGCGCTTCCTTACCCTGGTAGCTCTGAGTGTCCAGTCTGTGCCCTCGACCACCACACTTGACGGGGAAACAGTAGAGCAGCCTCCACTGCAAGCTGCACTGAAGATCCCACCCACACAGTGAGAGTTCCCTTTAGCCTGCACTTTGGGTTGGATGCATCCTGAGCTCTCAATGCATCATGTGCTAAGGTTCCACCCTCCCCTGGGCTGGGAAGTATGTCTTGGTCTTCTGTCTCCAGGGTACTGGTGGCAGAGCCTGACATGGAGTGAGTGCTCCATAGATGCTTGTTCGATTTCCTAGAAACTCAGCAGGCTGGGCCTAACACCACTGCCTGCAAAGGCCTGGAAGGTATAGGGACTCATCGACCCATCCCTGCTGCTCTTACAGAAAGGGGAGAGGGAGATGGGTGGGAGTGGATGGAGAGTTGTCCTTTTAATAAGGAGGGCCAGGGGCTGTAATAGGGGCCCTGGCATAATTTATTTCAGGAAACAGCAGGAGCCCCTCTCCTCTGGGGCCCATAGCCTGGCCTCACTTCTCTTCTCTCTTCTCTCTTCTTTACAGTTTGAGATTTTGTCTAAGCCAGCACTAGGCTGCCAAAGACTTCAAACTCCTTCAGTTTCTACTCTAATTCCAGCTCCTTGACAAGGGCAAGATTCTTGGCTGGGACAGAATAACCAGCATGGAATGCCGGGAAACTCAGAACCACATGTGCTGCAAATGCAGGGAAGAAGAGCTGCTTGCCATTGTGCTCAAAATACTTCTGAGGACATGAAACTCTCCCACAGGTCTGGGTAATTCTCCCCCTTCCTCCATACCTCCACTGTAAACCAGGAGACAGTGCGGCCAGTGAGTCCCAGCCCTGCAGAGAGAGCTCTACCTGGCTCCTGTTCATGTCCAAGGTATTTATTCACTTATTCAACAGCCATGTGGGAAGCCACTGCTTTGGAATGCTGACTGCGTGGAGGGAGACACAAAGCTCGGTTCTCAGCTGCCTGGTCCTGGCTTTCCCTGCCTGATCCAGGGGTCTCCTGAGGCAGGAGGTTCTTTGAGGAGAACTGATAGCCCTTCAGAAGCCCAGGTAGAGAGCTGCTTTCTTTGGGGTAGACACACTGGGACTGATGCTTTGGAGGGCCTCTGTTTTGGTGGGGGTACCTGTGAATGCGGGCTACAGCATTCAAAATGTTTTACTTTCTTTGGGAACATGACCTTTTCCTTTGAGTTTTCAACTGAAAAATAAAGCTGGCAGAATCCAAGAATGTGTCTCTGGATTGCTGGGGCTGATCATCCACTCAAGAGATGGGGAGATGTGGGTAGCTACAGAATCTTCTCACAGATAGGGGGTGCCCTCGAGCCCTCTTTGGGTTGAGCCTTTGGTAGGAGATTGTAGGGTCCAGATTCCAGAGCAAAGGGCCAGGTGTCAGCCACGGGGACTGAGGCAAGCTGAAGGCCAGATGCCACGCTCAGCTGTCCCTGGCCTCCCCACCCATGAATCCCTGGTGCACAGCAGGTGCTAGATGAAGTTCAGAAGAAAGAACTCCAGGGTAAATGGGAATGAGAAGGTTGGTCCTCCACATTCCCACACTGGAGGGAAGAGAAGGGAAGGTGGCTGGGATCTGAGTGTTTGCTATGGTTACAGCCTAAAGACCCTAGAGCCCAGGCACTGCTCCAAGTGCCTTGAAAGATGTTTGATCTTAAGCCTCACAATAGTCTAATGAGGAATGGATGATCTCCTTAATGAGAGAAGAAACAAAGGCTCAGAGAGCTGAGGGGATTCCCCCAAGGTCAAATAACCCACAAATGGCCAGGATGGTGCTGATGCGGGCCTATCTGCCTCCCAAGGCTGCCCAAGCTCAATCACCCCCCACCACTTCTGCTTTGCAATAATAGCCTTATGCCACATATTCTACCAGTTACTTTATGAAAGAAAGTCAAGTAAACTTTAGCCATATCCCAAGCCATAATAGGTAGCTCCTGTTCAAAATACCCTGTAAATCAGGTCATGCAAGATCAGATATACACCCGCAACTGTTGTAGGTGCTGTGCTAGCCACTGTTTTGGGGAACTCGGCCTAGGAATATGAATGAAAAGACAACTCACAAAGAAAAGCAAATCACTGGCATGCAGGCGACCCTGAGCAATTCAGAGTCAGAGGCAACTAGAGTGTGCAGCCACCTGACCTGCTGGTTTCCCAATATGATAAATGGATCCATGATGTCGGGTCCACAAAGGAAATGCAGAAGCCTTCCCCCCTTCCTGCCTCCCACATTCTGTGGGTCAAGTATTTACCAAAAACACAGCAGTGGACTGGACACCAGCAGAGATACAAAGAGGGAAAAACAGTTCTCCCTTCTCAAGGCAGGTTGGACAACATCAATATTTTGCAGTTAGGATGTGCAGGTGGAGTGTGTGTGCGTGCCCAGAATTTAAAAACAAACAGATGTGAGAGGGAATGATTCCAGCAGAAAGACCAATAAATATTCACATCTACAATGTACACTGAACTGCAGCCTAGACAACATAGCAAGGCTCTGTCTCTACAAAATATTTAAAAAGTATCCAGGCATGGGGGCATGTGCCTATAGTGTCAGCTACCCAGGAGGCTGAAGCGAGAGGATCACTTGAGCCCAGGAGTTTAAAATTACAATAAATTGTGATCACATCACTGCACTCTAGCCTGGGCCTCATAGCAAGGCCCTATCTCTAAAACAAAACAAGATGTTTACATAAAAATCAATGTATGAAAATCCAAAATAAAATATTAGCAGATAAACCCCACTGGGACTTTTAAAAAGTTACCTAAACCACGTGAGACTTGTACAGTGTGAAAAGGATGGCTCAAAATTAGAACATCTTTTCATTTCATTTATATTAATATGTTAAAAATCATAATCATCCATAGATGAAAAAGCATTTGATAAAATTTACTACAAAATTTATAAAAGAAACTTATCAAATTAGAAAGAGGGATACCTCCTTATATTACACACTATAAAGGAAATTACACCCAGACACGCATCCATCAAGCCAAAGCCCAGCATTATTTGTAAGGGATGGAAGCAATAGAAGCCTCCATCAGCCTTTGGAACAAAAGAATGCCTTCTGTTACCACTGTTATTTTGGAAGCCCTAGCTGACGCAACTAGGCGAGGAAAGTAAGACATTAAAGAAAAAAAGCAGAAGGTGAAAAAGTTACATTTACTCTGAAAAATGAGGCAGACAGATTTTGCTAAGGAGTTAGGTACAAAGGAATATACTAAACAGCCTTCTTTTTCTTAAATTTTAAACTATACAGATGGGGCCAGGCACAGCTCATACCTGTAAACCCAGCACTTTGGTAGACCAAGGCAGGTGGATTGCTTGAGGCCAGGAGTTCGATACCAGCCTGGCCAACATGGCAAAACCCTGACTCTACTAATAACACAAAAATTAGCCGGGTGTGGTGACACATACCTGTCATACCAGGTAGTCGGGAGGCTGAGGCAACAGAATTGCTTGAATCTGGGAGGTGGAGGTTGCAGTGAGCCAGAACTGCACTACTGCACTCCAGCCTGGGCAACAGAGAAAGACCCTGTCTCAAAAAAAAAAAAAAAAAAAAAAAAAAAAAAAAAAAAAAAAAAAAAAAAAAAAGTAGAGATGAGGTCTTACTATGCTGCCCAGGCTGGTCTCAAACTCCTGGGCTCAAGCAATCCTTCTGCCTCAGTCTCCCAAAATGCTAGGATTACAGGCCTGAGCCAAGCCTGGCCTCAGGCAGTCTTCCTATGTACAAACAAGCAGTTAGAAAAGAGAAGAAAACATCCCATTTGCAACAACACCCCCCCAAAAAACAAAACTCTCAGCAATAAATGTGCCAAAATATACACACAAAATCCATATGAAGAAATCTTTCAATGAAACACTTTGAATGCAAAGAAAGCCATGCTGCACATGTTATTGAGAAAGGTTCAACATTAAAAAAGATGTCACAACCAGATGTGGTGGCTCACACCTGTAATCCCAGCACTTTGGAAGGCCGAGGTGGGTGGATCACGAGGTCAGGAGTTTCAGACCAGCCTGAACAGCATAGTAAAACCCTGTCTCTACTAAAAATACAAGAAAAAGTAGCCAGGCATGGTGGCCTGTGTCTTTAGTCCCAGCTACTCGAGAGGCTGAGGCAGGAGAATTGCTTGAACCCGCAGGCAGAGGTTGCAGTGAGCCGAGATTGCGCCACTGCACTCCAGCCTGGGTGACAGAGCGAGACTCCATCTCAAAAAACAAACAAACAAACAAAAAGTCACAATCAATATCAAGTGGGGGTGTGTGGAAGTGGAGCCTTCACAGATGCTGGGGGAACATAAGACAGCCTGGCCACTCCAAAAGACAGTTTGGCAGTTTCTTAAAAAGTAAACATAAATTTACCTTATGGAGCCAGATGCAGTGGCTCAGACCTGTAATCTCAGCATTTTGGGAAGCCAAGGTGGGTAGATCACCTGAAGTCAGGAGTTCGAGACCAAACTTGGCCGACATGGTGAAACCCCATCTCTACTAAAAAAAAAAAAAAAAAAAAAAGCCCAATGTAGTGGCAGGCACCTGTAATCCCAGCTACATGGGAGGCTGAGGCAGAAGAGTCACTTGAAATTGGAAGGTAGAGGTTGCAGTGAGCTGAGATCACGCCACTCCACTCCAGCCTGGGTGACAAGAGCAAGACTCTGTCTCAAAAAACAAAAACATTAGTTGGGTGTGGTGGCGCATGCCTATAATCCTAGCTACTTGGGTGGCTGAGGCAGAAGAATCACTTGAACCCAGGAGGTGTAGGTTGCAATGAGTCAAGATCATGCCACTGCACTGCAGTTTAGGCAACTGAGTGAGACTGTCTCCAAAATAAATAAATAAAAATAAAGTGTCAAAATCAGTGGCTCTTTGTTTACTCACATAATGGTGCATCCATCACCA
Source organism: Cebus imitator (assembly GCF_001604975.1). NCBI lineage: Eukaryota > Metazoa > Chordata > Mammalia > Primates > Cebidae > Cebus > Cebus imitator. The sequence goes on along the minus strand of NW_016107340.1, from coordinate 6,812,973 downwards.
CAATTGATTTTAGAACATTTTCATTTCCCTAACAAGGAACCTTGTTATCCTTAGTCATCACGCCTCCCAATTCTTCCTTCCCCTCTCCCCAGCACTAGGTGACCAGTAATCCGGTCACCTGTATCTCCGGATTTTCCCATTCTGGGCATTTCATATAAATGGGATGATACCGTATGTGGCCCTTGGTGACTGGCTGCTTGGACTTGGCATAAAGTGTCAGGCTCACCCACATGTGGCCCATGTCTGTGCTTCATTCCTTTTCATTGCCTTATTGCCCAAGTGGTGTCATAAGCACTGCAGGTGAACTGTGAAAAGTTAGGGTGTTTGTTGTAATCCCTAGAACAATTGCCAAAGAAAGCATATATAGCTAAAAACATAGAGCAAAGAGATGCAGCCAAAAAGCCACTAGAGATGAAAGGATACGTGAAGAATCACTCCATTTATCCAAAAGAAGGCAGGAAAGGAGCAACAAAAAACAAAAGAGAAATAGGCCAGGTACGCAGGCTCACTACTAAAAATACAAAAAAAATTAGCCAGGCATGGTGGCACACACCTGTAATCCCAGCTACTTGGGAGGCTGAGGCAGGAGAATCACTTGAATCCGGGAGGTGGAGGCTGCAGTGAGCCGAGATCACACCACTGCTCCAGCCTGGGTGACAGAACACAAATGGCATACATTAGAAATTCCATTGAACCTTAAGTGAAATAAACACTCCAAGTGTTTAGTGAGACTGAAACAGTGAAGATTGAATTTTAAGGAACACAAACAAAAACATGATCCACCTATATAATGTATAGCAGAGGCACCCTTTAAATACAAAAACACAGATAAGATGAAAACAACAGGATGAAAAAAATCTATGTAAATATTAATTATAAGAAAGCTCTATTAACATCAGATAAATAGAAAACTAATATGTGGGCTTCCTACTTTTTTGATGGAACAATTAAAAACTGAGAATATGGGGCTGGTGCAGTGGCTCACACCTGTAATCCCAGTATTTTGCAAGGCTGAGGCAGTCAGATCACCTGAGGTCAGGAGTTCAAGACCGGCCTGGCGAACATAGTGAAACCCTGTCTCTACAAAAAATACAAAAACTAACCAGGCACAATGATGAGTGCCTTTAACCCCAGCTACTCAGGGCCTGAGGTGGGAAATGGCTTAAATCTGGGAAGCACAGGTTGCAGTGAGCCAAGATCACACCATATACTCCAGCATGGGTGGCAGAGCAAGACACCATCTCAGAAACAAACAAACGCCAAAGAATGGTACACTTTAAATTGCTGCATTTTATGGTATGTGAAGTACATGTCAATTTCTTAAAAGACTGGTAAGAGAAGGCTGGCACTAAAAATGATATTTTGGGTTTTTTTATTGCATTTTAGGTTTTGGGGTACATGTGAAGAACATGCAAGATTGTTGCATAGGTACACACATGGCAGTGTGATTTGCTGCCTTCCTCCCCCTCACCTATATCTGGCATTTCT
>NW_016107340.1:6802771-6806345 GCF_001604975.1 Cebus imitator | reverse complement strand
GAGTTGTGATCCCTTGCAGGAGGAGAGGCATTCTGGTTTTGGGTGTTTTCATCCTTTTTGTGCTGGTTTCTTCCCATCTTTGTGGATTTATCCACCTGTCGTCTTTGTAGTTGTTGACTTTCAGATTGGGTTTCTGAGTGGATGTCCAATTTGTTGATAATGAAGTTATTTCTGTTTCTTAGTTTTCCTTCTAACAGTCAGGCTCCTCTGCTGTAGGGCTGCTGAGGTCCACTTCAGGCCCTGCTTGCCTGGGGATCACCTGCAGCAGCTGCAGAACAGTAATGGTTGCTACCAGTTTCTTTTTCTGCTATCTTTGTCATAGAAGGATAATTGCTAAATGTCAGTTTGATCTCTCCTTTATGAGGTGACTCTTTGGGTATAGGGGGGTCAGGGAGCTGCTTGAGAAGACAATCTGTCCTTTATATGAGCTCAAGTGCTGAGTTGTGAGCTCCGTTTTTCATTCAGGGCTGCTGGGCAGGTATGTTTAGGTCTGCTGCACCAGAACTCATAAACACCTTTTTCTTTTCCCCAGGTGCTCTGTCCCAGGGAGTTAGGGCGTTATTTATGAGTTTCTGTTGTGCTGCTGCCTTTTTTTCAGGGCTTCCCTGTGCAGCAAGGAGGCAGCCTAGTCACTGTCTGCCTGCAGAGGCTTTGCTGAACTACTGTGGGCTCCGCCCAGCTGTCATGTGAATTTCCCTGCTGTTCTGTTTATATGGGTGTAGTTAGAACTGTCTCAGCATTGGTGGCCCACCTCTGTAATGGCAGACTCTTGCTGTAATGGCAGGTTGCCTTGGCAACAGCAGGTTGCCTCAGCAATGGCGGGCTGCCTGAGCAACGGCGGGCTGCCTGAGCAATGGCGGACTACCTCTGTAGTGGTGGAGTGCCTCAGCAATGGCAGACGCCCCTTCCACACAGAGCTGGACCCTCCCGGGTTCAGCTGTGCTTGCTGTGAAACTCTCAATCCAAAGAGTTTCTGATTGCTATTCCTTTGTGGGGGTAGGACCAGCCGAGCCTGATCACCTGGCTGCCTGCCTCAGAGCCTTTTGTTTTTTAGTTGAATGGTTAGCTCTCTCCCAGGTGTTCCACTTGCCTGTTGAAAAGGCGCCAGAATCTTTGTGATTTCCCCTGCAGTGACTCACTGCGCTGGCTTAAACAGCGGTGCTGAGATTCATGGGCCTTCTTTTTTTTTTGCCTGGGAATCTCCTGTCCTGGCTCCCTGCTTCAGACCCCTTTTTAGTCAGATGAATGGGCAACTGCACCTTCCCGGGGCTCCAATCACCAGCTAAAAGGGCACCTGAACCAGTGAGATTTTGTACAGAGAACTGCCATTCCGGAGCGCCGCAAAGCAACCACGTGAGCCAAAACAGCCAGGGGGACCAAAACAGCTGCGCTGGCGACCTGGGGGCTCCTCTGCCTGGGGGAATCTCCTGGTCTGTGGGCAATCAAAATCCATCTGGAGATGCAGTGTCCACTCACCCTCTGCGCTTTCACTGGGAGCTGCAATCCTGAGCTGTTCCTAAACGGCCATCTTGGATCCCATCCTGATATTTTGGTTTTGCAATTAAACAAGAAATTTCTTCCTCTCTCCCCAAAAAAAGTCTCCTTTCAGTTTCTGCAAACTTCTTTCTTCCCTCCCCTATCCATCCACCCAGAGGAACTTTTATCTGTTCCCACCCAAACAGATTAGAGGCCTTTGTTTGTCTTTTAATTTGAGGCCTTGTAGGTAAATTAGAACCAGGTCTCAAGTCAAGCAAGAGAGGCATCCTAGAGCCTTGTTCCATCTGAGTCTCCCATGTACCCACGACTCACTTTACCCGGTAACACGCTTCCCTTCTGATTTACCATCTGGAAGAAAGAATAAACTTTTCGGTGGATGGATCCAAGATGGCTGATTAGGAGCAGCTCAGGATTACAGCTCCCAGCAAAAGCACAAAGGGTGAATGGACGAAGCATTTCCAGATGGATTTTTATTCCCCACAGACCATGAGATTCCAAGGCGGAGGAGCCCCATGGGTCACCAGTGCAGTTGTTTTGGCTGGCATGGCAGGTCTCCGCACAAAATACACGGGTCTGGGCACTGCTTTACCTGGTGATTGGAGTTTCTGGGAGACAGAGTTGCCCATTCAACTGATAAAAAAGGGGACTGAAACAGGGAGCCAGGCCAGGAGATTCCCAGGCAAAAAAGTGCCATGAATCTCAGTGCAGCTGTTTCAGCCAGCACAGTTGGTCACTGCATGGGAAATCACACAGATCCCAGAGCCTTTTCAACAGGTGACTGTAACACCTGGGAGACAGAGTCACCCATTCAATGGGGAAAAAAAAAAGGGAGGTCTGAGGCAGGGAGCCAGGTGATCAGGCTCAGCTGGTCCCACTCCCACAAAAAAACCAGCACTCTGAAATGCTCTGGACTGAGAGTTTCACAAGAAGCACAGCTGAACCCGGGATGGTCCAGCTCTGTGCGGGAGGGACATCTGCCATTACCGAGGCAGTCCACCACTATGGAGGTAGTTTGCCATTGCTGAGGCAACCTACCATTGCTGAGGCAACCCGCCATTACAGAGAGAATCCGCCATTACAGAGGTGGGCCAACATTGCCAAGGCAGTTCTAACTATACCCATATAAACAGGACTGCAGGGACATTCACACAGCAGCTGGGTAGAGCCCACAGCAGCTCAGCAAAGCCTCTGCAGGCAGACTGTGACTAGGCTGCCTCCTCACTGGGCAGTGCAGCCCTGAAGAAAGGCAGCAGCATGACAGAAACTTATAAATAAAGCACTAACTCCCCAGGACAGAGCACCTGGGGAGGAAAAAAAAAAAAGGCATTTATGAGTTCTGCTGCAGCAGACTTAAACGTACCTGCCCAGCAGCTCTGAATGAACAATGGGGCTCACAGCTCAGCTCTTGAGCTCCTACAAACAACAGACTGTCTCCTCAGGCACCCCATATATCCAAAGAGTCACCTCATAAAGGAGAGATCAAACTGACATTTAGCAATTATCCTTCTATGACAAAGATAGCAGAAAAAGAAACTGGTAGCAACCATTACTGTTCTGCAGCTGCTGCAGGTGATCCCCAGGCAAGCAGGGCCTGAAGTGGACCTCAGCAGTCCTATAGCAGAGGAGCCTGACTGTTAGAAGGAAAACTAAGAAACAGAAATAACTTCATTATCAACAAATTGGACATCCACTCAGAAACCCAATCTGAAAGTCAACAACTACAAAGACGACAGGTGGATAAATCCACAAAGATGGGAAGAAACCAGCACAAAAAGGATGAAAACACCCAAAACCAGAATGCCTCTCCTCCTGCAAGGGATCACAACTCCTCACCAGCAAGAGAACAAGGCTGGATGGAGAATGAGTGTGATGAAATGACAGAATCAGACTTCAGAAGGTGGGTAATAAGGAACTTCCATGAGCTAAAAGAACATGTTCTAACCCAATGCAAAGAAACTAAGAACGTTGAAAAAAGATTCGACAAAATGCTAACGAGAATGGACAAATTAAAGAGGAATAAAAGTGAATTGATGGAGCTGAAAAACACAACACGAGAGCTTCGTGAAGCATGCACAAG